>NC_090923.1:18438240-18752451 GCF_040938575.1 Ambystoma mexicanum | reverse complement strand
AATGTTGCAGCTAAAGAACATGTCTGTCCTGCTATGTGTCCAAAATATGGAACGCTTCACGAATTTGCGTGTCATCCTTGCGCAGGGGCCATGCTAATCTTCTCTGTATCGTTCCAATTTTAGTATATGTGCTGCCGAAGCGAGCACAGACTGAAGGTTGACCCAGCCCATACATAAACCCCCCCAGATCTATGATCTCTGGACATAGGGTGGCATACAATGGGCATTTCTTGAGACAGAAAGCGCTTGCTTTTGGGGGAATGATATGAAACGGAGGCAGAGAGCAATGGTCCGCGCTTATTCGCTGCTGCGCTGGTCCGAGAGGTGAGTTTTTGTTATTTTTGGAATGCTTGCCGGAGCAATGTAGTTGCAAAGGCTCATGGTGCAGTTTGTATGCAAAGTGATTGATCCCAGCACAATGCCTGGGTGCATTACAGTAGTCCCACAAGCCAGAGGAAACACAGAGGGCCTGCCTGTCAGGGGGCTTTGTTTGGGGGCCCATGGGCTGTTCCAAGAGAAGGCAAGAGGAGGCAGCTGGCCGGCATGTCAGTCCCCCCCCCGCCCCCAGGGGGCGCAGGATGGCCGCCTGCTTGCATTCAGAGGCTGACTTAAAATGTTCCTTTGGCGGGGCTGGCTTCAGTGCCCTTGGCTTTTAAGTCACCGTGGGTCTGGTTCCCTTTGGCAGGTCCAGGTTCTCCCTTACAACAGCTATGGGCCGGGGGTTAGCTGCATTATCAACAGCGTCAGGGTGTGATGCGCGTGGGCTAGAAAATCAGGTCCAGCAGGGCTTGCAGGCGCACCTACCTCAGAAAGGCCCCTGGAAGGCCTGCGCGGAGGAGGAGGTGAGACACAAGTCCCCCAAATGAAAAGGGAACGCATGAAAGTTGTAGACGTTCATTCCAAGGTGGCAACAGTCACACCAAGCAGGACAATTCTGGAGTGGAAGTCTCCCTTAGTGACTCTCCCAGGGCGCAGCTTCAGAGGTCACCAGGGAGTCTGCAGGAGCTGCAGCAAGGAAGCGTCATGAAGGGAGGAGCACAGAGTGGGGAATCAGCCCCAGCGATGCAATTCCGCGGTGCGCCGGTACCGTCTTGGACTCTCTCCTCTTTGAGGCACTAGCGTTGTGTGCTCAGACCCTTGGCACCCGGCTCACACCACCAGGAAGGTCTATCATCCATGCACGGGAGCTCCGACTCCCTCTGGGACTCAGGCGCAACATCGGCACGATCTCGGTTTGGAGGGGCTCGGGCAAAGCCACTATCTGCACCAGCTTCTTTCTACAATAATTGAAAGTGGTCCACCCAGACATTTTCTAATATAGGGTTTACCTAGCTGTGTATCTAATATCCTGGGTCATCATTAATTAATTTCTAAATTGTTTTGCGTCCCTCTTAAGAGGACACTCAACATTTTCTCACCATCCAGTTGATATCTCCCAGCTTTATTCCTTCGAACCAAGTTCTTAAAAGCCAATCTCAAACATTTGGCAATTGATGAAGCTAGTCCGTCGCACTCACCATGCTTTTTTAAAATACAGAGCTTGCGCCACAAGTCTCTTTTTGCCCCTTGAGCATCTACATCAAAATTAGCCCTTTTCTCGTCCTCGCCTGTAAACCCATGTGTTTTCTTCCCCTCCTCTACGTTATGAGTCTAAGTCAAGATAAAGCCAGAGAACCATAGTTCCTCATTAAAGGACCAGGAACAAGCAGCCTGGAATCATATTAACGCTTCCTATCGTATTACATTTTTCTACACAATCTAGCTAATGATTGGGTAGCAAAGATCTAGGCCATGCTCCCGGTCTCCACCTTTTCTTAAATGTTTTACCCTTTCTTAAGAACCCAAGCCTTGATAAGTCTCATCCAAAGGAGCCAATCCAATTGAACTCTTTATCACATCTTTCCGTCCAGGTCGCCCCTACTTCCAGGTCACAATCACAATAACAACGTAGATCCCCACAATGATGGCCTTTACACCTCCGTACTCCCCAAAACACATTGATTTTAATCTCTCCACCTCATCATCTAAATGTTTAGGCTTTGCCACTGTATGATTCCAATAGATGTTTAGCAACAGGATATCACCGAGGGGGATACCTCCCCTTCTAATATTTCGGAAAGGGTTGACAGTACTCCAGGATGTGTTGAGTCCATTTCTATAGCTTCCCCAGTCAACATCCTTTTTGATAGCTGTAATCAAACTCCCTCCCCCCTCCCCGCCACCCCCATCAGACGCCCTCTTGCCCCTGCATGGCTAATTGAATAGAAATGTTATAAGCATCATTAGGTGGAGCTTCCTTTAATCAAACCTCCTGAGATTTGTAACGTGAAATGTCTCCAGGTGGTAAAGATGGCTATGACCACTCGAGTTCCAAGAGGCAACATTGAAGCGCCAATCCTATTGTTGAAATCTTACACCCCAGTAGTGCAATTCCCTACCAAACAACATGGTAACCAGTCACAAACCATCGTCTCCAAACCCACAGTCCCTGAAGGCCCATCCATTAAGACAGGCCTGGATTTATCCTGTCTTATTAGTGCCACCTTACTCAGATCAGTATTGGGGGGAAAATCGGCACTACCCTTTGCCTTTGGAGCTCTCCACTTCAGATGTCATAACCCATTATTTGTAGCATCTCTGCCTCATAAGGTCAACTCCAGTCACATCAGGAAAGTCTACTAACACTACATCCTGGGAGTAAACATGTCACAGAGAGGGAATGCTGTGAAACCTGTCTAAAGCATTAGCACGGTTCAAAACGATCTCCTCATCAAAACCCAATACTTGCTCCGGAAATAAAATAACAGATACACCCTACTGGCTCGATGGATGGAATACTTCAGCCTTCATGTTAATGGATGTTAATGGATGCACAGATATTTGACCTCCCTTTACCTGATTACCAATGGATTTGCTCGCATATCAGCTCCATTCCGCCCGTCTGACAGCAATAGCAACACATCATGTTCTTCTACATTCAGAGGCTCAGCCAGAGCCCGGCAGAGGGAGATCCAGAGATGAAGCTATCACCCAAATACTAGCAGTTAAGATGGGTCCGAGGCCGGCAGAGGGAGATCCAGAGAAGAAGCTATCACCCAAATACTTGCAGTTAAGATGGGTCCGAGCCCGGCAGAGGGAGATCCAGAGATGAAGCTATCACCCAAATACTAGCAGTTAAGATGGGTCCGAGGCCGGCAGAGGGATATCCAGAGATGAAGCTATCACCCAAATACTAGCAGTTAAGATGGGTCCGAAGCCGGCAGAGGGAGATCCAGAGATGAAGCTATCACCCAAATACTAACAGTTAAGATGGGTCCGAGCCCGGCAGAGGGAGATCCAGAGATGAAGCTATCACCCAAATACTAGCAGTTAAGATGGGTCCGAGCCCAGCAGAGGGAGATCCAGAGATGAAGCTATCACCCAAATACTAGCAGTTAAGATGGGTCCGAGGCCGGCAGAGGGATATTCAGGGGTCAAGACATCACCTTAGTACCGCCAGTCAAGAGCATCCAGATCAACAGTATCTGTATTCCTTTGCCAATGAGGGAGTATAATACCTTACCTCCTTACAAGAGCGACACCGCCACTCCCTGGGCCAGCTTGGTCCCTTTCTTCTTACACATAGCTCACCCTATTGTTGGGAAGGAGAGAGGGTCTTCCCACTCCCTAGGTGATACCAGACAAAACTAAATGCTAATAAAGCGCATCCAGGAAGCAGGGGGTGGAGGGTGTAAGGAACTCATGGTGGCAACAGTAAAGACAGACACAAGTGATCACAGTTCAAGGGTGTTTATTAAACTGTAAATGCAGGCTGGAAAAATACCTATCCTAAACCTAAATCTAAGATGGGAGCAAGCTACGACCATCAAATAATAAGGCAGTCCTAGTGGCGCCTTTGTCAAATAAAAAGGGCCTATACGAAAAAAACCTATTGACAATCCTTACAACTAAGTTCCAAAATAGTGTGGGATAATGTTCACAGGAAAGAAAGAAGTGTTCACCAAATGATGGTATGGCTGGGGTCTCCCTTCCCCACGGTTTTTAGCATGGGACAAGGCAGGAGCTTTGAGCACAGCACCCACCTGGGCCTCGCCAGCATGAGTTTACAGTTCCTTTCAACGATGCCAAGACGTTCTGGGGCCAGGTCTCTTTCCTGCAAAGTCTCTTGCCTTAGAAAGCCTGCTGAACCATAAACAATACACAAAACAAAAGTTCATTTGGTAACCTTTCACGTTGGGTGATTGCTCTTCACCCGTTTGATCCCCCTCAGCCAGGCTCTGATCCTTCTTGCAACGTTGGCTTCCCTCAATAGGGTTCA
Source organism: Ambystoma mexicanum (assembly GCF_040938575.1). Taxonomy (NCBI): domain Eukaryota; kingdom Metazoa; phylum Chordata; class Amphibia; order Caudata; family Ambystomatidae; genus Ambystoma; species Ambystoma mexicanum. The sequence goes on along the minus strand of NC_090923.1, from coordinate 18,748,133 downwards.
CTACGGCCTTTCACTCAAAATCATATTTTTAAAAAGTCTCAATATCTTTTTAAACATGTATTCATTGTGGACATCCCTCAGCTTGGTTTACAATTGTCACCACGATGTTCATAGGTGTTTTAACACCATGCAGGATTCACTTCCCTTGATTATCCAGCCTGCAGTCAGACTTTCTCTTAGCCCCCAGTCAGGCTTCACACATTCACAGCTCGATCAGTTTTCTCCATTGTGTCAAAGACTTTCGAGTGTACGAGGGATTCTGGTAGACCCTTGTAAGACCACCTTGATACTTCACACAGCCTCTCCTACGGTCTCTTGCAACGTAGTTTCAACAAAACAAGAGTCCTTTGAATGAGCGCCCCAACAACGCCAGACCACTCTGCTTCTGAAACTTTTACTAGGGTTCTTTAAAGTTCAATTACACAAGTTCTTTGTTCAACAAGGTTGTCGCCTGCAACCTTGGGCCCAGCACAGTTTGGTTTACTATCAGTCTTCTCCGACTCACTGGCTGTGCTGAACTGCAGGAGCTTCTTGTCTCAGGAGTCAAGGACAGCACCAAAGCAGTAAGCGCTTTTCCCCGCTTTGGCAATCAGCACCTGAGGGCCCTGTGTGCCATTGACACCTGTCACACCACACGCCAGCTGGACTTCCGGTCTTATGATTTCCCTTTCGGAGGCTTCGCGGGTGTGAGTTGAAAATGACAAGGGCAATTCCCTCCAGGTCTCTATTCCTTTCTCCTCTGTTTGAACTGCCGGTCCAGAATAGCTGCTTTCTCGTGCATTCGGCCTTGCTCAAACTGTGCTTTCGTGCTCTGGCTTTTATCCCTGTGGGGAAGGGAAAGGGATGTCAGGTGTGCGTAGTTATTGTCAATTGCATGACTCTGCCTGACCCTTGTGTTGGGACATTTTAGGCAAACAGCTTTGTTGTTAGTCCGTTGTCTTTCACAATGTGAGAAAGTGTTTGTGTCGGAAAAGGCGGGTAGAGTTTCTAAATATCCTGCTGGGCAGGATGGGGAAAAAGTGTCATAAGAAATTATATCCCTTGTCCTAGGGGTACTGGTGAGCTTGGAAGGGTGGGTTTTGTAGGGTTTGTGAAATGAGTAGGAGGGATTGTGGGAACTATAGTGTTCTGTCACAGTCGACTGGGAGTTCGGATAATGATAATCAGAGGGACAGGGAGAAGAATGACTGGGAGTACTCGGGTAGGTAACCGGCAAATAGGGACTCTTGGAGATGTAGTTACCCATGATAACATTGTTCAGGTTCCTAATTGGTTTCACAGACAATGAGGGGTTGTTGGATTTTGATAAGGGATAATCTGACTGTGGGAAGGGGGGTTAATTTGGAATAGACTATAAAGGCCTCAAGGACTTTGTCCTCCTCCAAGGTGTAATACTGCATCTCACCTGGGGCATTACCCTGAGCATAACCCCGGGTTCCCCATCTCAGGTGATCCTCTTTCGCTCGTCCGCCCTCAGGGGGTTTACTTAGGAGAATACCCTCAGATTTTCTACAGGGGGTACTGTGAGAAACCTGAAGGTATTCTCCCCGCAAGACCTCGAGAACCCCTTATTCAGGTGGCCAGGGAAGGGCTGGCGCTCTCAGATTCCAATGCTGGGGGTGGACGAGCGAGGGAGGCTCACCTGGGTAAGGGAATCCGGGTTTGTGCTTAGGGAAATGCCCCAGGTGAGACACAGTATAATACTAGAGAAGAAGAAGAGGAGGAGGAGGTCCTTAAGCCCATTGTAGGATATTCCAATTCTAACCCCCCTCCTCCCGATGAATCTTCCGTAGCCAAAACCCATAATCCATCTATTTTTCCTAAACCTTATAAGAACCCAAAACACAGTGCAGTGGGAAAATACATATCCCAGAATCCCTGTCTACCTGTTATGCACCCAGATACTCCATATCTGTCTTTCCCACATCCTTCTGACCATTCTGTCCCACACTCCCAACCGGCTCAGAGAAAGTATTACTGTTCCCGCAATCCCCCTTGTTCATTTCACGATCCCCACAAACCCCACCAATCCCGTCCCTCTGATTGTCATTTTCCAAACACTCAATCCACTACGCCAGAACACTACCGTTCTCACAATCCCTTATTTTCTGTTCTCCATCCCGAACATTCCCGTCCATTTCACAAACCTTCCCTATCCCGTCCCGTAGGATACTCTAACACTCCCGCCCTCCCCTTTCCAATACAAAGACTATAATTTCCGATACCCACACTTTTCTCCTTTCTGTCATCAATACTGATTTACAACGGACTTGTAATGACACTGTAATGAAGCATTGGACTATTGCATTGCCCTCTTTCTTGGAACCTCCCAAAAAAATCTGGCTAAACTCCAGATAGCACAGAATAATGCCTTAAGGGCCGCAACAGGCATCTCACGCAGGGAACACATTTCGGGGGTCAGGAGGCAGGTACACTGGCTACCCATAAAGGAAAGGATTGTCTTCAAAACACTTGCCCTTACACATAAATGTCTTCACAACCTGGCACCCATGTACCTAGCTCAGAGGATTACCAAACAGACAGCATTGAGACCCTCGAGGTCCGCTTATGCTAACCGTATTACTGTTCCTCACACACTGAGGTATAAATTGGGGAATACGAAACATAAAGGGTCAGCGCCCAGAAGAGGGAGACCCAGGGCTGAAACCATCACCCTATCTGAACTGTGGATTACAATTGAGAAGGGTCAGCGCTCAGAAGAGGGGAACCCAGAGGTGAACCATTATCACCCTAACAAACTTTCATTTGGTTGGAACTTTTATTTTTTTATCGGAACACGTCAGGCCCCAAAGGCAAGAGACTTTCAAAGGAAATGAGACTTTGCCATCGACGGATCTGAGAACTGCCATTGGAATGGTCTTCTCGTGCTGGAGAAGCCTGAGACTGTACTTTGCTCCAAGCTACCATCTCACCCCGTGCACAAAACATGGGGAAGGGAGACGCAGACTACCGCATCCTGACATATTAGTTGAAAACACTTCCTTCTTTTCTTGAGTACTATCCCACACCCTTTTCTTGTATTAGTTGTAAGGTTTGGCAATAGGTTTCTTAGTATAGGCCTTTTTTTTTTATACAACGCCACTAGGACTGCCTTATTATTATTTGATGGCCGACGCTTGCTCCCATCTTAGATTTAGGTGTAGAATAGCTGTTTTCCAACCTGCATACCAAATTCATTGTTCAATAAACACCTTACAGTGTACATAAAGTGGGCGCGCGTGTTATAAGGCAGATGCAGGTGTAAATGCCATCTTAGCATGCGACAGCCATCTTAGAAGCTAGGCCCAAGCGCGGCAAACAGTATCCTGTGTATTAGGACTAGGCCCCTTGCATGAGCATGAACACCACCCCCACCTTGGCCAGGTCTGCGAGATCCACAACCTCCTCCATTGTTCACAAAATTACAGGCCCCCGCGCCTGTGAAGAATGCACCCTGCAAGTTCCATGAGAAAGGAGCGGAGCGCTTCTTGGCAGTACCGTCCCACAGAACAGATAGCAAGGCCCTCCTGCCCCCAACGATACCCACATGAGAAATATGGTTTTGCCATGCCTTCATCCCAGTCCAGACCACCGCCCATAAAACCTTTACACCCCTTGATCGATCACTAAGATCAGAAGGCAAGGCTGTCGTGCCTTCAGGAATGGGTCACCTGATTTGTGCAGTGAAGTGCAGGGTGAAATCAGAATTATAGCTCAAAACTAAGTTGGAGGACCATGGGAGTTGCTGATCTATTTTGGAACAAGTGAAGTGTGTGTGAGTTAGGGTGATCTCGATTCTCCTCCGAGCCCATTCCTGCATCTGTCAGGTGCATTGTTACAATCGTAAGAATAACATTGTGTGTTAGAGTAGCTAATTAATTGTTAGGTTAGCTCCTCGTGGGTGACGAGCCCAGCAGCGCCCACATGAACAGAGATGAACAGATGAAGTTGGACCAATGGCCTGGCATCCCATATGGAGCAGGCACTACATCTGTAGGCCTCCCCCAATCCATATTGTAGAATCGTACTATATGTATGACATTATTAGTGGCGTATAGGGTGCTTATAATATACTGCACATGTCAATGGATCTCAGAACGTTCCCAGGCAGCAGAGTTCTTTGCTGATGCATTCCTATTTTTGTAGAAATAAACACTTGTTATCCTTGCAAAAGTTTCTCAGGCCTTTTCCCCCTAGTTAGCTGTATTTTTTCTGGTGTGAGCGTGTAGGGGCGTGCCTTCATTTGGAGACCCCGATGTGATCCCAGCAACCCCAGCACTGACAGAGGCTTCCAGGCTGCTTCTCTGAGGGGCTGCGCCCACCTGCAGCAACCAGTCCCAAAATGCATACATCGCAGAGGTTTGCAGGAGCCGTCTTTGCAGAATTCCTGTCTGCTCTTTGAAGCGGGGTGCGGCTCCGGAGAGAGTGCAGGCCGGTGTTGGAACCCTGTGGTAGAGGAGTTTGAGTGAAAACGCTTGTGTGTGTACAGACATGCCAACCCTTCCGATTTAGGTGGGAGACTCCCGATTTTTAAATGAAAAATATTGCAAAATATTGCAATTTTTCACGTTGTCCCGAATACAATAATTCTAACCCCAATGCATTCCTATGGGGAAATGAATTTCTCCCGAATTCTCTCACGAAATCTCCCTCCCAGGTGCCTCAGAATGTTGGCATGTATGTGAGTATACCCTTGCAGAGGATAACAAGTAGGGTAAGGGTATTTGAGAAAGAGTGTGGGTTGTGAGCACGTGGAGAACGAGGTTCATTGTATAGTGTGGGTGTGTTTTTGTGCTTTTTATTATTATTATAACATTTTTAAGGAGTATATAACAGAAGAAGAAAACAGAAGTGTAGGGAGCCTCCCCAAGTGAGGGGAGATGGTGGTACCATTTTTATTGTTTAACATAGAAAAAAAGAAAATAAATAGTAGCCCTGCATAATTAGTGGGCTGGTGATTAGTAGCGGTTGTTATTTTAACTTGTTGTTTTTTGTGTTTTTTATTGTGGAGGGTGGAGGGCTGAGGAGGGGCATTGTGTACATGACAGTGTGTTTTTGGGTGTGTGGAGTGCGAGAGTGGGTGTGTGTGAGGGGCAGGGGAAATACTAAGGGCTGTCGAGGAGGGGGAACAAATAAATTGAGTATTTGATTGCAATTTTGCAACGGGCACAGCGCACGCCGTTCGACGCGTATGGACGCCTTACAGCTGGGGTGCACAACATACGGCCCGCGGGCCATATGCGGCCCACGGTATTGTGCTTTGCGGCCCCCTGAAGAACAGGACTTTCATAATGAAGTGCGGCCCACTTCAAGCAAAAGAAAACAAAGCTGGCCGCACTTCATTAGGAAAGTCTTTGATGCCTGACATGTTGCTGGCATTGGCGAGGCGTCCCAGGAGGGGGGTAATTGCCTTTCTAATTGATGGCCTGTTCCCCTCCTCCCAGACCTCAGGCAAAGTACTCTTTCCCAGGCCTTAAAGGTGCTCCTTAGTCCAGCCATCATTCGCGCCTAGCAGGCTCCATTTGCACTGCCTGTGTTTTTTCATCTGGCCTGAAAGGGACACCACGGGAAGCAATGGGCCATGAATATCACTGGGGTGGGGGCTATCACTGATAAAAGCAGGCTATGTACATGGTGGGCACACTTTAGTTTACCAAATGTGCAATTTACACTGGTAAAAAAAAAACAACAAAAGACATTTCCAAACTGAAACATGCTTCTGGAATTTACATTCATTTGTGTCCTTTGAAATGTGTTTATATTTTTTGTATGTCACAAATACCGTGTTGTTTTTGTTCTTTACTTTGTGTTTTTTCACAGTACATTTCTAAAGCTGCTATATGCTTGTCAAGCTGCGTAATCATATTTTATAGCAATTATTTTTATAAGGAATTGCAAAGTCATAGGATTTGCAGCCAGTTTTCAATATATAAAGTCTTAGCAACAGTCACTCAACCTGCCGAGCTACCCCAGTAGCTTTCTTCTGTAGCACCTGTCTATGAGTTCATTAATGTATTCAAAAATCACGATTACCAACAGTGCAGTTCATGTCCATGACTTCAAAGTCAACAGTATTTCATCTCCATCCACACCGACCCTGTGCATACATTCTTTGACGGTGCACCAGTGGCACTTCTCCATAATGGGCAAGGTTGCGCCGACCCACGGCTCTAGAGAGAGAGGAAGGGAGAGGCTGTTCCAGAGTAGGGACCCAGCCAAGGAAAGAGATCGGCCACCAACTTGCTGTTTAGAGAAGCGCTTGGCACGCAGAGAGTTGGCACTGGAGCAGCATAGAGATCTGGAGGGAGAGTATTTGGTGAGAGCCTATTGTAGATACCGTGGTCCCCAGCCCCAGAAAGCCTTATGGATGATGCAGAGGGATTTGAATTTAATCCTTGCAGCAACCAGGAGCCAGTGGAGACATTTTAGGGCTGGAGAGATGTGGTCCCCCGGGTTGAGGCCAAGGATAAGTCTTGCAGCTCATTAGATTTTATCCAGTGAGCCATGTAAAAAAAGGGCATTTTGCTTCCCCAACCTTTCATGGCCCATTGGGGATGCTGGCCGATGAACTGCATGTGTGTATGTATGAGGGAGGGGCTCCTGTGCCTCCTACCACATACAAAGGGAGATGGGCTCTTAGTCATCAGCGCTCTGGCTCTTGGGTTCATGTGTACGAACCAGGAAGCCCTCTTTGCTTCTTTTTTATGCTACGCAGGAGCTGTAGCACTGGGAGGAAACATCAGGACCAGGGCAGAAGATACTTTAATTTAAATTATCTATGTCATTGTGTGTGCTTGCGTTTTAAAATTATTCCCGGTGTGGTGGGGGGAAGACCCCCTGCCACCCCCAACACCTCTTGATTGGTTTGGGCTCCCTTGCTACGCTCCATCACACTGGCATATTTGGGGGAAATATTTACACCCCTCCAATTTAGTACACAATTTTATCAACACTAGTGCTATAAAGCATGGTAATAAGCAGTATAGAAAAAAAACCTATATTGGTTATATTTTCTTTCCATGGCCTGTACACACAACCTTTGTATGATGCTTCAAATAAAAGTATTGTAAAGAGAACATTCATGTATTGCCCCGGTGACAAAGCAAGGTGGATAGTGGGTATTGAAGTCTTTTGTGGCAGTACTTCTGAAAGCAGAGGTGTTTTGTGGTGGCGCGTGGAGGCATGTAGTCAATGTGGGCAGATCACTCATCAGCCACATCTACACATCTCTTTTTCACCTGCAGGACAGCCAGTTCTGTTAGGTTATTGCTGCTGGGCGTGCGGGATGATTCTGTTCTCACACTATTGATAACATGTTGAAGCCCAGGGCCAATTCAGGTTTTCTTCTCGCTTGTTAATAACGTGTACTACAGAATTGAAAGCACAAATAGCAATAAAGACAAGAAGTGCACCTCAAAATGCCATTTTGTTCCCCCACATACTTACTATAAATGTCTGAGGGGGGTCGTAAATTCACCACGTGCCCCGCCCGGCTACCCCACACAAACAATCTGCCCCCCGGTAGATAGCTTGTAAGGTACATTTGGCCCTCTGGCAAAACTAGTTTTAGCACCCCTGCCTTACAGGGTATACATCACTGACAAGGGAGATGCCTTTAGAGTATGTGTACAAAGCCCTACCCGTATACCGGGAGAAGATCGAGAAATATCACAAACAGTGGGTGACAGATACACGAAGAGGGATGCCACATTCCTGTCCAGAGAAAGGCACCCAGAATAAGGGAATTGTGGAACACATGACTACGTTTTTAGCAACGAAATACAAAGGTAAACAGTTGAATAACAGAAAGGAAATTTTAGACCTATGGAAGATGATTGAGGACATAGTGGACTCCGATGAGGGAAGGACGCAGTATGCCCATGGAAGGGGCAAGCAGGCAGAAGCAGGTGGGACACAAACAGAATACAAGGAGGTATATCCATTGGCAGCGCTGCCATTTATGAGGTACAGTAGCCCAATTTATGTGTCCACCAGGGCAACGGTCCCACCGCCCTCATATACCCCCATTTCAGCAACGGCTCCACTACAAGAGAGTGCAGGACAGAAAGAGTTAGAAGAGGCGACAGAGTCAGTACGAGCAGAGCTAGAGCGGTTGTGGATGGCACAGAGTGAGACAAAAGGGAGCGGCTTAGACAAATGGTGAGCAGGGGACTTCGTGTTTAGATTAGACAGCACGGCACTAAAAGATGTGCATATAGAGAAAAAAAATAAGACGAATGAGCATGTAGCACAGGGTACTGAATTGTAAGGTCCGACAGAGGCCTAGGTGGCGATCATTGAAAGGATGGGTGGAGTACAATGGATGAGTTTGAGGACAACGGTGAAGAGGAAGCTCAACATGCACCACAAATAACACCTTGAGTGGGGAGTTTGTGGAATGAGAGGGCACAGAGGTTTGCAAGGAAAAAGTGCTGGATGAAAGGAAGGGAAAAAAGTAGGGTTTCAGATGCCGTTGATATACAAGGACTTGGGCAGAGCACAATATGTACCATGGGCGCAGATGGACAAGAACAATCTGATCAAAGCGTTCCCACAGTTAACAGCGGGTGTGGGGAAATGGATATATGCATTTGAGAAACAGACTTCAGGTGTACCCCTTCCCGTGGGGGACATGAAATGTTTTATTAGTGGCGATGGTGGGGGAGCAGGCTGGGGACATATGGGTTAAAGCAGGGTACCCGGAGTAAGGTTGGACGATGATGCGCCTGATGACGCACCATTCAAAAACATCAGAGCACTGGTGCAGGGGGCGGTCCAGCACACTTATCCTGACACCCCAGACTTACAGTCGGTTATGCAAAACCCTATGGGCATTGATGAAGATCCCGTGCAGTACATTATTACGGTTCAGGAGAGGTGGAAAGCAGAGACAGGGGACCAGTGGGATGGATGAGTTCCTCTTTTCTACTTTGTTATTAAAAGGAGTTTACCAAAACAGGTGCAGAAAGTACTAGACAAAATAGTGGGCATTGGAGCGAAAAGATGGCTGGAAATACAGAGTATAATAATACACCAATGCAAACAAATAACGGAACAAGAAGGGGAAACTACAAAGCAGCTTCAGGAAAATGAAGCAAAATTGGTACAGAGGATGATCGGAAAGATAGCTGTAGAAGGGGTGGTGTCCACTCCAGCGCAGACAGAAGGGACGGGGAGCATGCAGGCATCCGAAGATGCTCAAATAGCAGAGTTTTGGCCAGAAGGAGGACAACAGCAGTGGGGAGGTGGACAGCAGTACCCCACCCAGGAGTGGCAGCAAGGAGGTCAGCAGCGCAGGAGGGACATATTTAGGAGGCCCTTTGGAAGTATGGAACCGAGAGGGCAGAGCATGGGTTTTTCAAACTTCTGGAATTACAGGAAGTGGGGACATTTTTCTAGAGAATGCAGGAGCAGGCCAGGGCCTGGGTATAACACATACAACACCTATCACGCACTAACCCAGAGCACACAGCAGATGCTGACACCAAGAATGACCTCCATACCTTGTGAAATACACCAAGCGTACACACAACTCCCACCCCAGCCCCCAAGAGTTTACTCTCAGCAAAAGCATCCGCAACAACAGTACACACAACAGCAGCAGCCCCCACAGCAGCAGTACCCACAACAAGCAATGTCCCAGCACGGAAATGGAAACATGCACACACCCAACAAAGTGCCCAATGGCTATAGTGTCATACCGAGGAGTGAGCGTGATAGGAAACAACCCCTTCAAGTTCCCTGGATCAAACACGTACCCACATTAAGACAGCCCACAGAGAGTCCTTGCATGCCAATTATGATCTATGACAGTTCACCCTGACGAGGAACCCATGGTGGGCGCAGAAATAGGAAACAAACACTTTATTGTTATGGTCGACACGAGTGCCACAATATCATGCATCACTGAGGGAGACTTCCCGCTATCGGGCCACACTCTTGACATGCAGGCCTTCTCTGGGGCTGTCTCCATGGTTCAATATACTGAAGTAGTTGACATCAAAATAGGGGGGGAAGGTAGTGCGGGCCCCCCTACTATATTCGGAAAATTGGCCACTGATCTTGCTGGGCAGGGATCTGTCCCTAGACTTGCAGGTTTCAGCAATAAGGATTGTAGTTATAGGGACTGACCAGTACGGAGGCGAGTGGCGTACAGTACTTTGCATTGACCCAACAGTACCCCTGAAGGAGGTGACTGATACAGAATTGTTCGAAAACAGGCCAGATGACGGAGAGATTGTATTAGCAATATTCATAGCCTGTGAAATAATGGTACAGTATAGAAAAGTTCAGTGTCCCATGATGGCTCTTATGGCCCCACGCCAGTTTGTTGAGGCAGATTTGGAGCAGGTGCTTGAGAGGATATGGACAACAAACCCCCATGACGTAGGGCTCCTACAGGGAGTGACCTAAGTACACATCACACTAGGAGCAGTACTACCGCGGGTGAAACAATGTCCACTCTCCATGGAGGCAGAGGAGGGAATTAAGGACACCATCAGTGCACTACTAAACCAAGGGGTAATTGTACCTTCTACCTCTCTGTGCAACATGGCTATCTACCCTGTGAAAAAGGCAACAAAGGGCAATTGGAGGATGATTCAGGATTTGTGCCCCCTAAATGACATTGTACAGCAAGAATTTCCTGTGGTCCCTAACCCTGCCACGATGTTGTGTAGCATCCCCAGGGAGGTGTGAGAAACCTTTAGTGTCTCCCACGCCAGTCCCTGGGGATCTGTAATCCAGGTGGCCAGGACACGACCATCGCTTTTGGATCCAGTTCCTGGGGGTGGACCAGTGCAGGAGGGTCACCTGGATGAGGGGTCTTTGGGGAGTGGAAGTGGGATACCGGAGGGTGAGTTGCAGTATCCCCTTCCCAATAACACCTTTTACCCATCCTACCAGGTAGGATACCTAGAAATTCAACCCCCCATCCTTTTTCCGACCAAACACTTTCTCACAGACAGATCACCGGGAGCGATAACAGACTGACACCAGAGCCGTATACCTGACATATCCCAAGACACAGGACAGGCAGAGTCGGGCAATTATTGATAATTACACACAACTGACTTCTATTACATTTCTCCACGCGGATAAAATGCGGAGCACGAAAGCACCCTCTGAGCGAGACAAAACACCTGAGTACGTATCAGTTCCAAGATGGCATTTTAATACAAGGAGAAAGTCGGCAAGACCAGAAAGGGTTGCAAGGAGGGAATTGCCCTTGGCCTTTTCAGAGCAAGAAAACTTACTTTCACAAGCCCTTGAGGATAAGAAACATAAGACCGGGAATTAAAGCTGAAGAAAGATGTCGAAGGTACCCGGGGCTTTCCTGCATCGACGGTGGAGGTGGCGGAGGAGCAATTGCTGTTGTGGTACTGTCCTTGGCGTCGACAACAAAGCCGCTCCAATAAAGTCAACACAGCCGGTGAGTCGGTGAGACTGATAGCAGACGGGTCTGTGTTAGAACCAAGGTTGCAAGTGGCAACATTGTATGAAGAAATCTGCAAAGAACAGAGTGTAAGCTGGATGTGATGAGTGATGCAAATATAACTGAATATCCAAGGAGTGACTGAGCTTTGAATCTAAAGTGGATACCATAAACAGAGTGGTCCGGCACCACGTAGGTGCTCATTCGAAAGGTCTCTGTTAGGTATCCAACTGAGAGTGTAAAATTGTGAATTGGGAAATCGAAGTGGTGCCGCAACGGGTCAAGCCTGGAAGAGGGTGATCCGTGGTGAACAGTGAGTCACCCGCGAAAAGGTATTGCTGTGGTAAATGTGAACCCGACTGAGGGATGCCAATGAATTGAACCGAGACTGGTCCGACTAATTGTATAAAATGGATCTGAGCCCAGAAGAGGGGGGTCCAGGGTGAAGAGTGACTCACCTGACTTGCGTATTTGTGAAATAACCTTTTGTTTGTTTTTGGTATATCAGGCCCTCTGAATCAAGAGACTTTGATAACATAAGAGACATGGGCGCAGAAGGCCCTGATGTTGGTAATGGAACTGTGTCCTCATGCCGAAGAAGCCCAAGAGTGTGCTATTCTCCAGTGAACCGCCATTTGGAAAAAAAAAGTGGAAGAATTTGTAGCCGGATGCATCTGGTGGCAGGAAGCTGCCACAGGTGGTGTGCTCCGACAACGGGCAGCCGTTTCAAGGTGAGAGTTTCAGCCAGCTCATAAGTGAGTATGGTTTCCACCAACGCAAGATTACCCCCATGTGGCCCAGGGCAAATGGGGAAGCAGAGCTGTTCATGAGAACTCTCAATAAGGTGTTACGGATAGCCAATGGCCAGGGACACTGTCTCAAGCGGACCCTATACCGGTTCCTGAGGGAGTATCGGGTGACTCCCCATTGTTCTACCGGGGTTGCACCAGTGTAGGCCATGTTCAGAAGGTGTACAAGGGGGCTGCTGCAAGACACAGGGGACCAAGAACCAGCAAAAAATGATGATGACAGGGTGGCCATGGAGAGGAGAGCCAGAAATGAAGGGGAGAATATCTGACGAGGACTCAAACCGCACCAGTTGGCGCCGGGGGATGAAGTAATTGTAAGAAACCGGCACCCCCAAGGGAAGTTGACGCTTCCGTACAAACCCATGGGCGTAGTGGCTGTGAAAGGGTCAATGGTGACAGCGTCTGACGGCAACGCCACAGTCACGAGAAATGCTAGCTTCTTCCGGAAGATCAGTCCGCCAAGTGCATCGCCTGGAAGGTGTGTAGAATAGCCTGACGAAGGTGGAGGGTGTGACCGCTCTCATGTCCTCCTCGAACAGGGGGACGCAGGTGAGGAGCGGCTGAGCTGGAGTGATAGCTGCCGATGTACGCCACAGAGTGGTCAGGGGAAACCTGCTCACCTGAAAGACTATGTGCTAGACTCATGAAGTTGATCGTGAGTTGCTACAAGTTTACCCCAGACTGTTTGTGATGTTATTGCCAAGTTGTGTGTGGGGAGAGTTTGACACTGTTTTGTTGTTATGAAAAAGGAGGAGATACACGCAACAGAGTGATGCAACTCCGTTGTGTGGAATAAAGGGGGCGTTCCCGCTGTACTTCAGTGCATGTGCAGAGCCCGGATGGTGATCAGTGTTACAGATGTTTGGCGCCAGAGAGAATTTAATGAACGACAACATATTACCAACTAAACAAAAAATGTATGTTTGCAAGTTGTAAAACTGGTTATCATTCAGCCTATGAGGAAGTTCTTTTGCGTTACACATCATCGTGCAAAACATTGTGGCACCAGGAACATTTTTGGCACTACCTGGCAGTCCTGTGTGCTCATGGGAACAGTGGTTGGACAATTTTCAAGTTTACTTAAGGGCCATTGGGGTTGCAAAGTATAATGAAGACCTTAGGGAGGCTACCCTGCTCAATTGTGTGGGTGCAGAGGCATTGAGAATATTCAGAACTTTACCAGATACTAATGACACTGAAGAAGGATCTGGGGATTCTGCGAGCAGTTCCAGGAAATATGAGACAGCGTTGTCGAACCTTAGTAAACACTTTGGGAACAAGACAAATATAGTTTTGGAACGATATAGGTTTTTTTCTAGAAAACAATTCAAGAATGAATCTGTCAACACATATGTTGCAGCGCTAAGGGGTCTCATATCTACATGCGAATTCACAGGAGTGGCAGACGAATATCTAATAGACCAGCTTGTTCTGCATGTAGTTGACTCCTGAATTCAACAACGGTTGTGGCAAGCAAAGAATCCAACGTTGGAACAAGCTTTGGACATAGCCAGGTCAATTGAACTAGGAGAACATGTATGAGAGAAGTTCAGAATAAGCAAGATAGTAGTGATGTCAAATCAGTTCATGCTGTGAATGATGAGGAAGTAAATAAGGATGAAGAGGCTTTGATTGCAATGGTGAAGAAGATTGTTAGATCAGACCGTGGGATAAACTCCAGGCAAAACAAAGAAGTGTTCTTCAGATCACAGAACAGGTGTTATAAATGTGGATGGTACAAACATGCCAATCCTGATAAAGACTGCCTAGCGATAATGGCTGAATGTTTCAGGTGTGGCCAAGTAGGCCATTTTGGCAAAGTGTGTCGTAACACCAGAGGAAGAGGCAGGTTTAACACACGAGGAAAAGTTACAAGGAGTTTTACTCAAGTGAGTAGAGGTGCCACTACTGGTGTAAGAGCCATTGAAGAAGCATCTAGTTCAAGTGATGTAGTAGCGATTACAAGTGAATTTGAGGAGGAAATACAAATTTTGGCTCTCACATCGAACCAGGGAGCAGTGGGTCCATGGTTGTCTATGACTATTGATGGAGTAATTCTAAAGGTCATGGTTGACACAGGATCTCCTTATACTATGGTGGACAAAGAAACGTATCTGGGAGTATTGAAAAGAAAAATGGAAGATCTACATGTAACAAAAGTCAGAGCAACAGGATACGGTAAATCTCCCATTAATATCATAGGGTATGTTTGGGTACATTTAGACTTTGAAGGGAGAAAGACATATTGCAAATTGTATGTAGCCCAAGAAGGATTCTTGATAGTTGGCTGGTGGGAACAAGCATCTTTGAAGATTAGAATTCATCCAGGTGAGAACACACCCATTTTGAGCGTGATGGATAACTGTTGTGATTCTGCTGCGACAATGGCTGAAAGTTTTAATGACAGCATTGGCGTTCTCAAAGGCTTCAAGCATCGTATAATACTCAAAAGAGGGGCAAGACCAGTAGTGCACAAAGTAAGAAATATACCAATTCGCACGCGTGAGGTGCTGAAAAAGGAACTAGAGAAATTATGTTCCCAATATATCATTGAGCCCATAGAGAGTTCTGAGTGGCTCTCTCCCATTGTGATCATAAGGAAACCAGATGGGTCAATTAGGATGTGCGTTGATCTAAGGGATCTTAACAATAATATATGGGTAGATCGTCATCCCTTGCCCAATATTGGAGAGATGCTCACCACCATGGAATCTGCAAGGTACTTTACCACTTTAGATCTTTCCTCCGCATACCATCAGGTGGTTCTAGAAGAAGAATCCAGGCATTTAACATCATTTATAACGCCTCTGGGTGCATTCAGGTTTAAAAGAATGCCATTTGGTTTGGCATCAGCGGCCGCTGTTTTTCAAAGACTGATGCAACATCTATTTGAGGGTTTAGGAGGTGTACATTATTTTTAGGATGACATTTTAATCTCTGCGATGTCGGAAGAAGATCATGATGCCAAACTGTTAGGTGTTTTGCAAGTCATACAACAAAAGGGTCTCACCCTAAAGATCGAGAAGTGCAAGATAAAGAAAAGGGAAGTGGCCTACCTATGTCATTGCATCAACTCTGAAGGGATTAGACCTAAGGAAGCTTTGTTGAACACCATCCTCAAACTTCCTGATCCTTCCAATAAAGACCAGCTGAGGAGTTTGTTAGGTCTTACAGAATATTATTCGGAATTCATTGATCATTACGCTGACAGAACAACTTAGATGAGAAGTATAATGACTAAAGGTGTAAAATTTGAATGGTCGGAAGTGTGTAAGGATGAATTAAAGTCCATCAAAATGTTGATAAATAAAGCACCCGCTTTGAAGATGTTTGATTGCAGTGCAAAAACCATCATCTCTGTAGATGCAAGCAACATAGGTCTGGGAGGTGTTTTAGAACAAGTGCAGAATGGAAATGTTGTACCCATTGCCTTTGCCTCTAGGACATTAAAAGGGGCTGAAAATAATTACTCTACTATTGAGAAGGAAGCGCTGGCTGTTAAATGGATCCTAGAACATTTCAAAGGACATATATGGGGAACCTCCATTGAACTTAAGACAGATCATAAACCTCTCATTCATGTTTTAAATCCGAAGAATCCACATTTAACATCTCCACGTATCAGAAGGTGGATAGTGATTATAATGCAATATAATGTGACCATTAAATACACTCCAGGGAGGACGAATATAGTTGCTGACTGTTTCTCCCGTTTACCATGTCTGTCTGGAGACGAAGATTTTGATGGGAATGAAGAGGAAACTGATTGTGTTATAGCGCAGATACATCCCAGTTTTTGCAAGGAAGAATGGATTGAAGCCGCTAAATTGGATTCTGAACAAGAACAATTAAGAAAAGCTGTGGAGAGTGGTTGGAAAGAAGTAGCTAAAGATATAGAATCTTGGGGGAAGATGAAGGATGAACTGTCATGTGATGGAGGATGTATATATCGAGGAGATCGCATTGTTCCACCCACAGCCTTAAGGGAGAGGATTATGGAAATTGCACATGAGGGACATATAGGGAGGAGTTTGACAAAAAGAAGAGTAAGGGAGACGTTCTGGTGGCCCAACATGTGGGGTGATCTAGAAACCATAGTAAAAGAATGCCTCACTTGTGCTGTAAGTGATAAAGGAAAAATTACCAGAGCCACACCCTTGCAACCAGTGATAATACCAGATTCAGTGTGGACAAAATTAGCCATTGACATTGCTGGCCCAAATGAGATCTTAGAACCACTAAAGATCTATTTCGTTGTATTGGTTGATTACACTTCTAAATGGGTTGAGTGTGGAATTATTGAAGAGTCAGTTTCTGCTATGAAGGTAAAGAGATTTCTGGAGGAAATTTTCAATAGGGAAGGAGACCCTCAAGAATTAATATCAGATAATGGCGCACAATTCATGTCACAGGAGGTGAAATGTTTTCTTAAGGAACGAGCTATAAAACATAATACAACTGCACTATATTATCCCATGAGTAATGGTTTGGTCGAGAGAATGAACCGCTTCATAAAGGATGTCATTCACTGGCTGTTGTAAATAGTTTGCCATGGAGAGAGACGCTCAAAGAGGCACTCAACACGTACAGGGTCACTCCACACTCTATGACCGAAGTGGAACCTTTTACCCTTATGAGAGGAAGAATTGCCACCAACAGACTCAGACCCGCTTGGTTGACATTAAAGAAGAACGAAAATATTGATATTGAAGAAATTGTAAAAAGAGTGAAGAGGAAACAAGAGGAATATAAAAAGTACTATGACAAGCAAAAACATGTAAAGGAAAGTAAAATTTCAAAGGGAGATTGGATCAGAGTAAAAGAACCCAGGAGAGTCATGAAAGGAGAGTCCAAATATCGTTCTCCTCAAAGATAATTGAATGTTCCAAGAAGTCAGTAATTTTAGAAGATGGTAACAAGTGGTTGTGTAACAATGTCATTCTAACAAGAGGAAAGGACAGACAAGGATGCAAATTGCTTGGTGACATAGATCAGAACAATGTGTTTGTGAGAGATGAATTGTCTGGAAGACCCCTAAGTCAAAAAATCAATGCAGAAGTGTGGGTGCGATTTCTCGCCGTCCATAACCAGTACAAGAGGGACCCTGCAATAACTCAGACAGAAAAGAGCCAAGTTAACATTACTTTATTAATGCACAAGCATTCGCGAATGGGCAGCAAGTTCAAACGTCTCGCAAAGCAAGTCGTCAAAGTGCCGCCCTTTGCCCTGCACATCGTGGTCCTTTTATACCCATCTGTTTTACATTGTCATACATTGCTGCACATAGATTATGTCCACCACAAGGCGGTTCCTCCCAGTCATGACTTTGCATCAACGGTCAACAGTTCAACATCTGCTATTGTGGTTTCCTGTTATCTGTTATTCGCTCTCTCTCGTGCCCCTCTGTGTATCTCTGTGCACGAGGCTGTGCTTACTCATTCCTTCCCCACCCGTAATCTGCAGATAGTTTCAGCAGGCTCAACATGCTTCGACATACAGTGACCAAACACAATTCTTCTGTTAAAAACAAGTTCTTGCCAGGTCAGCAGGTCTCTTTCTAGTTTGCAATTGCTATTCATATATGGCCATTAAACGCCACCGTATAAAAGAGAAGGCCTCTTCTTTTAGCAAAAAGTACATTCTTTTAACGCATATGATGATTAGTACAAACTCCAAGTGTGAGCACAACATTACATATGTATGCGTACCTTCAGAAGTCTTGGGGAATAATACAGCTCTTGCAAGACCAAGAAGAAGTGTGCCGAACAAAGAAAAGGATTTTATTTATTATTGATATTGTTAACTGTGTGGAACTTCATCATTCATGCCATCCTTTACTTCATCGTGGTGGAGTCTACTCACGTGTATCCTTTACTAAGTTTTATGTACAATTAGTTGAAGTTTTTTTTATGCTTGTATATAGTTACTCACCACATCCTTGTGAATATTGTGGGGAAGGAGATGTTATAATTTAGATGTTTCAATAATAGAATGTTATTGTAGAATACCATATGTTAAGGGGTTCTTTCAGAGTCCTCTCCCCGTCTGATTCTGGAACAGAGGACAGAATCACACGGGAAGAAGACGGCCGTTGTTGTACCGGGAGCCATAGGGGAACTTCTTGTATGATTAAACATTATTTAAGTGACAGAATAACCGTGTGGACATCCATACTTTCACATAACAATCAGCATGCCGGTTGTTGTTTGTGGGATGGGCGGTGAGTGTTGGGGGCAGCCCCATACTCGGGTCGGGATGCACCCGACAGACATCCTCTGGTGCGGCGATCACGCCGCTAGATTAGGGGTGGGGGTTCATCCCACCCGCTCCGGAGCTTCACACATGGCTGGCTGGCAACCGGCCTACAGCGGCCCCGGCTCTGGGGGGCACCCAGGCCGGGGTCGCCACCCTGGCCCGCCTCACAGGGCCTGGGGCCCACACAAAGATGGTGTTGCCCGGCAGGGTCACCGTCTGGACGGCGTTGCCCGGCAGGGGCACCGTCCTGGAGCTGGGCCCCGTCCTTCGGCCCAGCACATGTGGTGAGGCGCCAGCATGGCGCTCACACAACACACACACACCACGGAGCCAAGATGGTCTGACTGACGAGCCCGGATAAGGCTTGTTCTTTTTATTAGCTTGGTCAAGTGGTTCCCCACGTGACCAAGACAAACACACTGGACGATACCATGTCCCCTTACAGGGGTGACATGCAACACTCCTCCTTTTTCATAACAACAAAACAAAAACCCCAAAGTCCCAACATAACCACCCCTACTACTACTTGAGCCACTCTACTACTTTGCATACCGTTTATTAACCTGGGTGAGTGGCTCGCATGTCACTAAAGAACACCACTGAGAACTACTGGCACAACATAAAGCACTCCACGTCTACAGGTGTGCACCACACTACATTGCCCACCAACTGGGCCATTTTAAGCAAGTCTGTGTCTGCAGGCTCACAGCCTTCTGGGGAATGTCAAATTATGATGTCCATCTTCCGCACTCATGGAGTCACCGGAAACCAGCTCGCATCCTCACCAGAGTTCGTTTTGGACAGTCACAACACAGTCACACACAAAAAACGGCAAAGCCGCACCTGGGGACGCCCAGGGGCCACATCGGCCATGTCCAGAGTCTGGGGGCGCCGGTGATGCGCTGCTGGCACGTTGGCGGCCAGCCCCTCCTTCCACTTCCTCTCCCTGGTGGGGCAGGTGTCAGACAACACCGGTGGCGGGGTGGTGGGTTGCTCCGTTGAGAGACGCTGACGCCTGGCTCTGGGTGTTGGTACCCTGTGTGGGCCTGCCCGGCACAGGCAGACCGGGGGCAGCCAGGGGCCTTCCTCTGCGTGGCCCCGTTGGCTGGTCTTCAGTTGAGGGCGCACGAGCACTCCATTAGGGAGCTGCTACCCTGGGGCTGGGTGGTGAATGCCTCTACCTGCCTTGGGGGAGACAGGTTATGCTGGGGTTCCAGGGTTCTTTACACCCCTCTCCTTGTCTTGGGGCTGGGACACTCCAGGCCCCCGTGAGGGATGCTGGTGGGCTGGGGGAAATGGCCCATGTGGCTGGAAGGAAGCAACCAGTGTTGTTGCTTCCTGTGCACCGCAGGCCTCACTGTCTCTTTTTTTTTTTTCTTGCCCCGGGCCCGGGTCGTTTAGGCCACGCCCACTCATTAACTGTAAGGAGCCCACCGCAGGCCTCCATTGTTACCATGCAGCGGCCCTCGCTGCACATCACCCGGGGCAGGCAGCCGTGGCAGCTCACCTTTCCTCTGTGGCTGCAGCCGCCACATCTCTTCTGCCTGCTCCTCATAGCGGGCCCTTTATTATTCTCGCGGGCCCAGTTGGTGTTGGGCCCGCTTCACATCTTGTCTAGCGGCGCCGACCGCCGCAGCCGACAGGTGGGGGCAGCACAGCTCTCCCAGGCTGCGAGCGCCGCTCCATCTCCTCCCGGAGGTGGGCACACCTCTCCCCTTGTTGCAGCGGGGGGGGGGCCGCACACACACTCTTCAGCGGGGGGGGCAGCTGCCCACGCAGCCGACGCCGCGGATCCTCCCTCGCACGGGGAGGGCAGCCGCTCCTCCTATAATTGGCCACCTTGCCCCTCCTTGCAGCGCAGCCGCCGACTCGCTCCGTCTCCCGCGGGGGACGGGGCGGGAAGCTCGCCGTCCCCGCTTCCTTTTGCGGGCCCAGTTGGAGTTGGGCCCGCCTCGACATTTCTTCTACGCAGGCCCAGATGTAGATGGGCCCGCCACATCTCTCCTCCATTTGGGCTCGCGGGCCCGTTCCTCGTTAGCACCACCGCGGGCACCAGATGACCAGTGCAGGAGCACCCTTGCAGGTCCCGGGGCCACCTGCAACGCTGCCACTCCCCACGTTTTCCTTCACCGCGGCCGCCGACTCTTTTCTACGCCCGCCGCGAGACCCAGTAGGCGGGCGCGACTTCCTCGTCGCCAATGTTGGGGGCTGCTCCAGATCAGCGGGCAGCCCCATACTCGGGTCGGATTGCACCCGAAAGACATCCTCTGGTGCGGCGATCACGCCGCTAGATTAAGGGTGGGGGTTCATCCCACCCGCTCCGGGGACGCCAGAGCTTCACACATGGCCGGCTGGCAACCGGCCTACCGTGGCCCCAGCTCTGGGGGGCACCCAGGCCGGGGTCGCCACCCTGGCCCGCCTCACAGGGCCCGGGGCCCACACAAAGACAGTGTTGCCCGGCAGGGTCACCGTCTGGACGGCGTTGCCCGGCAAGAGCACCGTCCTGGAGCTGGGCCCCGTCCTTGGGCCCAGCACACGTGGTGAGGCGCCAGCATGGCGCTCACACAACACACACACACCACAGGAGCATACATGCCAACCCTGCCGATTTAGGCGGGAGAGTCCCGATTTTTCAGTGAAAAATATTGCTATTTTTCACTCTCTCCCGCCTAAAATAACCGTAGCCCCAAAGATTTCCTATGGGAATATGCATGTCTCCCGATTTCCTTGGGGAAATCTCCCTCCCAGGTACGTCGCAATGTTGGCATGTATGCAGGAGCCAAGATGGTCTGACTGACGAGCCCGGATAAGGCTTGTTCTTTTTATTAGCTTGGTCACGTGGTTCTCCACGTGACCAAGACAAACACATTGGACGATACCATGTACCCTTACAGGGGTGACATGCAACAGTGAGGGGGGCCTTCCGCATGCCATGCCCGGCTGGCCTATACCACACTTGTGTGGAAAGCACGTGCGGAGCCTGGATGACAGCATGACAGTTGTTGCCTGTGGGGCGGGAGAGAGGGGTTTTTAGGGGTGCCTTCCACATGCAATGCGTCTGGGCCTATGCCACACTACCCAGCAATTCACAGACTTTCTTTGTTAAAGTAGCGGTAGAGCCCAACTTCCATTGTTATCCAAGGGTTTCTTGCTGAAGCACTAAAGACACATGTTCCATAATTGTGCTCATTCTTATGATCAGGCTGGGGTTCTGTGATGAGAGACACTGTTGCGCCACGTGACCGCCCCCCCCCTTTAAGGAGAGTGACGGTGGCAAGAGGGGACGTGTGCGCATGCGCAGCTTCTGAGTGACCCGGGTTTCCTCGTGAACGCGCCCCTTGCCACTGTACGCATGCGCGGATAATGCGAGCTTGACGTGCCAAGACACGGGTCTCCTGACTGAGCATGCGCCGATGACTCCCCGAAGGTTTCAGTCTGTACTGCGCATGTGCAATAATCGGTGTGTTGTCATTGGGCGCTCTCCTTGCCCCTGTCGCAGTTCTTCATTCCCCAGGAGTTCAGGTCACTGCGCATGTGCACGTGGGTGCGGTTCACGCATTGAGCATGCGCGTTTGTGGCTGTGCAGGAACCGCTACAGAACGAGTCCCGGCATTGAGCATGCGCGTTAGTGTCCTCTGCAGGAACCCCTACAGGAAGACTCCCTGCACAGAGACAGGGTGAATGCACTTAGACTTCGGGCAGTATCTCTGGAAGGACATGGCTGAGGTGAGCAGTGTCTGGAGGTGGAGGGGTCTTTGGGTGATGACAAGAAGCCCACTGAGGAAGGGGGTCCTGCTCCCCACTAGTGGCTAGCACATGGGGGGCGCCCGCACAACTGCGAGGTGCTCCTCCCCAAGCAATAACGCCTTATACCTTCTTTTGAGTACTATTGCATACTAAGTAAAGTTTAGCACAAAATATGACATGCAACAAAGCAACCATGACGGGCGTCATCTCCTTTCGACCTTTGCACTTTTAATGGGCCGCATACGTTGAGAGATCCCCTGTGCTGTGACACTCACTAAGGAAACAATATCTTTTTTAAGTAGTTATTTCCGGTTGGCTACCTTTCTTTGTTCTGCTGTGCAGAGGGCAAATGGCCTGTCTCTTGATATTATGAAGCTATCAACTGCAGCCTCTATTATTTTAGCACAAAAATTTAGCCACAGGGTGAGGTGCAGGTGATATACACATACTCCACAAAAGAATCCTCTGGCTTACCAAACTAACTTTTTCGCACCCGCTCACAACCAGTGCGTCTCCAGGAATCAAATTTAGGGGTGGCACAAAGGGGACCACTGACAAAAGTAGGCGGGCTGCCTATAAAAGGCCAATGTATATGCTTTTGGCAAATTGATGCGGGCAAAGTAGTCCAAGGTGGCCCAGGGAGGTACACATTGTGCATTTATACAGCAAGCAATATTGTTGGAAGCACGTTCAAAATTGAAATACTTCTGAAGCCAGAGCATCAACTGTAAGCAGCATGCCATGAATCGGAGGTTAGTAGAAATGACACTAGTTTTAATAGTCAATACTTAGTCCATCATTGTTACCAGATATTCAGCATGTGAGCCAGACAACCTGGCTGCATAGGAATTTGAGTGGCTTTAGAAAGTGTGGCACGTGCGCACAGTGTAGGTACGCACATGAACAGATGACTGAATTCAAGGACGTTAATGGAAAATTATGGTCAAACAAGAGATTAATTGTGAAACTAAATTTGTCATCTACGGTATTATTTGTGTGTGTAAAAGGATTTACATTGGCAGTACCAAGAGAGAGTTAAGAGTACGTATTTGAGAACATCTGGCCAAGATCGGCAGCCAGGATATCTCTCTGCCGTTAGCTGAACATTGGCAAACCTGTCATCAAATGCACAACAAATCTGAGATCAGATTTATAAGTCTGCAACATGTAATGCATGTCATGTACATATTGATATGTTTGTTATATGTGGGGGAGTAGGAAGCTTCTGGGGATTGATTCAGCCCTCTTTTTAGTTAACTGTATTAAGTGTTAACGATGGAATTGTGCCGTTTTTTGAACTACTCTATTTGTTGCAATTGGAATTGACCGTTTAGTAATCCACACAATCATGTAGTTGATTATGCATATACAGCAACAGGTTTAATTAGTGAATGCCTATCAGCATTACAAACATACAAGTTCTTAACCTGGCTCAGCTCAACACTTATTTTTAAACTTACACTGAGCTTTGGGCATCTGCAGCTGCTTGGTGGCAGCCAGTGTGAGGAGGCAATTTTAATAAACCTCATTTAATAATGGCGACCGTTTTAGACAGCAAGCGCTGCTGGGATTTCAGCATGCACCATGGCAACGCGCATGGCTGCGTTGCCGTGGAGTCCTAAAACACTACCTGAGATTTTAAAATGTCATCGACTGCAGTTTACTTCTGTGCAGCCGACGCGACCGAATTTTGAGCAGTAGGGTAAGCTTGATATGATATGATATGATATGGCATTTGTAACGCGCCTATACACAAGTGTTTCAAGGCGCGACGAGGCAGGGAGGGGGGATCAGGGGGAAGACAGACAACGATCCTACTAGGCCAGGTGTCATTCAGATCGCGCAAGTGCAGGGGTGGGGGGAAGGGAAGAAGTGCAAGGGGGGAGGGGGAAAGTGCAAGGGGGGGAGGGTGAAGTGCAGTACAAGGTAAGTAGAATAAAATAAATAATAAATAAATAAGGAGGGCCAGCTGGTGGCAAGTGCAAGGTAAGTGCAGGTAAGTGCTGGGAAGGGGGGGCTGGAGGGATACAGAGACAGTCCCACAGTGCAGGGGTTGCCACTTCGCACAACATTGTTAGTTAGCGCACTCACTGTAAATGAAATGGGCATGTACGGCCAGGAACTATGGAGGGTTGATGTTCATAGTTACGATTTGGCCGCCGTAGACACTAAGGGCTGCAAGGATCTTAGAATGCTCCATGGCAACGCGTGGCTGCGTTGCCGTGGAGACCAAAACACTATTTGAGATTTTAAAACGTCATTGGCTGCCGTATACTTGTGTGCATCCGACGCAACTGAATTTGGAGCAGTTGGGTAAGATTGCCTACTCTGCACATCTCTGTATGTTAGCCTATACACGTTAAATGGAGTGGGCATGCACGGCCAGTGATTATGGATGCATAATGTCAGCAGACACGATTCGTCATTTAGGATCAGTAATTCTTTATTTTCACAGGAACATAGGTTGCACGCATTAGCGGTCTGCATTAGTGCACCAATTTCTTTGTTTTTTTGATATGACATGTCAATAATTAGACATATCGCGCATAGCCTGTGATTAACAGTACTATGATGGGACTTGGCTGCTGTAATTTTCAGTGCTTATATTTCTGATTGACAATCAGGATTTTGGAGAATAGGGCATAATCACCCCACAAAACGTATAGTTTGGTAATCAACATCACACACTCTTCAGTGTCTTTGCATGTTCTCTACTCCCCACTGTAGATGGGCTGCCCCTTCCCAATATGTTTTTTTTTAAATGGGTGAGCATGTACATGCATGCATCCATATAGGTATACTCTAAATGTTTTGTTACAGAATTTCGATTTTGGGATTTGTCCCAGGTACTCTCTACCTGACAAGTCTTATGGACTTTATCTTTTCATCATCGGGTAAGCCAACCCTTTAGCACTTGCTGGAAACATTATCTGTTTATGGCATTGATAAATAGACATGACAGTTGAACTAATGCTTTTTTTCTCTTTGGTTTTCTTTTTTCTTTTTTCTTTACCTATTGGTCTTATTATTTGTGATGTATGTTTACAATGACTTGTTTTCATGACCCCCACCAATCCTTCCCTTCACCAACCCTTATTTTTCTGTCTCTTGTGATTATGACATACCTTGGGGTATGACGTTATCGTCGCTTTGCTAATTTGAACCTTGTATGTGTTTTATGCATACTTTGTTTGCTTGCATCAACTTTGATCAACATCATGTATTATATTACTTTGATGTAATTTTTGTTTATTCATGTCAGCCCTGATTTGATAAAGGCTCAGGCGAGCCGAAACACATGTAATTACTAAGGAGAGGGCTAATTTTTCAAACTTGATTGTAGAATAAAACAATCAATTACTCATCCATTGGCGCTGAGTCCTGGAGTCACATTTTTTCCTTAAGTTACTTGTGGACGGTTAGGGCTATTTTTCTGTCCAAATCCAGTGACCCGCGACACTTTGGGGAACTCAGTAAATCAGAGAATGATCTTTTAGGCCAATTGATAGGGATTGTAAGGAGTCGCCTGCCAGAGCAACTTGTAAATAAGCCCCACTAATACTTTTGTAGTTTTAATATTGACCCAGTAGTGCACAGTATTGGGTTCTGATTCTCCAGAATATAAAACATATCTAGTAAATCTCCATGTACAAGGTGTAGCCTTGCAGCAGATGCATCATATGCAAAGTAGAGTCTAAAATCCCTTACAATAGTGCCTTCATAGAGCTGCTAAATACCCAATGTCTAAGCTTTAGTATCACTGCAGAAGGTACTTCTCCTGAGCACATTCACACGCAGAACTGGCCTGATTTAGAAGACTATATTTGTTTTTACAAATCAATTTATTGTCAATTTTTTTTCTTACCTTTTTAACTTTAAAGTCAGAAATCTTAAAGGTAGGACGGAAACTGAACATGCGTGTTTGTGATCTCAAATTACAGAAAACTGTTTACATTAATAAAGATTTGAACCTGAATTTCTGTGAATCGATGCAAACCGGTCAATTACGATGTCCATGCTTATTTGGGCAGCAAGTCGGGACACAATTGCCAGTGTGCAAGATATGATAGCCTCTCCTGTCATTGTTGTGTGTGGATATGACTTTATTAACTTTAGCACAGAAAAACTTCTTTCCCATGAAGCACTACTCACATGGGCGTAATTTTAGGGGGGGCAGGGGTGTTTGTCCCCTCCAACTTTCATGGCACACCATTTTGGCCCCAATCATTTGGCTGGGGCAACTTTTCTTCAGATGTCATGTCTCCTCCCAACATTTTCAGCAAAGCTACTCCACTGGCTACTCACTGCCAAAACACAAGCAATTTTACACAGTCGGTACAGTTCGAAGTATGGAACAGCATGAGGCTCCAGAAAGTTTGTGAACTCCAGAATTGTGTTCACCTTAATGGCATCAGATGCCTTCTTCCTTACTAGGGAGGTATCACAGCGTTGGTTACATGATGCTGAGGTATCACAGCGTAGGTTACATGATGCTTACTTTTCTGGTTACATTGCAAGGTCGTTACGTACATGCTTACTTTTCTGGTTACAGTGCTTTACTTCTGTTTGCACGTTACCCAGATCACAGGAGTAGAATGTGGCCATGTGTGACAATTTCTAAAAACTGAGAAAAGAATCAGATCTGGGATTTAGTGCTTGTATACCTTCCATGATCAGCAAAGAATCTTTTGAAAAGCGTGATTTTACTTCTGAGATTATTAGGTCAAGAACTACAGACACAAAATGTTTAGTGAAATCATCTTTTGTGCACAGTCTTGGTCGCTGTGCCACAGTCTCCATTATGGCACTATTTCTGAAGTGGAAAGGCAGTCGACAAGCGTGCTTTTTGTGAGGCGGTTCAGCCTCATCATTTGTAGGTGCTGGTATACCACACTTACTACTCAGCTGGACTGCTTCGTCCCAGAGATTATGTATAGTTGTATCCATGTCTTCATTATGCACTTCCTCAAGTTCTTCTATGACTGCGTACAAGGACGTCAGCTGAGGCCAAGTCAAGATCTGCTTGCTGTGACATATTTGATAGTTATGTTCCTTTTTTTATGATGTTTTCAAAAAGCACAAGTGCAAGAATGAAGCTGAAATCAATGAACTGCCGAATAACATTTGCCTCTATTGCTCTCTCGCTATGTCTCTGTTCTGCCACTAGTGAGAGGGTTTCCAGATGAGGCTCAAGGGTTTGGAGGGCAGCTTTACAGGCAGAATATTGGCATGTCCACCTTGTATCACTTAAGTGTTTTAACTGTATGACCTGTTTTGACATTTCTGTTTGAACACTTCCAAACACAGAGTGAATAACAGATGCACTGCAAAACACAAACCTTCTCCAATTTCACAAAAAATTGAGTTGATGCATATACATTTTTAGCCGTGTAAACAATGACTAAATTAAGCTGGTGATTAATACAATGACCACAAAGTGCAGAGGGTACCTCTTTTTGAACCTGTGCTTGCACACCATTAAGCCGACCTCTCATCACTGAGGCCCCATCATACCCTTGCCCAACACATTCATTTTTATCAATACCCAACGATGATGGGACATTAAATGTATAGCATGGTGAAGACTCTGCATCAAGGCTATCTGCTTTGTAGAATTTTAGGAATCTTTTATGGACAGAGTTATCATGGAAGTATTTCACAACAACAGACAGCTGTTCGGTTTTGCTGCGATCTTTAGTCTCATCAACAAGAATAGAAAATGGGCTTCCTTGAAGGCTTTCAGCAATGCACTCTCTAACGAGAGGAGCCATAATTGACAGAAGTTCATTTTGAATGGATTGATGTAAATAGCGTGCACTTTTGGGCCTATTAAGTTTCTTTTTTACACTACTGTCTCTTTCAGCAAGTAACTACAATATTTCTCTCACGTTTCCATGATTGATGTCATCAGAGTTGCAGTGATGCTTCCTTTGGGCAATTATAGTTTTGCCAGTTATTATTTATTTAAAAAAAAATTGTAAAGCACTCACACAGCCCGCAGGCATCGAGGCGCTGTTACAGAAATTGTTTGTTTTTTGGTTGCATGATTGTTTTAGTCTTAGATGCGTATTTATAACGCGCTTCAACACCCAGAGGTTTCTAAGCGCAGACCCGGGGATCAAACCTTTGTTGCTTTGTGTCGTCTTGCTTCCAAGGCGCGCACGTTGCCGTTGAGTTATCCTCCCGGGACAAGTAATACTTGAGCAATTGTTTTAATGTAATGCCGATTTCCAGTCACCTCTCTGGCATATGCCTCGCTGAGACCTTTCATGATGTATCATCTTTTATATTTATTTTGAAATCCTCCCATCTCACATCACCTTCCTTTTGGGAAGCAGACTTCTCATGCTGCAATATTCCTTTGCCATTTTCCTATGCATTTTTCCAGTTTGTGATTTTATAAGTTCTCCATGAAGAGATTTGGACCCAGAAAGAAGGCATGGAGACCAGTATGCTGCATCCTGGGACATGGAGTATTCTAGCCATGTGTACACCTCAAACCAATGCGAACGGAATGATCCAAGACGTGCTCCCAGTTTTGTATGAGGATATGTTTTTAAGACAGGCTGTCGCGCCCCTTCACTAGCACACTGGCTGATATCATTGAGATCTGGGGGTGCCTTTCCCCTAACAGCATCAACAGCCATTACTTCACTCTGAGGTCTATCAAAGTCACTGCATGCTTTTCCACAAGCAGTGTATTGGTTGCTAGAGGCATTTTGCTTGAACCAGGACTCTGTGATGTCACTCTGTGACCTTCTGACAAAGCATTGGCGCTCGTATGGTTACTATATTCTACATCCTCTCTTTCAAACACTAGCTCTTCCTCCTCAGAGGACTCATTCAGCTCCCTCTTGTCTTGCTGCGGCTCCTTTCCAGCATTATCTGTTTGACGCTTCACTGTTGCAGCGGAATAATACGACCAAATATCCATTTCTGGGGCAGTTCTCCCACTATCAAGTAAACTCAATAAAGAGTTGTTTTGTTTGTTCAGGTAGCCAGCATGTGTGGTTAACTCACCGGTGATCAAATTTTAAAGTGGGGATGACAAACCACCTCCCACACTTGCCTCCCTCCTTAAACATATATCCATGTATAGCGCTGGGAGGTTGAGCATGCAAGCCAGTCTTTTAAACATTACATACATCGTAGGTGGGTAAGAAGAAAAAAAAATGTAATTCGGCAATTCATTCTAAAATGATCTGCTTACTTTACTCGGATGTGCTTGAAATAAATGTTGGCGTCTAAATCACTTAACAGATCTCTAGAAATATGTAGCAAGCATGGTTAGTTGGATACGTTACTTCAGCATGTGGATAGAAGTTTCGATCAGTGTTACTGAATAAATATTCTTTAAAATGCAGAATTTGCATCACATTTTATCAGCCCCTACCCTGCACCCCCTCCCCGGGTACTACTCAGTCTGTCACAAAAGGGGAAAAAATTGCCATTTGCACTGGTGGGCCACTTTTTAATTCGTGCCCGAGGAAATTTTATGCCGCAGTCTGACTTAGCTGCGGGCAATGAGGACTTGGCACACCAAGAGACCATGAATATGGCTTTGGATGCACTATATAAAACCAACAAAGAGCACAAGATATCCACCAATTTATGAAACTGCATGAAAGTGTTATAACTTCTATGGTCCTGGCATTTTGCTTCCTCAGGGCGCTACGATTGTATTAGTAACAGTAACATCCATTCTGTTTTCTCTCTCACTCACTGTTTATGGAGGGTGTAGGAACAGAGTTTGAAGGGAGGGGAGCAGTGGCGGATAGCTTGGGGCAGGTAAAGTGTGGGGTTGGGGGAGTGCAAGTTCATGAATGGATTTCAAGACAAGTTTTAGAAATGTAAAGACGTACTAACGTTTCACATAGAGGATCTGGCATTGCTATGCTCTTGATAAGTGGGCGAGTGAGGAACTTAGATGTGCATGTAACAAAGCTTGGTACCGTTGCCATGGCCACGCCGCTCATCTGCATCATTTATATTTCCACGGACCGGCCCTTGTATTATCCTTTTTAGATGGTTCTCCACTGCAGTCCCTTTTTTCGGTACCTTTGCAATGTTTGCTTTCCCAGTATGGGAGACGGAGAACCTGCGGCTGTATGCTCAGAAATCTCCTTTTTGTCTTTCCATTGGTCTGAACGAATACACCTTTACACAGAACCTGCTAATGCGTACAGTAGGATGTGCTAGCTGCATGGATACGTTAACATATAGATTTGCTGTGCACAGAGAAATTACATTTGACATAAAATACGCTCTATGTAATAAACGTTGGCACATTTTTTAAAACGCCTTGGGAACTAACGTCGAAGTTGTAAAGCACTTTCTTGCCGATTTAATCATCTCCAGTCTGCTGCATTGGAACTTCGAGACCAATTTTCATCCATGATGTTGAAAGGATGAGAGGCTAAGTCAGACCCAAAGGATTGGAGCCTGTAATCTTCACATTGCACGCAAACGCATACAGGACACTTGTACTGCCATCAAAACCACAGGTATTGCATCTGCTGCTCCTGCTATCCTATTAAAAGGTGCTGCCCTCCCCGCCAAATGGCACTACACCCACAAGACCACTTTACATGACATTAGCAATAACATTAAAAATCTCATGAACCCACCGAACTACCCTAGAAAGTGACATACATTCATTGCAAATGAGATGTATAGGACAAGTTGGGGAAGGACCCGCCCACCCGCACCTTGCCATTGCCTCCAGTCAGGGATGGGAAAGGGCAATGGTTTACTGTTTACTCACCATGCTGGGAAGAGACAGTGCTCAGGTCACACACCAAGATACACATCCCAAGCGGCCTTCCCATGGTGAGATGCGCCCCAAACATCGAGTCTCATGCCTGCCGAAATCTCCCCACACTAGAAATTCAGTTTTATGACTCACCTTGAAGGGCGAAAAGAGAAGCAAGATCACTTGAGGCCAGCTGGGGAAAGACAAGGGGCGCAGTGCTGGCTACTGTGCTTACATTTTGGCATTCTAAAGCGCTATTTATGGGTGGTAAATTGGCGCCTGTTACCGTTTTACAATCAGAGTGTGAAGTCTTATGGCTTAGACGTCACAAGCACTCCTGCAGAAAAGCTTATCTGCCTACAGTGCACACTACCACACCCCACTGCACCTCCCGTCCCATCAGAATGTAGGCACGAAACCATTAAGTCACTAATGATCCATCATTAGCGGTTTTGTGCGCTACATTCAGCTTGGAGGGGCTTCAGGGTGGTAAAAGGCGGCCGAGCGACTTCTTTCTTCCTGCTGACAGATTTTATCCATCAGTTGTGGTTCTTGGATACCGAGGCTTGACTCATTACTCCATCCTCTCGGGTTGAGTATGTAGTCATGGGTTAGGATTCTTCTTGATCTGTGTGGACTTGTCACAGTCGAGCTGGTTTCACAGGGTCTTCGTCGTGATGGGTTGCGGAGGAGCTGCTCGGCCCTTTATTGAAGCTGTCGCGTGGTGCTACCTCCTTTCCCCTCTCCCCTCCTCTCCTACACACTCCTGTGGCTCCACCCTTGACCTCATCTACAACTCTTCCTACCCCCCTTCACCCGCCTCTACCCTTCCTGTCTACCTCTCTGACCATGCATTACTCTCCTTTTCCCTTTCTCCTCTCCCTCTCTCCTCCTCTCCTTACCCTTCCCCTCCAGTCTACTCGCGGCGTGACTTCCGCAACTTCGACCCCTCCGTCTTCACTGATACTTGCTCTTCTCTTCTCCCATCTCTCCATGACTACTCCTTATTATCGGCGAATGATGCTCTTTCCTCCCTTTCCTCTGCTATTTCATCCTCCCTTGATCATCTCTACCCTCTTTCCTCCTTCCGCCCAACCCAGAAACCCTCTCAGCCTTGGCTCACTCCTCATCGCCTCTCAATGAGACGCCTTCTCAGACGTCTCGAGAGACTATGGCTCAAAACTCCCTCACTATCTAACCAAACCTCTTACTTCTCTTATCACTCCATCTACAACTCTTGTCTGACCTCAGCCACATCTTTTTTTTTTTTTTTTTACTATCTAGTTTTTACAAACTTTTATTACAACTCATCCTCAATTCATTAGTAACACGTTCCTTGTACATTTAAGTTCTTGACATTCAATTAAGTTCTAAACATTCAGATTAAGACTTTGTCGAGAAAATTTATCACTGAACAGATTAGATGTTCCGAGCTACCACTCTGTATCCAGAACCACAAATCTTCCATCATGTCGTTTGCAGGCTTGAATTTACTCAGGTGAATGAGTCTCAACTCATTTATTGCGACACATTCGATTATCAGATGTTTTGATGACTCTACGTGGAGTTTGCAGTGCCAACAAGCTTCATCGGTAGCCGGTTTAATTTTTCTCATCACCATCATTTGGTTTGTTTTATGAAGGTTCAATCTAAGTCTGAGAAATTTGTCTCTGTGATATCTCGAGGGAAATTGGCACAGATATTTTGGCATGTTGTCCACTTTATTCTTTGTTGGCCCAAGATCTAACACTGTCGGCATCCTTGCAAGATTGTCCAAGTTGTCGATCCATAACCATTCTTTCAACTTAGATCTTGCAATCTGTGGCCGATTTGTCAATGTGTCCATTGAGATATTTGCATTATGCATGATCGCCTTCAGTTTCTCTGACCATCTTAAAAGCAAACCTTTGTGATGGTGTGATCCTCCTGATCTTAGTATTTTGTACGCTGGTTCTGGATTCGATATTTCCATCTTTCGTAGTAGTGACAAGGATTTCCAAAGAACTGTTCCATATAAGCTTTCAAGTGCCAGTTCATGACGAATTGCGGTCATTGAGAGGTATTTAGGTAATGTAAGTACTTGGCGCCAGAATAGCCCTTCCAAAGTAGACCAGATCTTAGGTCAATATTCCAGCCCGCATCGGCCCCAAAGGTTATTGTAGGGACCACTTTTTGGAGGTAAAACGTGCGCAGCGGTATTACTGAAAATTTTCCGTATAGGGTGTGTAATCTTGCTCCTTGTAAGGCAAGCATTCGGGTCCGCTGGATTGAACCCAGCTCCACTCACGAATTGAGGTATTCATCAGAATTCCTAAATAACGAATTTCTGTAACTTCTTCAAGAAATTTGTTGTCAATTTGCCATTTAAATTTATTGTTTTTAGCGTCCCGATCGCTGCCAAACTTCATGATTTTTGTTTTTATCACATTGATTGAC
The DNA here is from genome assembly GCF_040938575.1 of Ambystoma mexicanum. Classification (NCBI taxonomy): domain Eukaryota; kingdom Metazoa; phylum Chordata; class Amphibia; order Caudata; family Ambystomatidae; genus Ambystoma; species Ambystoma mexicanum. Next base: position 18,714,700 of record NC_090923.1, on the reverse strand, counting down.
AAATCATTGACAATCATGTAAGCTTCGAGCACTGACAAGAGTCGCTGTAATCCTCTCCGTGTTTTATCGAACAGTACTAAGTCATCAGCATAGATCACATAGCTTATTGGATGTCCATTGATTTTTGGAGGGAAACATTTGACACTTGCCAATGCGGTTGAGATTTCAGCGATATAAAGTTTGAACAAGAGGGCGGTGAGTGGACATCCCTGTTTCACCCCTCTGGTGGTAATAATGGGTTTGGACAGGTCTCCACTTGCATTTAGTCTTACTCTGATTGTTGTATTGGAGTGTAATGCCTTTATTGGTTGTAACAGGGTGTTTGGGAAATTTCTATTTGCCAGCTTCTCCCATAATTTGTTTCGATTAATTGAATCGAATGCTTGCTGTAAGTCGATGAATACCATGAATAATTGCTCTTTCTTGTTTAGGGCGTCGAGTTTTAACAGATTTACTAGGGCAAGGTTGTTCTCTGTTCCCACGCCCTTTGTAAATCCAGTTTGTCTGACGTCAGGTAAATCGACTTCTTTTGCCCATGCGGATAGTTTTTTTTTGTAGAAATGTCGCCAACACTTTACCAATAGTATCCAGGAGGGCAATCGGGCGATAGTTGGCCGGGTCGTCCCGACTGCCCTTCTTGTATACTGGTACTATTATTGCCTCAGTCCAAGAACTCGGGACCTGTTTTCTGTCAGCTATTACCGCAAATAGCTTTCCAATGAACTTGACCACGCTAAGCTGTGCTCTTTTAACAGCGAGTTACTAATACCGTCTGGCCCAGCAGCTCTTGGTGTCTTTAGCTTTGATATGGCCATGAGAATGTCTTCACTGGATTCAATTATGTCCCAGGCTATATCATCATTTCTGCTTTCTACTAGGTCTGGCAGTTCCTTTCCGGTGAAGACCATTTGAAAGTGCTTTACCCAGTCATTTTCGGACACTCCATTTGATATTAGGGCGTCCTGATTAACCGTTCCTTTGTTTAGGATTTTCCATATTTCTCTGGAGTTGTTTTTTATAATTAATGCCAGCATTTCCTCGCCACGCTCTTGATCTCTTTGGTAAGAGAAAGATTTTAGCCAGTTTCGATAATATTGTTTTCTCTGTTTTAATAGGCTCAGGACATTCGCTCCATGCTGTTTTTTTAATTTTCCTAGGTCTTTCCTGAGCTGCTTTTTTTGAGTTTTCAGAGTGCAGCTCCATCTATGTTTGCGATCGTTGATATTTTGGCATGCTTTTCCGACAAGGCCTGCTTTCAGCCAAATCTTCTTACTTCTCTAACCTACTCCAATCTCAACCGACTCACCCCCACCGTATCTTCCAAACACTCTCTCGACTCCTCTCTCCCCCCACTCCTGATCCCTCCTCCAATTCTTCTCTCTCTCCTTCAGACTTCGCTAACTTCTTCTCTTCTAAGATTGTTTCCCTTTGGCAAAAAATTCACACCCCCACCTCTGATTTCCCTTCTTCTTCTCTCCCTCCTGCATGTCCTTCTTCTCGCCCACCTCCCCTTCGGAAGTCTGCACCCTCCTATCCAAAGCCCACCCCACGTCTGCCCCTTCTGACCCTCTCCCTTCCCTTCTCATCCCTAAGATTTACCTTTTTCTTGTCCCCTACCTCACCTCATTTTTCAACATCTGTCTCTCCTCAGTTACCTTTCCCTCTGCCTTTAAACATGCCACAATCATCCCCATACTTAAGAAACCTTCTGCTGACCCACGTCTCACCTCGAATTTCACTTTACCAATAGTATCCAGGAGGGCAATCGGGCGATAGTTGGCAGGGTCGTCCCGACTGCCCTTCTTGTATACTGGTACAATTATTGCCTCAGTCCATGAACTCGGGACCTGTTTTCTGTCAGCTATTACCGCAAATAGCTTTCCAATGAATCTTGACCACGCTAAGCTGTGCTCTTTTAACAGCCAGTTACTAATACCGTCTGGCCCAGCAGCTCTTGATGTCTTTAGCTTTGATATGGCCATGAGAATGTCTTCACTGGACTCAATTATGTCCCAGGCTATATCATCATTTCTGCTTTCTACAAGGTCTGGCAGTTCCTTTCCGGTGAAGACCATTTGAAAGTGCTTTACCCAGTCATTTTCGGACACTCCATTTGATATTAGGGCGTCCTGATTAACCGTTCCTTTGTTTAGGATTTTCCATATTTCTCTGGAAATGTTTTTTATAATTAATGCCAGCATTTCCTCGCCACGCTCTTGATCTCTTTGGTAAGAGAAAGATTTTAGCCAGTTTCGATAATATTGTTTTCTCTGTTTTAATAGGCTCAGGGCATTTGTTCCATGCTGTTTTTTTAATTTTCTTAGGTCTTTCCTGAGCTGCTTTTTTTGAGTTTTCAGAGTGCAGCTCCATCTATGTTTGCGATCGTTGATATTTTGGCATGCTTTTCCGACAAGGCCTGCTTTCAGCCAAATCTTCTTACTTCTCTAACCTACTCCAATCTCAACCGACTCACCCCCATCGTATCTTCCAAACACTCTCTCGACTCCTCTCTCCCCCCACTCCTGATCCCTCCTCCAATTCTTCTCTCTCGCTAACTTCTTCTCTTCTAAGATTGTATCCCTTCGGCAAAAAATTCACACCCCCACCTCTGATTTCCCTTCTTCTCCTCTCCCTCCTGCATGTCCTTCTTCTCGCCCACCTCCCCTTCGGAAGTCTGCACCCTCCTATCCAAAGCCCACCCCACGTCTGCCCCTTCTGACCCTCTCCCTTCCCTTCTCATCCCTAAGATTTACCTTTTTCTTGTCCCCTACCTCACCTCATTTTTCAACATCTGTCTCTCCTCAGTTACCTTTCCCTCTGCCTTTAAACATGCCACAATCATCCCCATACTTAAGAAACCTTCTGCTGACCCACGTCTCACCTCGAATTTCACTTTACCAATAGTATCCAGGAGGGCAATCGGGCGATAGTTGGCAGGGTCGTCCCGACTGCCCTTCTTGTATACTGGTACAATTATTGCCTCAGTCCATGAACTCGGGACCTGTTTTCTGTCAGCTATTACCGCAAATAGCTTTCCAATGAATCTTGACCACGCTAAGCTGTGCTCTTTTAACAGCCAGTTACTAATACCGTCTGGCCCAGCAGCTCTTGATGTCTTTAGCTTTGATATGGCCATGAGAATGTCTTCACTGGACTCAATTATGTCCCAGGCTATATCATCATTTCTGCTTTCTACAAGGTCTGGCAGTTCCTTTCCGGTGAAGACCATTTGAAAGTGCTTTACCCAGTCATTTTCGGACACTCCATTTGATATTAGGGCGTCCTGATTAACCGTTCCTTTGTTTAGGATTTTCCATATTTCTCTGGAAATGTTTTTTATAATTAATGCCAGCATTTCCTCGCCACGCTCTTGATCTCTTTGGTAAGAGAAAGATTTTAGCCAGTTTCGATAATATTGTTTTCTCTGTTTTAATAGGCTCAGGGCATTTGTTCCATGCTGTTTTTTTAATTTTCTTAGGTCTTTCCTGAGCTGCTTTTTTTGAGTTTTCAGAGTGCAGCTCCATCTATGTTTGCGATCGTTGATATTTTGGCATGCTTTTCCGACAAGGCCTGCTTTCAGCCAAATCTTCTTACTTCTCTAACCTACTCCAATCTCAACCGACTCACCCCCATCGTATCTTCCAAACACTCTCTCGACTCCTCTCTCCCCCCACTCCTGATCCCTCCTCCAATTCTTCTCTCTCGCTAACTTCTTCTCTTCTAAGATTGTATCCCTTCGGCAAAAAATTCACACCCCCACCTCTGATTTCCCTTCTTCTCTCCCTCCTGCATGTCCTTCTTCTCACCCACCTCCCCTTCGGAAGTCTGCACCCTCCTATCCAAAGCCCACCCCACGTCTGCCCCTTCTGACCCTCTCCCTTCCCTTCTCATCCCTAAGATTTACCTTTTTCTTGTCCCCTACCTCACCTCATTTTTCAACATCTGTCCCTTCTCAGTTACCTTTCCCTCTGCCTTTAAACATGCCACAACCATCCCCATACCTAAGAAACCTTCTGCTGACCCACGTCTCACCTCGAATTTCAGACCTATCTCTCTTCTCCCTTTCCTCTCCAAGCTTCTCGAACGCCTTGCTTACTCTCAACTTTCATCCTTCGTCACTAATTCCTCCCTCCTACCACCCTTCCAATCAGGCTTTCGTCCTAAACACTCCACTGAAACTGCTCGCACCTCTATTCTGAACTCCCTTCCTACTGCCTGCCATGCCAAACAATCCTCTATCCTTATTCTCCTTGATCTCTCTGCTGCCTTTGACACTGTCGATCACCCCCTCCTCCTTTGGCTTCAAGGGCTCTGTACTCAACTGGTTATCATCTTACCTCTCTTCCCGCTCTTTTACTGTCTCCTGGGGTGGCCGCTCCTCTCCTAGCTATCCTCTTGCATATGGCGTACCCCAAGGCTCTGTGCTAGGCCCTTTCCTCTTCTCTCTATACACTTCCCTCATTGCTCCTGTTATCTCCTCGTTTGGCTTCTCCCACCACTTCTATGCTGACGACACTCAACTCTTCCTCTCCTTCTCCTCCTTCTCAACTGATCTCCACCTACAACTCTCTTCCTGTCTTACTGCTATCAAGAACTGGATGTCTTCCCGATTTTTCTCTCTCAACACCGACAAGACGGAAGTCAAATTCTTTCCCTCTAACTCTCTTCCCCCTCACTCTCCTCCCCCTTTTATTCACTTCCCTCCCTCCAATCTCCCCATCTCTCCTCAGGCTCGTAACGTAGGCGTTCTCTTCGACTACTCTCTCTCCTTCTCCCAACACATTTCCCTCACTTCTCGCTCCTGCCGCTTCCACCTCTTCAATGTTCGCAAAATCCACCCCTCTCTCACTTTCCACGCTACTAAACTCTTAATCTCCTCCCTCATCTTCTCCCGCCTTTTCTTCTGCTCTTCCTTACTGTTTGGACTTCCTACTTCTCACCTTGCCCCTCTTAAATCCATTTACCACTCTGCTGTCCGCACCCTCTGTCTCCTTATCTCCCGTGATTCCATCTCTTCCTCTCTCTCCTACCTTGGCTGGCTTCCTTTTCACTCCCAACTTAAATTTCAATTACTCTGCCTTGTCTTCAAATCTCTCCATGGTCTTGCCCCTCCTTATCTCTCCTCCCTTCTCTCCTTCTACTCCCCCTGCCGTTCCCTTAGGACAACGATAGGACATTTGTTGTTTTCTCTTGCTTTTTGGTAACCTTTTCGTATATTACCTACTGCACATTGTTACACACCCCTTTAATTTCCCAAATATGAACTACATTTAGTTGCTGCTTTAGGCATTGTATGCTTTTCTAACTTGCGCAAGACACCTATCCTTCGAAAGGTCTGCCTATGTTCTTTCAAAAAATATATGCATGCCCTTCCTCGCCACATTTGTTTTCCTTATTTTCAAATGCTTAGTACGTCTGTTTAGGATGTCCGCATGAAAATCCTGTGTACCATGGCCCTGTTTTTGGCTCGTGGTATTGCTTATTTTGTGAAACATTACGAAAAATGTGTGCTTTCCTAACGGTATTGTACAAAATGACCTACTCCCAAAAGTTCGACCCCCAATTTTCCGCATATATATATATATGTGGGGAGGATAAAGTGAATAAAAAAATGTATAAGGGTAAGGTGGGGGGGTTGTGGTGGGTCTCTTTCTCTCTTTCTCTCTTTCTCTCTCTCGCTTTTTATTTTGCGGAAAATTGAAAATAAAAGGACTTTTGGAATCAATCTTGAAAAAGTATTTTACTTCAGAATTGTTTAGAAATAATAACTGGGTTGCAGTCCTATAATTCAATATGTTTCTCATACTAATAGTCCCATGAAAAACAATGATCAGATCTATTTGATAAAATCACTTGAAAAGCTATATTATAAGAATGCTGATGGTCTGCTTATTTAAGAAACTAATAACTAAACACATTGAATACAATAAGATTTGTTCGGATAAAATATTGTGGTTCTGTTCTTTGAATCAAAACCAAATATTATGGGGAATCTAATAGGGAAGGACACCTCTTAACCAAATTCTTTAAAACATAAGGGAGAGAAATCATTGGTCACCTCAATGTATTAATGCTCAGGGGTACCCATATTAAAGATCTGGTGTTTCTAAAGCATTTCTTGATTTTATTTCTTTATACTCCGCAATATAATTCAGATTCCTAATAAAGATTTGAAAATAAGATTAGATAAGCAGGAGCTAAAAGCAGCTCCTGGGTATCCAGCATTAAACTGGGACCAGGATCTAGCACTGGGAACAAGGAACTACTACATAGCGTTCCGCAAATCTAACTTTCACGTAAGATGTAAACCTATTATTTTGTCCACTATTGATGACACCTTTGCTTTAAATGTCACATAGATGTGTCCTAATGTTTCTTTATAGATTGTCCCAAACACACATGGTTAAATTCACATAGGTGTGTTGTTCAGCATCAGTTGTCATGGGCAGCCAAAAGTAAATCCTTATAGCTGTTGGTGCCAAGCCAACCAGGCTCTTCTAGGATGCAAGCGGGAGCTAAATAGCTCCCAGCAATTTCAAACCCTGTATATCTCAATATTTATTGCAAGTTCCTTTTCCTAAATCTCATGCATTTGATCTATCTCTCATGGGACAGCCTATTAAATTGTATGAGAGTAAAAAAGCAATCAGAGATCTTAAAACTGGTAAAGCTTTGAGTCCTCGGGTCTGGATGGATTTTCAATTGACTTCTTTTTTTAATATGACTTGTAATACCCTTTCTCTGTCAATACAATTGCATTAATCGTTTTTGACATTAGGGATGATGGCTGGCTCATGCAATCTGTTGATACAATTTCCCATACCGTTATTTAAAAATTATTCCCATTTCCTTCATACATATGCTAAAATGTATGCCAACGTACTAGAAAATCCTCTTGATCATTGTATGCCTGATTTAATTAATGCTGATCAGGCTGGCTTTATTAAAGCTTGAATTTATGCATCATACAACACACACCTTCTGAGCATCATGTTAGCATGTTTGAGAAATGTACACGACCCTCAACTAACTGTTTCTTGCATTAGATAAGGAGAAAGAATTTGATCGCGTTTCTTGGTCTTTTTATGTTTGTTTTATATAAATTGCATAGTTTTGATTTTAAGTTCTTAGAATAGTCTTTTCTTTACTCCTGTAGTGGTTTAATGTCCTCACCCTTTCCTTTCTTGCGAGGTACTCTGCAAGGTTGTCTTTTAACTCCTTTACCTTTTCTTTTAGCTCTTGAAACACCACTTCAGAGTATTACAATGATGATTAATATCTCTATTATTCAGAATGTGAAATCATCTGTTAGTGTCTGCATACACGGATGATCTATCTTTTTAATCCTTCTACCTATATCTCTAATTTGCTAAACACATGTATCGTTCTCAGCTGTATCTGATTATAAACTTAACCTTGACAAAACTGAAATGTTACCCATAACTAGTGCTTGCCACTATATTCATTTGGTAAGTATGGCATAATTTGGTGTGCAAAATCCATCAACTACGTAGATATTTTAATTCCTAAAGATATTGAATACACTATTAGCTTAAATGCCACTCCCGTTTTGTAGAAAATACAAAACGTTATTACAAGATGGTCCCCTTATATCAATCCTGGTGGCGTCGCCTTGACTCTATTAACATGGTGCTTACTCCTGTTATCGTATTATCCACCATTTCCTTTTCTTAAGAAACTGGATAGTATACTCCAGACGAATGAAATGGGGCAGAGCCCTAAAGTAATTAAACAGTGGGATGCCTTGTTCACCCAAAATAAAGTGGGGTGGAGGGTTCTAGGTCCTCATTGGATATTGCATGTCCAAAGAAGGTCAAAAAAAGGTGTACTCTTGGGGTGAGGATTTTACAGTTTCACTGGTCCCCACTATTCGTGGGGTGCAAAATGATGGTACAAAAAAGGTGTGACAGAGTGGACATGGGGAGCGGTCAGGCATCCGGTCCTATAAGTGGTCCACACTTACGACCGGGCTTGTCTAATCATAGTGAGCCTATGTCCTTATCAAGTAAAAAGATAGATACAGGGATGCTTACTGTTAGGAATTTGGCTGGGTACCACTTTAGGTTAATGGGTTAATAAGAGAGGGTACGTGGAAGGAAGTGGAGTGTCTGGATACAACCTCCAATGTGGAGGGCTTTAAATGCCCCAAGTTAAAAAAGCCGAGAGGGTATATGTAGTTGTTTAAGGGGCCCTGTTTCTTCAATTAGGTCTTATAACCATGCCCCGGTGACTAAGGACATGGCTAATGGTTGAAGGCTTGTTCCTGCTAATGAGGATATCGCAAGTAGGGGGGAAAGGCTTACACTTTTTTCTTTTTTTTTTTGGAACTAATTTACTAAACTAATTTATTAAAGATTTCATAAGACAAAATGTAGTCTGTTTAATAAAAAAAAAAAAACTCTGTACCCCCAACACGTGCTCGACAGTGGGGGTCTGATTTGCTGCCCTTAGTTCACATGGAAGAGAGAGGGATGACATTTTCTCCATTTATAATGAACACCATTTGGGGCATCAGTGACCTCAAGAACCTGCAATCTAGTAACTAATAGCAGGATAGCTGTGGCCACAGGGGGCAACGGGGAGGCTGTTAAAATGGGTGAGAATGCGAACTGGTCGTGGCTCCCGCATTTCTTAGCTGGTGGCTTTAAGAGGGACAGGTTTCTAGCTGATGGGGAAAGAAAGCAAGACTTGGCTTGGATCACTAGGGGTTTTAGCAGCTTAACCCATATATCGGAGGATTGTGGTTTCAATGTGACGTGACCCTGTTGCAGGAGGTGTGGTTAACTAAACTGTATTCCAAGAATTCGCAATGAATAGATTTATACATTCTTTCAGATGAGACCTATGGCATTTTGCCAGTTAGGGATTCTGATCTAAATCAGTGTTGAGGCTGCAGAATGTTTATAGCAACCTTTTGTGCTCCAGTTAGATTTCATTCTTGTCAAAGCTATTTGACTTGCGTGAAGGGTTTTATAGTGAAAAGGGGATGATTTGAATTTGGATTGCTTAAGGAATGGGCCTCTGCATCATCCACAAGACTTTGTGGGGCCCCGGACAGCACTTCCTCCAATGCTCTCTTCCTAAACATCTCCCTTCTCGAGCTCTCTGCTCATCCACCTCCAACTCTCTGAGGGTCAGTCGCTTTTCCAAGCAGAGAGTTCGGGGCAGGTCTCTTTCTTCGGCTGCGGCCTCCCTCTGGAACAGCCTCCCTGCCTCTCTCAAACTTGAGCTGAACCACCTCCTGTTCCGGAAACAACTAAGACCTCCTTGTCGCTTCTGCTTTCTCTCTTCCTCTCCCATGCTGGTGTACCTAACTGCTCCGTGCACTGGTCACCTGGCCACCCTCTGAACTTGGGCCCAGGTCCGTCCCTGCATATCCACTTGCACCTTGCACTGCCTCTTGGCTCCCCCAGCACTTGTGGCCTGTATCTGTAACCCTACAGTCCCCTCTCTCTGCACTTAAGAGTCACCCTTTGGCTTCACTTTCTTACCTGCACAGAGCCACCAGCTGGCTGCACTTTTTGATTACCTGCACTTCTTCTCTACCTAGCCCCCCTACCTCCTTGGCATTTCTCCCCATCCACTGCCCCGCACTTGCGCAATCTGAATGACACCAGGCCTAGTAAGATCATTATTTTGTCCTCCCTCTGTGGCCCTCCCTTGTCTTGTCGCACCTTGAAACACTTATAAATGCCATATACCGTATCAATGACAACTTTGAAGCAGAGGCCGAGTATGGTAAAAGATGGTTTACCTTTTTTGATATTTGGATCTTAACCACTGCGAAATATGCTTTTTGAAGGCTCTATAGAGGAAGAGTAGTTCATCCTGCATAGACTATATGGCTGTGACAGACAGTTTGTTTAGGGCCTGCATTGCGTTTTAGATTCCTAATAATAAGTTACCATATTCCCCAACATTTTTAGGTTTGATTTAGTTGTTAAGGTCAATCTATACGCACATTTTACATATCTGACTCTGAGTAATAGGGGTAATCAGAATTGTGTTAATCATTTTAATTTGTTTGGTAAATGCCACCAATATAGGAGACAAGAGACCTCTCTTGAACATGGATGGATTTGGGAGGCTACTGGATGCCTTTGTGGGTAGCGCTAAACCGTTGGAGAATGCGCGGGGTAGTTGCACTCATCCTTTTGATAAGACAGTGCTATATAGGAAAAAGGAACTACATAGAAATATTTATAGGGTGATTAGAGAAGTATCATAATAGGAAGTTGGGAAGAGAAGTACGTACGTTAAAGCAATCCTTTAAAAATTGGCACAGAGATTATATGTTTTTACAACAACAGAAGGCGGGAGAAAGAATGATTGTTTTTGGCAATAATGCTCATATTTTCTGGTTGGTGATCAATAATTTGGTGAAACCACAAGAGGCAAGCTAATGCGATTGCAGAGGGAGAGTAGGAAAAACATAGTAACTCCTTGTTTAGGAGACCAGATTTCTCTCTTCCTTCCCTCAGCTGTGATCTGATGGAGGATGCTAAGTCTCGAACACGTGTGCCGCTAGGTGTGTCGAACATGCTATTGAAATCCGACCCAGTGGTGTGGGCTATTATTCTGTAATTTATTTTCATTTCTATTTTGGAAACTAGATCTACGCCCCCTTCTCGAAGTGATCAGTGGTAATTTCGATATTTAAGAAGGGTGACAGAAGTGGTCCTTACAGTCCAATATCATTATTTATTTATTGGACATTTGTATGGCGCCTATACGCAAGTGTTTCCAGGTGCCACAAGACAAGATGGGGGTGGGGAGGGGGGAAACATGGGAACAAAAGTATAATAACAAAAAAACGTTTTTTATTGGCCTTGTGACAATCCTACCGTGCTGTGCATGACAAGGTGGTATGTGAGGGGGTAGAGGGAGAAGTGCCGGAGTGAGTTGCTCACAAGGGTAGGGTGGCAAGTGCTGGGCGAGCCAAGGTGGCAAGTGCCGGGGGGAATGGAGGATGAGTGCAGTGGACAGGGCGTACCTGGTTGGGCTAGTCCGGGCAGGGGATCCCATGGACAAGTGCTGGGAGGAGATGCTAGGGGACTAGTAGGGGGGTGGTCTGGCCCCTGTATGACTCTGAAGGGACCAAGCCTCAGTCGCAGCAGCTGAGGGAGAGTTAGCACGGGAGGGGGAGAGGCAAGGAAGAGGAGAAAAGGAGTCTTGAGAAGTTCTGGGACTTAAGAAGATCCAGCTCAGGCTTGAAGGGGACGGAAAGGCCGTTCCAAAGGGACGTTTCAGCCGAGGAAAGGGATCTACCTCCCGCTCTCTGCTTGGAGAAACATTTGAACTGCAGAGCGTTTGAGACAGAGGACCACAGGACTCTGGCCTGGAGGTGTTTAGGGAGGGAGAGCTGGATGTAGAGAGGTCCCTGGCCCCAGACAGCCTTGTGAAGGATGCAAAGGGTCTTAAATTTGTTCCTTGTGGTCACCGGGAGCCAGTGGAGAGATGTGGTCCCTGGACTTGAGTCCAAGGATAAGTCTTGCAGTCCTATTCTGGATTAGTAGAAGTGGATGAAGGGTGGAAGGAGGCAGATTGAGGAAGAGGCAGTTGCAGTAGTGCCGCCTAGAGAGAACCAGGGCTCCGAGACATTGAGTTGCTGGGGGAAGGTGAAGAAAGGTAGAAAGCCCCGGAGGAGGTGCAGCTGAAAGTGGGCCTTCTTGGCAAGGCAGTGATATGTGCAGAGAAAGAGACTGAGCAGACAATAATGATCCCAAAGTTTTTTGCCTCATGTGGGTGAGGGGAGAGGACCCACGGAGTCAGGTCAGAGGGTAGGGGGGAGACGAGGAGCAGGCGTCCCATTGAGAAAGATCTGTTTTACTGGCAGAGATCATTGGCAGAACACCATGCCTGAATAGCAGTGAGGCACTCTGATATAAGGGAGGAGTAGGAGGAGCAAAAGGATGTCAGCTTGAAAGAGAGCTGTGTCATCTGCCTACCGCTGGAAATGCGGAGAAAAGGTGGAGCTCAGGTGGGCCAGAGGGGCTAGGTAGCTGTTGAAGAGCCAAGGCGATAGGATGGAGCCCTAAGGGACGTCACAGGTAGAGAGTGTGGTGGAGGATGAAAAGTGCCTATATGCACTTGGGAAGGTCGTGATGTCCAGAGTTTTGGAGGAAAAGTGAGCGGCCAGTGCAGAGCAGAGTGCCTGGGATGGAGGGGGAGAGGAAGAGACTGTGGTAGGGTTGGCAAGTTCCTTGGAGATTTAGAGCGTGATGTGAACTGGAGAATCTAGAATCGACTCAAGTGGAGAGTCTGGCTGGTAGTGAAAAAGAGCCAGCTGGGAGCGTGTGCTGCCTAAAAGGGAGCGTCGAAGGAAGAACAAAACGACATTTGTTACTACATTTAAGCAATCTTTAAAGGATGCAAATGACTAACCCCAAATATCTAATCTCCAACGATATTCCAAGCGCACACGAAAAGAAAAGATGTCCCTAGTAACATTTTCTGTAATCTTATTCTCAGACCGTGTTCAGAAGGGGCTGTTCCACTAAGTAAGACATCTTTCTGATAAACACTCTGAGCAAGCAAATGATAATGACGATATGCCATTTATGGACATCTCTCCCGCGTTTGATACAGTGGACGGATCACAACTCTGAAGAAGATGGATATGCCTGAGCACTTATTGTATGTCTGCAAGATGATATATGAAAGCAACTCTGCTAGGATCAAGCTGAATGGTCTAGGTTTGACGTCTTGCCAGATCCCTATCAGAAAGTGAGTGCGACAAGGCTGTGCCTTGGCACCTATGTTATTTAATCTGTTCCTCGCTGACGTTGGTGAAATCTTCGTTGCAAAAATGATTGCATTTCCTAAGATTGGTACCAATAAAGTGGGCTGGATTGGCTACGCTGATTGTAAAGATGGATTTCTGAACCCTGGCCTGTTGGCCAGAGGTTCAGAAGGCCAGCATAGTTTCTTGGAACCGGGTAACCTCTGGACGAGCCAAACCAATCAAGGTAGCTACGGCAGGCGGTTACGACTAAGTCTCGGGAGGGGTGAGGGTGACTGAAGGACCTCAATGAGCACAAAGAGCAAGGACACTTAAAATTACTCCCAGACAGGTGTTATATCAAAAATATACACATTTATTACAAGACCTTTGTAGCTCAGACCGCAGCGAAAGAATCACAGCAATACTAAATAAATCAACACAACACTATCAAGACAATGTACATACAAGACCATTGGGCTCTAAAGGGTTAAATGCATGAAATATGTAGACAACCTAGAAGGGAAGGAAACGGGCAGTGCAGGTAGTCTTTAGGCCCATTCGACATCAGCAACACACCTAACTAAGAGGAAGTCCAAGCTCTAAGAAGAGAGGAGCCTTGTGCTCAATAGTACATGCAATGCAAGCACACACGGTTGTTCCAATGGGCAAAATGGGTCTCTTCAGGGGTCTCTAGAAGCTCAGGAAGGTGGATGAGGCGATGAAGATTGAGTTCCCACTATTCAGGTAGGACCTCCACTTGAAGGCAGAGGCAGATCCAGAGTGCGGGATGAAGTCGCTAGTTCGCACTAGCAGTGGAAAGGAGAGGGACCCTCAGGGGCCGCTTGTGTGTAAAAAGGGGCCCTGGTGCTAGGGGTCACCGGTTAGTGTTGGAAGTACTCACCGGTCCCAGGCGCTCTCAGACCCAAACTTTGTCAGTTCAGTCCACTTCGCTTGCAGGTTTGAACGCGACAAAAAGGATGTATCTGCGGCTTACTGTATCTCAGGAACTGAGAGGATTCCCTAACGGGACAGGGGTGATTTCTCCATTTCAGGTGGATGAATCGACCTGGTTTCACTGCAGCAGGCTTCTGGGGGCAAGAGGGTCACAAATGCAGCGCACTTGCAAGGGTTGTTGCCGTGGCAGGGCAACACAGTAACTGCGGATGCTCCGGTCCCGGCGCACTCGTCTCACTTCAGAACTGGGAATGCCAAGTGTATGAAATTCGGTGCGAGGGTGCCGGGGACACAGAGCTACCAGTATACCGGCCTCCTCAAAAAGGCGGCGGTGACAGAGCAAAGCAACTGGGTAAGCTGGTCAGTCCGCTGGTTGGCCCAGGGACACTTCTGAGAAAGCTTACTTGCACGTTTTGATGAAGATGTCGAGAATAGTTGGTCCCACTATTCCAATGGGTCGAAGCGTCTTCGCAGACCTAGGACGACCAGATGCCGAGGGGTTCCACGGGACGACAGCGGGCTCAGGGTGCCAAACATTCCAGCGGGTTACCAGTGATTCCTCGACTGTAGTTTCAGGATACTTGGATCCTATCCTTCGATCAGTGATCAACATGGTATGGGTGTTTTCAGCCTCCTCTTATCCAAAGTTCTCTTTCGGCCAAATCGGAGAGGGCCCAGTGGGAGATCTGCTCACAAACACACACTCCATACGTGGACCAATCATGCACAGGACCTCGGAGGTGCAGGAGCACCCACCACTGCTGGAGCAGTGGGTCAGCAGTCCTGATTATCTCACCCTGACAGAGGTAGGCACCCTGCCTCATTTTCAATCATCCGATTGATTTCACCCTCCAACTCTACGACCGCCCGATTGAGCAATACAATTATTGGAATTTAGGGGTAAAAGCCTTCCAGGCTCCGATTTGAGCCATTAAAGCCTTTTTCAGCTATTCTCTTGGCCACCATTGGAACCCACGAGGGGCTCCCAATCCAAAATGGTCACCGGCACCTTCTCGGCGTCCACCTGACTACAGCGTGTGATTCTATTGGCCAGCCCTTGCCTATCAAGGCCAATCACGCGCCGGCAGGCGAACGCCGGCCCTCTACGCAAGGATCCTCTACGCAAGGATCCATACCTGTCTGGAGCCTCTCCGGAGATGTCTGAGGCCCGGGCCACGGACCCTGGCCCCATTCCGGTAAGCCACCGCCTGTCTTCTTCTCCCAGATCTTTACCTTGTCCACCCCAGGCCCACACTTGTGGTGTACCTTGCGAGTGCCCTGCGCGTCATAGACCTTGGATTTTGGACTTCGCTAAAATGCCATTGGTCTTTTGTTGTATGTAATACTGCACCATGCCGCTCCACGTAGCGCATCTACCTAATAATGATTGTTTGTATTGACATATGTGTTCAGTAAGCATATCTGTGATGCACTTGCCTTATTGTACCCTGTGCTTAGCCTGTACTGAGCCTGCTATTGTGCTTGGCTCATCATACCTACCATGCATGACCACTACTTTGACTGCCTCTCTCTCACATTGCCATTAATAACCCCTCCAGTTGCCTTATACTTGAGTCTGGCGTATTGTAGCCACCGCATCCAGCACGAACCCTGCATCCAACCTTCCACAGAATCCTCTATGCCATACTGCGCCTTGAAACACCTGTGTATAGGCACGTTACAAATGCCATATCATATCATAACTAGACTTTGATTTTAGCCTGCTTTTGCTGTGAGGGCGTGATACTGCATTTAGCCTGTCACTGAATCCTCTATGCCATACTGTAGTTAATCAGACTTTGCATTTAGCCTGCTATTGCTGTGAGTGCGTGATACTGCATTTAGCCTGCCACTGAATCCTCTATGCCATACTGTAGTTAATCAGACTTTGCATTTAGCCTGCTATTGCTGTGAGTGCGTGATACTGCATTTAGCCTGTCACTGAATCATCTATGCCATACTGTAGTTAATCAGACTTTGCATTTAACCTGCTATTGCTGTGAGTGCGTGATACTGCATTTAGCCTGTCACTGAATCATCTATGCCATACTGTAGTTAATCAGACTTTGCATTTAGCCTGCTATTGCTGTGAGTGTGTGATACTGCATTTAGCCTGTCACTGAATCCTCTATGCCATACTGTAGTTAATCAGACTTTGCATTTAGCCTGCTTTTGCTGTGAGTGCGTGATACTGCATTTAGCCTGTCACTGAATCCTCTATGCCATACTGTAGTTAATCAGACTTTGCATTTAGCCTGCTATTGCTGTGAGTGCGTGATACTGCATTTAGCCTGTCTCTGAATCCTCTATGCCATACTGTAGTTAATCAGACTTTGCATTTAGCCTGCTATTGCTGTGAGGACATGATACTGCTTTTTGCCTATTACTGAATGATCTATGCCTCACGGCTACCAGTATCTGGCACTGCCTCCATCTTTGGGGCCTAGTAACGGCTCATAACATCAATATGGTATGCTGCCCCAGCACCAGTGTTACTACAACTAGCACATGACTCGCTCTAGCCTTCCTGGGCCTGTTATCTTATCTAGTATGGACTCTGTATTTAGACTCGATTGTCTCCTTCTTGCCCCCTATTAACGCAGACGTATGTTCGGTTCCCTGGTTTCCAGCTGCACATATTACATTACTTTTAACATGTGCCTTCTATTGTTCTCACACTTGTCCCTTGCAGTTAGGCTGCCCACTCCTACCTCCCCTACTGCACCCACTGTCGCACCAGCATACCTTGCTCACTGTCAGCCACTGTACTCACCTAGGTACATTATGGGTTGTTTCCTGCCAGCGGCCAATGAGCACAATCAGAATGACCCCCCCCACCAACCAGTACCTCAATGCCCCTGCTCTCTGGTTAGAACACTTCGCTAAGAAACCTCACCCAATCAACCGTGTGCCATCCCTATGAGAAATAAGAGACTAGGATCCAGGTTCTGTCACGCGGAGAAACGCTACTATGCCCACACCCTGCCCAAACTCAGCCTACCTAGTCTTAGCCCCCTTGCTACATGCACACTCCCCACTAGCAACAACCTTACAACTGCAACCCCAGCAGCCAAAGATACTCAAATCAAAGGCGCACTTATTAATGCTAGATCGATCACAGCCCACGCACTAGACATTGCTGACCTGATCACAACTCAAGAGCTTGACTTCATTGCTATATCTGAGACATGGTTACATGCAGCCTCTGGCCCCACTCTGTCGCTTGCCATTCCTCCAGACTATAGCATTACATGATGTGATCGCAACACCACCCAATCTAGAGTGGGTGGAGTTGCCTTTATCCACAAAATTTCGCTTGGCTTAAGAGCGGTACCTAATGTCAACTTGAAGTCGGCAGAGCTAATCTCAGTCAAACTTCCATTAACACCCAACCAAACAGCCACCATACACCTTATCTATAGACTACCCGGCCCAGCCTCTTCCTTCGCGGATGACCTCTCCACCTTATTACTTGACAAAATCAAAACTAACTCGCAAATCATTCTCCTAGGTGATCTCAACTTGGGATTCCGTGACCCTAATGACCCTACCGCCATTGACTTGCCTAATACTTTAACTGACCTCGGATTCACTCAGCACATCTCTGAACCTACCCACATCAAAGGCAGGACACTTGCTTGGCTAGCCGATTCAAATTGCAATATTAATGCCCTATCTAATTTACTGTGCCTCTGGTCTGACCACCACATCATCACCTTTACTATTGAGTCAGCCGCAAGCACCCCATCCACTTTGGCTCTGGCCATACATACTAGAAACAAAAAAGATATAACTAAACAGAAACTGCTCCCTCTCTTACTCCCCTCCCTAAACAAGGTCACATACTCATGCTCTGATCCTACAATCCTAGCTGATACTTACAATCAAGCAATGCTATCAGCCTTAAATTATATTGCCCCTATTAAACTGAGAAAACCTAAACAGCACGCGCACCTTAACTCCTGGTTTAGACCGCAGCTAAGAGTGCTCCGCAAAACTAAACATTACGTGGAAAACCGTTGGAGAAGCCATCAATCAGATGCCCACAAGGATGGCCTTATTCTAGCCACCCTTAACTATAAAGAAGCCATCTACCATGCAAAAAAGAGTCCTTCAATACCTGCATCTTGCAAGCCGACTCGAATACTAGAGAACATTTCAAGATCCTAAAGGAACTGGAATCTCCTGCCACACCTCCCGACACAAGTATCAAAGATAGCAATTGGTGCGCTAATATCCAGTCTGCCCTACAGAATAGAATTACCTCCCTCCAATCCCAAATTAAAGATAAACAAAACGGATTGAAGCTGGATAACCGCCAGCCTACCCCTATTACGACTCCTCCGCTAGTAGCACCCAATATCAAACCGTTTGCATTCTCTCCACTCTCAATAGCTGAAGTGGAAGTCATCATCAATAGAATTAAACCGTCAAACTGCCAAGGCGATTCCTGCCCTGCCTCCATCATCAAGGAGCCGGCTCATGACCTTGCCCCCTTCATAACGGCATTTATAAACTCCTCTTTCAAAACAGGTATAGTTCCAGACCATCTTAAGGATGCATGGGTGATCCCTCTGGTTAAAAAAACCTTTATTGGACCCGAGTATACCAACATATTACAGGCCTATTACATCTGTCCCGTTCATGCTCAAAATTCTGGATCGCACGGCCTACCTGCCGTAAACGGCCCTGTTAGGTTTGAAAACTCAAATCGAAGTCCTGAAAGATAAGGGGAAACTGGCCTTGCTTCTACTCCTTGACCTGTCTGCGGCATTCGATTTGGTCAATCACAAAATCCTTTGCCAGCACCTCCGCTCCGCCGCTTACTTTTCTGATTCAGCCACTGCTTGGATCAGCTCCTTTCTCAGCAACAGACACATGAGGGTTTTCTCCCCCTCAGCGGCTGCAGACCCAGCCCCTATCCATTGTGGCAACCCACAAGGCTCGTGTGTGTCACCCACACTCTACAATGTGTTCACCAAACCGCACTAATTATGTCGATGACGACCAGATACTCATCCCCATTACAGGTGATCACATTGCAGACACCAAGGCACTGAACGAAATATACTTGGTAATCAAGGCTTGGATGGGCCAACATGAACTTTGTCTCAATGACGATACGACGGAGCTCCTCATCTTGGGTTCCACTCAATGGCTTAATAAACTAGATCACCTGTATCAGTCCTTCACCATCGATGGCAATGTCATTAATGTGTCCAAGGACGCCAAAACCTTGGGCATCTATCTTGATTCCACCTTATCCCTGTCAAGACAAACTAATGCCGTCAGATCAGCGTCGGCATATACCTGCAAACTCACCCCAACAGCATCATCCTAGCTCGAACGCTTGTCGTGTCTAAGATCGACTACTGCAGTGCCCTCTACCTGGGGACCAGCCAGTCCAACCTGAGCAAACTGCAAATTACCCAGAATAACGCCATTAGAGCGGCCTTAAATATTCCAAGAAACCAACACATTTCTGATACAAGGACCAATTTGCATTGGCTCCCTGTCAAACAAAGAATTGCGCTGAAAATACTTGCCCTCACCCATAAATTCCTGACTAACAAGGCCCCCCACCTCTCCAACAGCCTCCCTTTGCATACTTCCTCTCGACCACAGAGAACTGCCCAGCTACACTGCCTATCCTTGCCAAGAGTCAGCCTTCAAAAAGCTGAGGGTTCTAGTTTCCCTGTTCTGGCCACTAAGCTATGGAACTCACTTCCATCCGATATTAGGACTGAGCCTTCCTTCAACTCCTTCAAATTAAAAACGAAATCATGGCTTTACGCTCAAATCTGAGGGAGCCTCTGCCTTGGCAACCACCTGAGATATCTGCCTTTGGAGTATTTGTGCCTCGCCAAATTACGTTCACATGATAACCACTTACTGTGATCACCTCTGTACCTTTTTATTGTAAAGTTTATGCTCTAATGCTTTTTGTACATGCTGAAGTATATATGTAAATAGGATGAACAAGCAATATGTATATGCTACGCAATCTTTGGAACATATGTTAATTTTGTTTACCAAGTTTTTGGGCCCGGATGACTCTGGGCCTGGCGCGCGTTCCAAATACAAATATAAATGGACCACGGTGGTCCCAGTCATTCATAGCACTCCAGACTCTCTGGCACCCAGGATGTGTATTGGAGACAGACACCCCAGCCCACATCCTGGAGGCACACACACAAAGTATGCAGAAGCCCGCGAAAGCTTGGCGTTCGCGGGAAACTGCATGTCCAAATAAGGACTGACCCGGGTCGACTCGATCTGGGGAAGGTGAGGAGGCAAGATGGCCAAAGGACAGGACAAAGAACCTTGTGGCATGGCCATTTTGGAGCCAGGCCACCTATTTGTGCCAAACGTGGTAAACGCGGTTAACATGGTAGAAAAGGGTTCTAAATAATGCGAAAAGATAGCTGCCACCAGTGCTGTCCATGACACATCTGCACAGTTCATAAAAAGTCCAGCGAGAGTATCTAGGGCCTTTTGGAGATGACTATAGACTCACGTGTGCTGTATTGTAAGATACATTGCACACATGTTACATGTTGCACAAAAGCTGCAACATGAGGAAAGGACTAAGGGAAACAAATCTCCCAGTACTGACTGTCTTAAGGGCATGTCAGTTTCCCCATAAAAAGTGAGCGAAAGCCCAGAGGAGTGCAGCAGAAGGCTGTGCTTCTCTGACAAATTCTGTCTATGGTGTCTAAACAGCAGCAAACAGTTTGGGGTGTATTTACATACAATTATGAAATCTTTCCCAACACTGATGACTTGATCATCCTGGATAACAACTTTAGGGGCATTTGCCACAGTGCTAATGCAGTCTATGCTGAACAGAATGGTCTGAAAATCAACTTAGAAAAGACGCAATTCATGGCGGTAGGACGGAAATGCTGTAAAAAGACTATAATAGCCTGTCCTTTGGGTAACATGAAAGAGTTGTTTGGTATACATATCAGGTTACATCTGGTAGAACAAGGGAGAACAAAATAGTACAGCAAAATAAGCAAGTAAAGATATTGTCTACTATGTCCGCTGTTTTGTCGTTCTCTAAGCGGACCTTATGCTGTTGGTATTCTGAATATCTCTAAGCAGACATTGCCTGCTGCAGTTCTTTATGCTTTGGAAACATTTGATGATAGGTTATTTATAACGCACTTAATACCCAGAGGTTTCTAAGCGCGGACACGGGGATGGAACCTGTGTTGCTCCGTGCCATCTTGCTTCCAAGGCGAGCACGTTGCCCCTAAGCTATCCGCCCAAGACATTGTCATATTGGGCAGTTTGAATGGAGGGGTTCATCTGGAGAAGAATAGTGGAAATTACTAATTGCACCCCCTTGAGATGGGGTTGATAACTCTGGCTACGACCATTGAGCTAAATGGAGGCAAACTGTATATATGCAGAACCCAGTTCTCTTCTGTTTATCCTGAGAGTCTCATTAGAGGACAAGATCTGTGCTACTTTGCAGAAGTTCAAAGAAAATAATGAGAAATTCTTTGGTAAGATTGGTTGGATACCAAAGTGGGAGGCCAGTGAGGGTATTGTGCTAAAAACTGTGCTGAAAAATGGGAAATGGTTGCCAGCATGAAATCTCTGAATATGTTCTGTAGGATGTTTTTCACCTATAATAAAAACTGCACGCATACTTTAGGCTATTCCCATTTTAGTATTTGTATTTATTTTATTTATAACACGCAACCTCGCAGGCCCGGAGGCATCAGGGCGCAATTTATACAAGGTTACAGAAATGCATATACACAGGAATAGCAATACATACATTTACACAAAAGGGATAACAATACATGATGTAAACAAGGACATTAGGTGACTTAAAGGAGTCTATATACATATAATACAGTGGTACCGGAGCCGCTGAGTAATAACCAAGGTTGGCAGGTCAGAGTAAGTAAGACAGAGGCGCTGAGCGGGACTTAAAGCTGGTCGAAAAGCCAGGACCTAGTATTGGCTTTGAAAGTGTAAAATGACTCTTCAGCTCTAATTGTAGCAAGGAGGGAGTTCCAGAGCTTGGAAGCTAGGACCGGGAAGCTTGAACCCCCTGCTTTTTGCAGTTTAAATGTAGGGATGGCTAGACAGTGGGACTGGGCAGTTCTTCGTGGAAGGGAGGTCGAGTGTCGCGACAGTCGACTGCCGAGGTAGATGGGGGCCTTATTAGCCAGGCATTTGTGCGTAATGGCGAGTGCTTTGAGTGAGATTCTTTGCTTGACAGGTATCCACTTTAACTGAGTTCTAGTTTCTGTGATATGGTGGTTACGGGGGATGTTTAAGGCGGCACGAATGGCATTGTTTTGGGTAGTTTGGAGTTTATTTAGGTTCTCTTGGCTGGTGCCTAAGTAAAGAGCACTGCAGTAGTCGATTGTAGCCATGATGAGGGTTCTCGCTAGTGTGACACTGTTGGAGGTAGTAAGGAAACGTCTGCAGGCTGCAATGAGTTTGCATGTGTATGCAGAAGCCGATCTGACAGCATTCGTTTGTCGGGTTAATGATAAAGTAGCGTCAAGGTAGAACCCTAATGTTTTTGTGTCTTTTGAGACTCGAATGTTATTACCGTCTATGGTGAATGACTGATATGACGCTTCTAGTCTGATCAGGCGTTGTGCAGTGCCCAAGATCAGGAGCTCCGTCTTGTCATCGTTTAGGCACAGCTGGTGTTGGGCCATCCAAGCCTGGATGACCAGGTAGACATCGTTAAGGGCCTTGGTGTCAGCTAGATAATCACCAGTGATGGGAATGAGTATCTGGGTGTCATCCGCATAATTAGTGTAGGGGACACCCAGATAGTCAAGCACATCAAAGAGTGGTTTTGTGAAGATGTTATAAAGTGTAGGTGACACACAGGATCCCTGGGGTACGCCACAGTGAATTGGGGAAGGGTCAGCGGCTGCGGATGGGGCAAAGACTCTCATGGATCTGTTGCTCAAAAAGGATTTGATCCAGGCTGCAGCCGAGAATGAGAAGTTAGCAGCGGAGTGGAGGTGCTTGCAAAGGATTTGGTGATTGACCAAATCGAAAGCGGCCGAGAGGTCGAGAAGTAGTAGCATTGCTAGCTTGCCCTGATCCTTTAAGACCTCGATTTGGGTTTTGAGGTCTATTAAAGCAGTCTCCGTCCCGTGTCTGGGACGGAATCCAAATTGTCGTAGACCTAGCATGTTATTGGATTCCAGATAGTTTTGAATCTGGAGGTATGCAGCACGGTCTAAAATCTTAAGCAGAAATGGTACTGTTGTGATAGGTCGGAAGTTGGTGGGAATGCTTGGGTCGAGGGATGCTTTTTTTCAGCAGAGGGATCACCCAAGCATCCTTCAGGTTATCCGGGACAATACCGGTTTTGAAAGATGCGTTAATGAAGGCCGTTATGAATGGGGCCAGCTCATGCGCCGAGTCCTTAATAATAGGGGCTGGGCATGGATCACCTTGGCAGTTGGAAGGTTTAATTGTAAGAATTATGTTTTCTACCTCAACGACGGTGAGCGGTGTGAATTTAAATGGTGTGGTGTTGGCATTGTCTGGAGAGGGGGCCTTGGCAGGGGAAAGAGCGCGGTTGTCGCGCTTCAGGCTGTCCTGCTTATCTTTAATTTTCGCTTGTAGTGTGGAGATTTTATTTAGTAAGGCTGCTTGGATGTTAGCACACCATTTACTATCTTTCAAGCAAGTGTCAGGGGGGGGCGACTGGAGTTTCTAGCTCTTTTAGGATTTTGAAGAGTTCCTTAGTGTTCGAGTCAGCTTGCAGAATGCGGTTGTTGAGAGATTCCTTTGTTGCAGTGATGATATCATCTTTATAAGAGAGTGAGGCAAGAAGGAAACCATCTTTGTGCACGTCGGAGGGATGGCTTTTCCATCGATTTTCAGCACAGCGTTTCGCTTTGCAGAGTATTCTTAACTGTGGGGTGAACCATGAGTTAAGATGAGCTTGTAATTTGGCCTTCCTAAGTTTGATAGGTGTTGTAGAGTCAATAGCCGTTTACATGAACCCCTCCCTGGTTACATGAAGAATGTGCATGAATAGAAGGCTAAATCGCATCGATACCCTACAGGTGTAAGGGCCAGGGTGGGTATCCCACCGGAGGATAGAAACTGCAGAATGTGTAATGGTGCTCAAACTATAGTCAGCTATACATATATGGACCTCCTGTCCTGTTATGAGACCTGCCTATGAATGTTACCTGAGCAAATGATGCTAATGAATTGTTTTGGTTAAGAGGCCTATTGGGCCATAGCCTTGGACTAACAATTGCTACACAAGTCATCAGTTTTCATTTTCCCTTTTTCTTTTTCTTTATTTATATTGAAAAAAATGTATTCTATTTATACTGTATTGCTGGATTTGTATCTTTTTTTTCTTTCTTTTTTATTCTCTGTAAATATGTGTAAACCTTTTTTATAACTAGACACAATAAAAAATCATGTGACTAATGTCCTCTTTAAAACGAGCATTGACAAAGCCAACCGATTTTGGCTTGTGTATAGCTATTCAATCATTGTTTGGCAGACACTGCTATTATATTCCCAGGTAACTTACACCATTTTTTGAGTTGTTGCCATCTAATGATCTGGTACTACTGTTATGGCCATGCCTGGCAGATGCCTATCCCAGCCCTACACAGAAGTTTCTGCACCCCCTCTATTGCCTTTGCTCTCCTTTTGCCATTTTGGCCAAGTCTGACGATTGTAAATAGTGAGAGGATGCTTGGACCAGAGTGTACTCCCTGCAGTATCTTTATTCTAGTAGTGTATATATAGTATACAAAGAATGAGGACTCGTGTACCATTTGTCACAATCGTGTGTCTGCCATGTTTTTTTATGTTTACATATTTTTTAACTTGCTCTTGCATGGTACTACTTAAGATGGTTGGAAAGCCACTCACTGCCAGAGCTACCGACCGCTCTCGTGCATTTTGAAAACCGTTTATCTAGGTAATGTTGGCTGCTGCTTTAGGCATATGGGCTGTATTGGTGTTTCTCTGATCAATCCGGGTCTGTCTGTTGCGATCCTGTTAAAATGATGCCATCAAAAGCCGCTGGCTACAATAATGCAGTAATCCTCTACATCCCCGCCCTTTGTGTCTTCAGAATTGGGTCTATGTCTCCCATAAAAACTGAAGAGTTGGCAAAGAACTGGGTAAACACCATCATCCCTTTTTATCTGATGTTGTACCTCCAAATACACCTTATACAAAAGGGGCCTCACTCCTAGGTAACTTCTGTGTGATGAGACTAGAACCCATTGAGAGTAGATCTTTTTCTGTGGTATGTGTCAGCTGATCGTTTCTTGCAGTGGGTTCTTCCACTGTGGTGGTCCTTTTTTGGAAGCTTTTATTCTATACAGTAATATTCCAGGACATACCTGGAATCCTGAGTAATGAAATATTTGTAGTTCTTTTGCTTTTTGTTTTAGAATTTTTAATCCTGTGTTTTATATGAATAATGTGAATCTTTTATGTGTGCTTCTTACTCCAGCAAAGCCAGACCACCCAAGTGCTTTAGGGATGCGTGCCTTGTTTGGAGGAGGTGGCTAATGGTGTGGCATTTTCTGTTACAGGCCCCGGTTTCTTTCCATGATCCTTCCTCCTGTTTTTCGGATCAGGAGTGGAAGCTTTTGCAGGAGTGGCAGAAGGAACTTTACAGGAATGTGATGAAGGAAATCCACCAAGCTTTGATCTCTCTGGGTAAAGGGCTTTCTTGATCTACACGGTTTACAGCCTATGATCTGTTTCATATTTATTTATTTATTTATTGATTGTTAGTTATGAATGGTGTAGTGAAGGGGCACTACCCCATTGACCAATGTTTGGGCCATACAAGCTGGTCTGGTCACTTGCACCATTATCCCTACGCGGGCCACACCTAACAGACACAGACCTGCAATGAGAAGTCCCGGCTTCATTTGAGCACCACCCTCATCACACAATACATAGTTGGTGGGAACTAGCCCAACATATTTTTTAGAACCCCTATGAGGAACCTTAAGGCATCCTCCCATCTACTCCCATTGGATCCTCTGCTCAGGTGGTCCGAGAAGGGCCATCACATTTGGATCCCGACTCTGGGGGGGGATATGCAAAGGCGGATCAAGGGATCTTGGGGATTAGAGGAAGGGGTGAGGCATGGTATCCCCCTTTCCTTGTCAAAATACATCATACCCTCCCCCAACCTTCATAGGTTATTACCAGTCTTCCCCACTCTCACACATTCACACTGTATCACATTCAGGTTCCTTTAAGACTGGAACGAGGAAGATAAGACTAGGAGTAATACATGCTTCTAACTGTGAACACCACTTTGCTACTGGGACAAAGAAGAAGACTGTAGAACACCATTCTAAAGGTCTGGCATGTCCCAGTGACGGAGGTAATTGTAGTCCAGCAAAGGACTTGCACCTGAAACGCCTTGAGAGGCTACAGGTGCATGTGAAAAGAAGTGACCCATATGAAAGTTGAGACTGCAAGGGCGCCATGAAGCAGGCTGGCTAGGAGGAGCCAGTGAAAAGGACTCTGGCGGCAGCAGGAAAGCGGAAATGAAGCTGAGGCTATAGAGAGCCGCGAGCAAGTCAAGAGCCCTGCAGAGCTCCGAGCCGTGTGTCCCCAGGTGGGGACACAGAAATCTCCACTATGCTGCAGGAAGCAGCAATAACGTCCGGAAGCGGCGAAGGAGGGGAGCGGACGAAGGCAGACAAGGATTGCGCAAGCACCCGTAGGAACTGCCTCATACCGGTGAGTGACTGGGAGAGAGCTTGCAGAGCGGGGCGTTCTGGGGGCTTAATAAAGGCCTAGGAAGTTGCCAAACAAATGAATGCACAGAGTGAATGTGTCTGGAGATAAAATGGACGTTATTGAGAAAGTTGCCAAGTACTTAAATAAGTATTGAATACTGAAGTAAAGAAAAGTTATGCACAATATATGAAAATACCACTCCAGTGGAGAGAAAGTGAGGTGTACTTATGAGTGGAATAAACTGAGAAAGCCTTTTCTTTCAACAGTGCGAACGCGCCAAGCCTAGTGAAAACCAGTAATGAGAATTGGTAAAGCACGTGAATGGCAAATGAGAAGCACTATTGGTTAGTGTGATAGTAACGTGGTGAAAAGGACCAAACATCACAAAGGGACCTGTATGAAAGGCACATGTGGGCAAAGTCAAGAGACTGCCAAGAAGCGAAAGGAGTACTGAGGGACTAATGTCATAAGTGCAGAAAGGAAACACATGGTGGCAAAGTCAAGAAGCGAAAGGAGTACTGAGGGACAAATGTCATAAGTGCAGAAAGGAAACACGTGGTGGCAAAGTAGTCCAATGAGAATCAGTGAACATTATAATGTGGCCCGGGGTACTAGGTTGCGTGACCTGTGATGGGTGGACTGTGTGGTTCGATCACTGCGCCTAGACAGAGTAACCCCTACTTGGAGTGAGCCAAGGAAAATAAAGTGTGCTTTAAATTTTTTTAATTATTTAGTTATACGGCTGACAAGTAGTCTTTAACAATACAATTCATCTATCAACATCACATTAGTTAACATACAATAGAGTGATAAAACAAAGAGAAACACAAGAACTAAATACCATTTCTTAAAAATAATTTTGAGCTAAACACGGATTAAACCTCCTTAGTCAATTGATGATTGTAGTTAAAAACAGACTAAGACATTTATATAAAAAGAGAAGGAATAAGCATTGCTGAATTTAAAATTTAGCTCGAACCTATCGACCTTAAAAAGGACCTACAACTGTTATTTGGGTCTGAGGTTGCTCATCCCTCCTAAGCATCTCTTCCAGACAAGCTCCTCATCCATTATGTACCCTGAACCCTGGTACTTACTAAAGTACCTTTCGTGCAGTGATTGCAGGGTGGGACACTCCATAATATGTCTAATGTTTTCGATATTCACATTCCCACAAAATAAACATTTCAGATCTGTTTGTTCAATCATATTGTATCTAAAAATAATTTTGCATAAAGGTTCAAACGAAACCTAAGGAATTAATTTCCAGCCAGTGTGCTAGGATAGGTGACCACCCCTTGTTTCTTATGCTCGAGACTTGGGTTTAAGATGTAATGATTCAATTGTATTAGCCCAATACCATAGTCACGGGCGATGTTTAGGACACCCTGGTCTAAAGGTTAGCTCTTCCTAGTTGAGCCTATTGCTAATAAGTTCCTCACACTCTTTCAAAAATAGAAACGGGCATTTCATATGGTCACCATTTGACACAGTAACCAAGTACCTCAAATCGCCATAGAGTGTTCCCTCTTCTGCTATCAGAATTTACTGATTCAAGAAGTTCCTCATTCCCCTTGATCAAGCGGTTGAATGCCCAATTCATACCTGAGCAACACCACAGGAAAGGAGTTGGGCGCCCTAAACAGCTTACTCAATAATAATGCTTCTATTTTGGGGAGCAAATACAAGATAGAGAAATCTTGAATTTCAATACCATAGTCGTTTAGGAATGATTTTTACTTTGGTAAAACTTCAGTGCTGGAAGTATCGAAAATGTCCCATATTTCCTGTTGACCTTCTTGAGTTGATTAAATAGGCCAATGGCATTATGGACGAAATGTTCCCTCAGTTTTGCTTTGGTAGGCTTATACACTGTATGAAATCCCAAATAAACAAGCAAGCCAACCGTCTCTAATGTTTGACCATCCACCCACCAAGAGCCTGGAATTTTCTTCCTTTTCCTTGAAGATACAATAACCTTTGTTTTAGAACAGTTAATGAACAAATCATTAGACTTGGCATAAAGGATAAAAGCATTTATTGGTTTCTGCAGACCATGTGGAGTCAGATCGAATAATAAAACGACCGCATATGAAATCCACGTCAGTCGCTGATTGTTCAATCTTGGTGATGCGAATGCACTCTCTCCCATATCGTCTACAAATAGATTAAAATAGATTAAAAGACAGGGAGCCACAATGCATCCCTCTCTGACATCAGAAATTGTTTGAACAGGGCAAGTTGTTTCCACCCTCACATTCAGTCTGACCTTAACTTTAGTATTTTCATGAAGTGCAATAAGGAGTGGGATTGCAAGTTTCTGCCATAAAAGTTCTCTATTCACTGTATCAAAGGCAGATGTAAGTGGTGGGTACTACACCTTTCAGGCCTAGATTTTTAATGTATTTTTATGTTTATTACTGTTGGTCTTAGCAGATAAATCTCACTTTGCAATCACAAATTGTACATGTATATCATTAATTACAGTTCAATTATTCCGTAGTATATTAACACTTAAATGTCAGTCTCCTCATCTGAGGGCATTTCACAAAGATACGTTTGGAGTGGTGCCCATATATCTTTGGGGCGGTTAGTTGGAGTTACAGTCCTCGTATATTGTTCCTCGCATTCATTCACGTATGACAGTTCCCGTAGGTTTTGCTCAATGTTTGGTGGTGAGATGTTCTTCCAGCAAGTCAAAATGCATCTCTTTGCGATTACACATGAAATATTAAATAATCGTCTTATAGTTTCAGCACACTTGCCAATATCTCCGAATAAGTATTTTTGGGGTGTCATTGAGGCTGGAATCTGGGTTATCTCCTCTATTATTTCTGCTACTTTTCCCCAAAATTCAGCCACCGCTGGGCATTCCCAGTATATGTGGAACGACCCCGCATGTGGTGTTTTACATTTGAGGCAGTCTCCAGTTCCCGTGTTAGTGAATTTGGCTGTTTCGGCTGGGGTGTAATGGAGTCTATTGAGGACTTTGAATTGTATCAGCCTCAGGCCTTCATTCATTGATAAGTTTTGGTAAGCATGCAGTACCTAGACCACTTCTCATCTGGGATGGTCATTTGGAAGTCGTTTTCCCCATTTGGTTTTTATTACGTTGAGTGTGGGAGAATGTGTCTGCGTCAACGCATATAGGTTTGCGATTCTCAGTCCGGTACCGTACGTTGCTGCCTGTAGACATGGATGTATGGGTGGGGGGCGTTTGTCTGGGAAGTGTGGCGAGTGTGTGCTAAACGCTGATTTCAATCTATAATATTGGAACGTTTTAAGGGCCCCTCCTCCCACCGCCTCCCGGAACTCGTTTATGCTCACAAATTTCCCGTTCTGGAACATGTCCCGCGTTCTGATATCTTTGTGTGGGTCCCACAATCGTTGTAGTGACTTGTCAAATGTTGGTGGGATGTCAGGGTAGTTCCAGAGGGGGACATCTGGATCCTATGGGGTCTCTATTTTTAATCTCCTGTATAGTGTGCCCCATGCTCGACCCGTGCAGCTCACAAGGTCATAGAGACATGTGTCCTTGTATTTGGCACTAAATATAATGGATCGTAGATCGATAGGGGTGCAGCAAACTTCTCTAGCCATATGTGGGGTGAGCGGTCAGACAGGTCATACCAATGTTTGACAAATTGTGCCTGTGCTACATGGAAATATAGTTCGAAGTCTGGTGCCACGATTCCCCCAGAGGTGTACGGTTCAACCATTTTCTCCCATTTCATGTGGGCGGTTTTGCCATCACAGAGGAATTTGACAGCCATCGATCGTAGTCGTGTAAAGAATGCTCTCCCGGGCCATATAGGTATGTTAACAAACAAATAGAGCAGTTTACAAAGGATTATCATTTTCAATATGGCCACCTGACTGTACATTGATATTGGAAGTTTGGCCCAGGTCAGGAGTTTGGCTTCCAGTGTCTGCAGGACTTGTTCGTGGTTATCTGTGTATAAAGTCAGTTTATCCCTGGATACTAGTACTCCCAAATATCAGATGTGAGTTGTCCATTGGAGCCCCGAGGTTGTTGTGGGGCATGTGGTTGCTGATGTTAACGGAAAGATCTCGGATTTCCCTCTGTTGATCCTGTATCCTGAGTATTCAGCGAATTTGTGAATGTCAGTTATCAGTGGTGCCAGGTTGGTTTCAGGGTCTCGAATATATAAGAGGGTGTCATCCGTGTATAAAGAAATAGATTGTGGTGGGCCTGACATTTGTATACCTTTGTCCCCGTCTTTCTGTCTCACCCATAATGCCATTGGTTCTATGGTGAGTGCAAATAGTATGGGCGAGAATGGGCAGCCTTGTCTGGTGCCTCTTCCCAAGAGGAATAATTCAGAGATCGCGCGGTTGGTTAGGACTCTGGCGCCTGGGTCGGTATATAGTAGTTGAACATATTTTATAAAGTTGGTGCCAATTCCAAATTTTTTTAGTACTGAGAGTAGGTATACCCACGACACCGAGTCGAATGCCTTCTCGGCATCCAGGGACACCGCCACAGCACTTGATTGGGGATTTATTTGTGCCATTATTCCAAATAATCTGCATAGGTTTAATGCGGTGGATCTAGTAGGAATAAATCCGCATTGGTCTGGGTGAGCCATGGTAGACATGCTGGGCAGTAGCCTGTTTGCTAGTACTTTTGCGAACACCTTGGCGTCTGCGTTGATCAATGATAGGGGCCTATAAAATGACATGTCCTGTGGAGGGCGATAGGGTTTCAGAAGTAATGTTATTATTGCTTCCCTAAGGGTTTCAGGGAGTTTACAACCTTCGAGTGATTCCTCCCATACATTTAACATTATTGGTACTAGTTCGGCACTAAACTCCTTGTAGAGTTCGATCCCCAACCCATCTGATCCCGGTGCTTTCCCAGATGACAGTCCCTTTATCGCCTCGGTTATTTCCTCTTCCGTTATTGGTTGTTCAAGGGCTATTTTGGCGTCAAGGGGGAGTGTTGGGAACTCTATTTCTCCAAGGTATTCTTGTATCTCCAGCTCCGACTTTACGTCCTGGTTGGAATACAAGTTCATATAAAATTTCGTAAATTCAGTATTTATGGCCTGCTCTCCAGTTATTACCCCTCCCTGTGCTGTGTTGATACTTGTGATTAGGGTATGCTGTCGGTCGGCCTTAATGAGTTATCTAGTGATCTACCTGCTTTGTTACTCTCTCCATATCTGCGTGCCCGAGCCGGGATCGCGATATATTGGATTTTCCTGGTTGCCAATTCGTCGAACTCTTTCATGTGTTTATTTATTTCTGCTAGGGTTGTTCTGGCATGGGTGTTTACTGTAGGAAATTTCCAAATTCCGGAGTTGACTCTCGACATCCGCCAATTCCTGTCATACAGATTTCAGCAAGCCTGTTGTTTTGGATATTAATGCCCCCCTCATCCATACCTTAAAGGTTTCCCAGATGGTAGAGTATTTATTAACCATTCCTACATTATTGGCAAATAATTCCTCTATTTCAATATGTAAAGGCTCGACTACATTGGGTTCTTTCAATATATTGGAGGCCAGTCTCCAGCGTTTTGTGGGTCTTGGGGAATCTCTAAATATGAGTTCTAGTGCCACCGGGGAGTGGTCTGATAGTGCACGTGATCGGATTTCACATTTATCTAAAGTATCAGAGGGTTTCAGAGAGCAGCCAATAATCTATTCGTGATTCTGAATCGTGTATTGTGGAGTAGCATGTGTATTCTCTTACCTCGGGGTGCAGTTCTCTCCATGCGTCTATTAAAGATAATTGTGGTAAAATTTGACTCAGTGGTGCTCGCTTTAGTTGCTGTCCTAGTGGTTGTGGAGGATCTGTCGAGTCGTGTGTCCAGGACTAAGTTAAAGTCTCCTCCACATATGATGTTAGATTCGTCCTGGAGACGAGTATTTCCAGGATGTTCAGGTAAAAGCCAGGGTCGTCTATATTAGGGCCATACGTGTTAACTAACGTGATGGATCTACCCGCCAGTTCCCCCCAGACAATCACAAACCTTCCTTGGGGGTCAGTTTTGTGTCCGTGAGTCTGGAATCCCAGTGTGGGTTGTATTATTGTCAACACGCCTCTAGCCTGAATGGAGTAGTCGGTGTGATATCTTTGTTTACCCCAGGATGATAGTACGTTAGTATTTCCAGGCCCCTGTGCGTGTGTTTCTTGTAGCATTACTATTTAGGGAGAAGTCTGGTTTACGTGGGTACTAGTTTTTCTGGATTTTGTGGGATTATTGAGTCCCCTGACGTTCCACGACAGGAGCTTGATTCTTCGTCCTTCGCCCATGATGGTTTTGTGTACCTATTGCTAGAGGGATTACATTTAGCTTGAGTGATGCTTTCATCCGCCAGACTATACAAATTAAAACCTTTAAAATGTTTAACAGGTCGTTGTCCACCACATGGAGGTCGCATTGGTGCGGCCTCGGTGGTGCAACCACCATCTCCCTTTCGTCCCCCCCCCCACCCTCCTCATCATCCCCAACTCGATGATGTACCCTCATAAACTTGTGGAGTTCTCCTGGGGTAGCCATGTTGCGTCACATAGCTGCCATGATTGGGCCCCAACCCATCTAAAAAACGGTATATGGGCCGCCCACTTAGCTCAAATTACCAGATTGACCATTGTAAAGGACATATGCATGCATCTTGTGCAAGCAGCTGGTAGCGTCTCTAGTCCGCAGGTTGTGGTCTGTTGTTCTGATCGGGTCTGCGTTCAGTAGGGGTTAAGGGTATTGAAGATTCTACGTAGGCCATGGCCTCAGTTGGGGTTTCAAAGAAGTGTGCCCTTCCTGCATGTTGTATCCTCCTTTTAGCTGGGAATATCAGGGCATATGGTATTTGGCGTGCTCTCAGGAGTTTCTTGACCGGTTCATATGATCTTCTGCTTGCCTGTACCCTTGCTGAAAAGTCCGGGTAGATAGTTATGCGGTTCTCCTCATAGTGTAGTGTGCCATGTTCTCTCGCCAGTCTGAGGATTGTGTCCCTGTCCCTATAATTAAGGAGTGGGGCGATGATCGTGCACGGCGGTGCTCTTGGTTTAGGTGGTGGCACGCTGTTGGGGTAATATGTCTACGGCGCCTTTAGCAATCGACCGTAGGAAGCACGCGGTGTGATCCCAAAGTTAGCCTACAAGTGAGGTCAGTGATGCAAGACCGATCTGGCTGCTGGCCGAGCCCTGTGTTTTCAGTACCAGTTTCACATGTGCTTCAGATGCACCACCCAGCCACTGTTAAATGTTGGGCTCCATACGCACGTGTCGGCTGCACTGGCAGCTACTTCGTTTACACAGCGCTAATGCAGCCCTTATGTGCTATTTGTGTCCAAGCTCCAAGCACACACACACAAAAGGGCGAAAGCGGTAGCACCGCTGGGCTCGCCCGTCCCACCTTCCACTACGAGGATGTTGCGTAGTCTTAGGCCCACGTACGTGCCTTTGGGCTGCTGCTACCCACTGCAGGTTCCTAGCCGCGTACTTGCTGTACTTACTCGGTGGGTCGTGCTCCCTGCAGCGCGCCCCTCTCTTCCGTTGTTTTGCCGCAGTGCTATCAGTCCGCTCGCCGTCCCTTCTGCTTCTGCTGTTTCTCTGGCACCACAACCAGCCTCGTGAGAGGTTCGTAAGGGGCAGCTTCCCATAGCGGCCGCCTTGGTGATCTTCCGGGGGTATTCTCCAGCCCACTTCTTATCGAGGGATGGTGCGGCGGTTCTGCGATCCCCAGCGGGGGTCGTCTCTCACCAATGGCCGTCTTGTGGTCTTCCAAGGATGTTTTTATTTTACTTTACTCTGCTTTTGTTGTGGGATAGAGAGCATATTGTAGAGCCCGTTAGCCCATGGTGCCATAGAAGTGCTAATAGCTTTTATAATACTCCACACTTCTTCAAATTCTATTGGCAAATTCCATTTATCCACATCGGAATCCGAAAATGTAGGGGGAGGAACAACTAGCAAGGAAGGCTGCCGGATATTTGACTCCTAATAGGACACGCACTGTTGTTCCCTTATTAGATTTAACTGAAAGTCAGTCTGATTTCTACCCAGGTGGTTTATAAGCCCCCAGAATGAGGTGGCAGTGGTTTTACATAATTAATCCATTATACATTCGGCATCATTTCGCAGGAGTAGCCCTTTATACCAGTGGTGCCAGGTACGATGGGGATGCTTTACCCTTTTGACCTCCTTCACCTGAGTGATTAGATCAAAACTGTGGCTGCTCCTGAATACCTTTTTGTTTTTCTCCCTCGGTTCCCTCTTTTTTACACCCCAGTGTACGATCAAACTGATGTTCATGTTTCACCGGTCGGGCTTTGATTTGGATTTAGCCTAATCGAGAAGATTCCCCAAAAATGAATCAAAACGATTAATGTTAAAAGTATCAATTTTCCAATCTAGGGAAGTGGTTACCAATAGCAGCTCCGTGTTACTATTGACCAAAAAGGCCTTGTAAGGGTTCCATGATATTCTGGTTAGCCCTTGATTGACGAGAACCTTAGGGAAAAGGAGCCCCCCTGCCTCTCTAAGAAATAAAGGGATTGAAGTCATTTTGCCTCATCAGTCTGAAAGTGAATAAAGAGGAGGAAAGCCAAGTGAATGCTTGGAAAGCCTGAAAGATGACCATTCCTCCAGAAAGCTAAATTAACTGTGCACTGTGTTGAACTTGGGGGAAGAGAACCCCTGGATTGCTCGGAACTGTGTGAACTTGGGGACGCGAACCCCCTGGATTGCTTGGAGCTGTGTGAACGTGGGGAAGAGAACCCCCCTGGATTGCTTGGAGCTGTGTGAACGTGGGGAAGAGAACCCCCCTGGATTGCTTGGAGCTGTGTGAACGTGGGGAAGAGAACCCCCTGGATTGCTTGGAGCTGTGTGAACGTGGGGAAGAGATCCCCCTGGATTGCTTGGAGCTGTGTGAACGTGGGGAAGAGAACCCCCTGGATTGCTTGGAGCTGTGTGAACGTGGGGACGCGCACCCCCGGGATTGCTTGGAGCTGTGTGAACGTGGGGAAGAGAACCCCCTGGATTGCTTGGAGCTGTGTGAACGTGGGGAAGAGAACCCCCTGGATTGCTTGGAGCTGTGTGAACGTGGGGAAGAGAACCCCCTGGATTGCTTGGAGCTGTGTGAACGTGGGGAAGAGAACCCCCCCCTGGATTGCTTGGAGCTGTGTGAACGTGGGGAAGACAGCTTCAAGACATTTTTGTGGAACTTTTTTGTACTGGAGGAAGAAGCTGAAATTAAGCCTGGAGCTGGACAAAGCACAGAACTTGACGTTGAACACTCTTTTTTTTTTGGAGGGGGCTTTCGTTTCAAGAGTTCATATTTCCTATCCTTATAAACTCCTTATCCTGTGCAAGCAGAAAAAGGGTCCTGTTGCATCTTGGCTCACTCCCTAGTCTGCTTATCCTTTTGCATCATTACATTCTTCAATACATGTGGTTAATAAGGCATGCACACATCACGGCACACACATCACGGCACACATCACAGCACACATCGATTAACTGTCCACAGTGGAGCCTTGCGATTCCCTCTGAAAGCCTGGACCTCTAATTCAACGCCTGCACTTTGTCAACACTTTTAGCCTGTGTAAAACATGTCTCTAAATGTATTCATCAACCACTATATTTCTGATACAATGCGTGAAATATTTAGGGAATTCCCCCCCCCTTCGCCCCAAGAGGGAGCCACCCCCTTTTGGAATTGAAGTGAGCCCGTTATGCAGTACCCTCCCTAGATGACATGCCGAGTGGGATCCCATTGGGGGTGACCCTCCCTGTGGACAAGGGCTGCTGAAGCAGATATTTCCTTTCCATCTCTCCTACTGCGAAGTCCGAAGCGTTTCACGTGCAGACCTCCAGGTAGATGGCTTGGTCTCTGACTGACCTAGAACCAATTGGATGTTGCCATCCACTCCAAGACACCAAGAGAAGGAGAGCCCAGCTGAGGCATGAAATATAGGCTTGTTCTGCCGAGCAAAGAAGGAAGTCCTCCCCACTCAGCATGAGCCGAACAGGAGCACTACACAGTTGGTGTGGTGGACAGGGACCCAAAGCAGCCCACAGAGCACATCCTCGCTGGTGGCAAAGATCCCACTGAGCCTGCGAACACCAGGAAAGGAAACTACTCCTGAGAAGGAAGACGTACTGGCGACCTGCACCAACCAGACAGGAGGAAAGAACCGAGGTCAAGCAGCCGACCGTGCAGTCTGGAGCCAGGACAAGTAAGCGGGTCTGTGCACGCCCCCGGAGACCACCTCCACAACTGAAGCACACCGCTTAAGTTGAAGATACACTGTATTGTACAGAAAGCGGGTGGAGAACGGTGAAGCATGCCCACAGCCCCATGGTACAGACACCACAGACATTTAGAAGACCACAGAAGGGGTTCAGAAATACCAACAGAGAAACCACAACCAAAGCGGACCAAGCAGACTGGAGCTGTTGGAGCTGATAATTAGAAGAACACAGGGAATATGATGCCTGCCCTTATAATTATGACCTCGTCCAAAATGACAACTCAAATCCATGGGTCCAGGATGGCTGTAGCAGACTAGGCACAAGGCGTACTCATGTCATAGTGCCATCAGAACAGCGCATTAGAATGTACATGGCCCCTGAGAATAAACACAATTCTGTAATTATAATATACATCTCCACATGGTGGATCAGGAAAGCAAACTGCACAAACCTGATCAAAGAAGATGGATTCCTAAAGGGCCGAAGGGAAATGCTAAACTCGTAACTGCTGAATGAACTAAGGGACTGGTGTCCAACCTTTATGAATTCTATGTCAGCCTGCTACACACATGGGTGAAGTGACGTAAAAGCGATTTCCTGAACAGAAGGCTACAATGGCCATGTCCTGCTCTCACAGCCTTTCTCAGGCTGCAGGCACTAGAGTTCACAAAATGTACGTTAAAGAATTCCAAACTACCACTTTTAGCTAAAGAGTTCAAAGAGAAGGTGCAGAAATCTCTGAAGACGTGAGCAAAAAGATTAGTTGTGTTCCTAACTTTCTTTCTGAACCGCCTGAGCTAGCAGTTGGAGAATGCTAGTTACGCAGAGCTTAACTCTGATACAGAGGGGAGAAAGGGACCTGTTCACCTATAGGAACGGACGTGGAAACCTTGCTAGCCAAGAGCCAGGGACACACACCTGGTCAGCAGCGCATGCGGATGGTGTCAGCCACACCTAATTCTAGAGGGCTGGGGTGAGGAGATACAACGGTAGTGGAACGGCGCTCATAGAGAGGAAGCCAACATTCTTGGAGCAATTTTTCTTTCAAGGGAGTGTAAGGGCGCTTGCTCGAGCTGTCTTTAGACTGGCCCTGGAGTGCTGGAGAAACGTGTTTTCCATGCATTTAAACTCGAATAACTTATTAATTGTTCTTACCCAACATTTTCATAGCTTATATGATCGTTTTACGGTTAGGATTGTTATGTTCTATTCGCTATTCTTGCTGCTTGCCTAATAAACGTACACGCATTTAGGAAATAATTAGTTACATTAAACTACATTATATATAGTGTATATTTGTGCAACGATTCAGAGTTGTCT
Organism: Ambystoma mexicanum; assembly: GCF_040938575.1. NCBI lineage: Eukaryota > Metazoa > Chordata > Amphibia > Caudata > Ambystomatidae > Ambystoma > Ambystoma mexicanum. The sequence continues at coordinate 18,676,713 of NC_090923.1, read as the reverse complement.
CCTAAAGGTGTTTGAATCTCAGTATAGCTTCCTGGCTGTGTTTGTCATGCTCGAGGCAGAGTGGATCAGTCACTAAGATGCAACGTGCTAGCTTTGTGCTCGATTTGTTTTTGGCATGAATTACGACTGGTGACCGGGAGCCATTAATCATTTGTATTTGTATTTTGTATTTTATTGTTTATATAGCGCTTTACTCCAAAGCGCTTTACAGTTAACAACAAGGAAAACAGCAAACATGGAACCTAGAAGCAATAAAATATTCATGAATTAAACCAGAAAAACAGCATGTGGAACAATTTGCATTTGAGAAGGGGAGGTATGGGAAGGAGAAAAAGAAAGTAGTAGGGATGGTGGAGATCATAGGGGAGACAGGGAAAGATAAAGGAACAGGAAGATGGGGTGGGGAGGAGAAAGAAGAGGAGGAAGGGGAGAGTCCGGGGGGGTGGGGTGGAGGAGTGATTTTAAGGAGGAACAGAAGGAGGAATAGGTTGACATGGAGCAGATGGTGAAAGGAAGGGAATAACAATGTAGGGGGCATGGAGCTGGACGGAGCGGAAATGAGAAGAGGCACAAGGAGGTGGGGGAACAGAGTAAAAAGAGATCAGCAGAGCGTAGGGAATGAGAGGGGGCATAGGAGACCACTGAGGCCAAGACCCATGGCTTCTGCTTGCTCAAATAACGGTAGGAAATCAAGACACAGGAAGGGCTGAAAGAAACTGCAAACACAGACTGGACATAAGTCAGGCTGAGTAAGATCCTGCCCTAGACGAGGCAGAAACCAGGAATATCCTAACGGGAACCAGCAGAAAGTGGTGTTTTTTTAAAGACCAAGATACTTTATCCAGTCATGGATGGCTTCACACGGTCTTTTGTCTGAATAACGAAATAACGAATAACTAGTGCTCCTGCTAATTGGAGCACTAGTCAATATCATCAAATTAAGTAATACGTTCCAATCCTTTGACATCGATTGCATAGACATCAAAGTTGCTAAAGTTGTGAAAACGCTGGGCTTCCACCTCGACTCGGCTCTTAACTTACAAAGGCAAGTCAATGCCACTGCCTCGTCAACAGCCTACACCTGCAAGCTTATCCTTGCCTGCAAACCTTTCCTTTCCACGGCCAGCTGCATTACACTAGCCAGAGCCTTAGTTTTATCTAAACTTGACTACTGCAATGCACTGTACCTTGGCCTCAAAACCTCAATAAATTACCAATTTTTCAGAACCACGCTCTAAGAACAGCGTTATTTTTACGGAGATCGCAACATATCTATATGACTAGATGTAATACCAAGAGGCTGTCAGTTAATGACAGAATACATCTTAAATCATTAACCCTTATTCATTTATGTCTAGCTAATGCAGCCCCAAAATATCTGGTGGACAAATTCACTAAAAATATATATCCGCACGACCAACTAGGACAGTGTATTCTAACTGCCTTAAGGTCCCTACATATAACTTTTAAAAAACAGGGTGGAGTAGCTATAAGTTGGCTTTTAGCTGGCTAAACCATAAATTGGCTAAAAGCCAACTTTTGGTTATTTTCTTAAAACTGAAGGAGGGTTCGGATCTTAAAGCTAAGGGCATAGTGTTCCATAGTATAAAAGATCTCTAAACGATCTTGGAGTATTGGTTGTTCTCTCCTGACATCTGTGTTTAGTTGTCTAAATACTTTGTAATTCTGTGACACTGTACTTTCTAATTTTCTTTGCATTGCTGTCCTGTATTCTGTATATTCCGTGCATTGCCCAATTTGCTCTCTTGACTTGTATATTGTTTGCATTGTCTAATTCTCTGTTCTTTTGACTTGTAACCTGTATATACTTGTATCTTTGAAACAATGTAATGTAAGAAGTCACAAGCTTATGTAATGCGCCCAGATACCTCCGGGTTTGGAGCGCTATAGAAACAAACACTAACTGCTAAAGCTTTTTTGTGTTAAATGCACGGTAAGAGACATTAGTTGTGTATTTTGTCCACCACCGCCACCATGCGTGAGCTGGGAGAGACTTTGTTGTTAAGAACATTTGTTGGTTCATTGGAATGTCTGAGAATTCTTTGATTTGGGGGTGGGGGTTCAGTAAACCAGCCACTTCCTAGTGAACCCAGGGGGACTACTATGCTATTCTATGCCATAACTTAGATTGTTTTTCATTTGTTCGGTCGTTCTTTAGTGGTAGAACAGATAATGTGGTAGCATAGATTTTGATGGAGGACCGAGTTCATTTGTCCCACATCCTGACGAGCACACGTTTTTGTTGTTTTTCAGAGTAGGAAACTCAATGTAGTGGTAGGGCTTTCTTTTAATTTTTTATTTCCAATAAAAAGTTGTGTTGAAACCTGTCTTCCTGTCCATCTCCTATATCTGACTTACCACAAATGCTTTGCCATATTACCAGTTCTGGTATTTCAAAAAGAGTTCTAGTTGAGTTTCATCTTGACATCCGAAGTTTGGCTACATAGTGGAACGTTTGGAAATCTTTGTCGCACGAAGAACAGTACCTGAATTATTGATGTCTTTGTACTTCCATTAACAGGTCCTCTTATTGCGAGTACTGTATTTTCATTGATAACTAAAGAAAAGGAAGAACTGATGCCTACAGACAACGGGGACAGTGAGCGGAGAGACTTTGGCAATAATTTCCCAGGTGAGTGAGCTGTTTACATGACACACGCCAGCTGCCGTTTACACTCATTACCACATACCAGTGGTACACATTTCAAATTGAAAGCTACTTTAAAAAAAAAATGTTTTTGTGTATATAGTTCAAAAATACACTTTTACACATAAATATGAATGAAATAAAGAGCAACAGATAAATAAGATCAAGGAAACCATAAAATATACAAATTCATAACGAAGTGCACACATTTTCCAATAGTATAAACTGTCTAACAAAGCAGACATACATTTAATAATATTTCAGAACAGCAATGCACAAATCAGAGTACCAGTAATAATACCTAAGAAGCCAAATTTGCAACTTAAAGAATCTCAACCAGTTTAACGTCCGCATCAAAGCTTCTTAAACGATGTTTTTCTACAAAACCTGTGTGATGGCTATCGTCAGACCTTGATTATAGCCGGACAGGTTTCTCATCCAAAATACTTCACTAGCAATATCCTCAAGATCAGTGACTTACTTATTCACACAGCATTCGTACACAGCTTTCAACATTGGACAATAAGTAGGTACATGTCGTGCTGTCTCGCTGCATTTCTCATCATTACATATTCTGCAGGTTCTTTTTTCAACAGATAGCCCCATCCAAGCTCCAGTAATTTCCAGAACCGTCAGCCTGTTAAGCCAGATATTTAAGAATAGTCTTTGTACTGATGGCAAGGGAAGTATCTTAAAATAGGCTTGGGGCTCTTTATAGATTAAGTGATTTAATCCCTGCTATCTATTTGCGGTTTACGACCCAATCCCACTTGTCTGCACAGATCTTAAGGAGGGAGCCTTCACCTTCTTCCCAGTGAGGACACCAAATTTCTCACATCTTTCTGAACATCTGTAGAGCATCGCACTTCATTTCTACCAGAGCCCTTTTCATAATTGACATTAAGGATCGGGCATTGGCAAACCTAATCCTTATAAACAGTTTTCCACTATTTATTTCAGCCAGAGAGATCAATCCGAATTCTAAGCGTGTGGTTGCCTTAGGGGTATTGTTGGTCAAACCCAGGACTCTTCTCCATATCACCCCCTCCAAACGATCTGCCCATTCTCCCCACTCGTCAGCGGGCGGTTCCAGGCTGTACAAGAACACAGCAGATGGTTTTTGCTTGTAAATGCTCAGTATGCCAGATAATGAATTCCCGGCAGATTTAATTTTTTTTAGAAAGATTCCAATGGCTGCCATAGTAGACAATGCCTTAACTTTCTTGTTTTGTTGTGCAGTGAGATTTCTCTTTTTTCAAAGGAAACATCAAAACCCAAGCATCTATAGCATTCTGTTCTAATAATAGGCCCAAGCTGACTATCAATATACTTCCTGCCAGAGCGCTTCAAACCAACAGGCATAACCTGGGCCTTAGTTAGATTAATCTTTAGGCTGTTACTTTCTGCATATTTACATACCTCCAGAGCACTTTTTACAATCCCGACATACGTGTTATCCATAATTAGATCGTCCGCATAACCGCACCAGCCAACCTTATTATCTCCTATTTTTGGGAATGCATTGCATTTTTCTACAAAGATCCCTCCAAAATCAGCAATAAATGAGGGTTGGCGCAAGTGCACAACCCTGTCTAACACCTTTTCTGATGGGAATCTATTTAGAAAGCTTGCCACAATTATTCAATCTAACTCTTGTCGTGTTGTTCTTATAGATCATTTTGCAAGCATACAAGAGGTGGTCCGGCATGCCCATTTTCTGCAATTTATTCCATAAGAAGGCTCAATCTACAGTGTCAAAAGCTGACAAAGTCAAAAAATAAGATGTATAAAGGCACATTTTTTTTTTAAATTTGCTCCCTCAATCAACAAATTTGTGATCGTATTTGTCGAGCAGCCCTTTATAAAGATAGTTAGAAATAGACTGTATATATTATTACTTGCTATCCATAGATTCATTTCTTTAAGGATTAACGTAGAGAATACCGTGCTGGTAACATCGGTCATAGCCAGTAAACGATAGTTCTCTGGAAGAAGTCTGGAGCCCTTCTTGAAAACTGGAATAATGTGCAATGTCTTCCAAGATTCGGGTACTACCGCAGTGGCTATTATTTTATGAAACAGCATCAGAAACCTATCTTCCCAGAAGTCGGGATTATCTTTAAAAATCATGTTGCAGAGACCATCTGGGCCCGGGGGCCCATGAGGATTTCATTCTTTTAATAATGGATATTATGTCCTCCAATTTGATATTTAATTCTGGTAACACTCGTTTCCAACGGAAAATTGTTACCGTCAAATTTGTTATTGAGAAAAGTTTCCAATGTAGTCTAATCAATATTACAGATGACTCTCCTGGGCGCCTCCAGTCACTATTTTATATTTAGCCCACATTTTTCTAGAATCGCCATCAAGCAATATTCTGATCATACTTTGCCTTATTACATTATTTTCAGACATAAAGTATCTCTTCCTCCGATACCCGTTTTTTATTTGAGCCTTTCTAATGTAGGCGGCCTCAGGATTCAGATTCAGGCGATCTATAGCTCTGAATGCCTGAGCCTTCTTGTTCTTTTCTATTGCTATAATCTTATCATAAGGTCTATCTAGTTTGGACCCTAATTTCATGGAAGCAATTTCTTTTTTTTTTCTTCTCCCCCCCCTCCCAATCCCCCCCATTGGCATAAAGCCATACGTAAACGAAGATATCCACAGTACTGTCTCCTCAGCCGTCTCCATATATTTATTTTCTCTTCTGAGGCCTCTGCTCCATTTTGCAACCTTTTCAAGATTTCTATCCGACTATCCTAGTCTGTTACCAGCAGAATTCTCATTTAGTGCACCAATCCTGTCCCTGTATCGCGTTTTATTTATATCAAGGGCCAATCTAGTGCATATAATAGCATGCTCACTGAATTCATTGAAACTAGTTTGAAATTCTGAAATACAGAAAAAATCTCAATATTAGCAAATATATAATCCAACGTGGATGAGTACAGACCGTTACACCATGCATGAGCCAAAGGTTTATAATTTTTTCCTACTCCATTGACCATCTTTAGATCAGTTTCATGGAGAAAAGCTTTCCACCTTAGATCTTTCAAGTTGTTTTTGCCATTAGGACTATTTTCAGATTTAGAAGAGACTTTAATATAATTCTGGCATTCAGATCATCAGCTATTATATCAACATTGTTGCCTCAGCAAATCTACAACATATTCATATACACTAAGTTGGATCCCCAACATACAATCATCACCGGGAGGGTCATAGATGTTGGTTAATTAGATTTGTTTGTTCCACTCCCAATTGGATTTCTACCCCCAATACATTTTGATTAGGCACTTCAAGAAGGCATTCCTCGGAGGGAATATCATTGGCTATTAAAATTGCTAATCCGCCATATGGTCTCCCTTTTGTACTCTCCCGGCCATCCAGCAGTAAGTAGTATATCTATGGAAATAGGCCGGGGGGGGTCATATGCCATGTTTCCTGAAGAAAGACTATAGATGCATTGCTTATCAAATGAATAGACCCCTCATCCTGGAAGAGGCGTCTATGCGCTCTAATATTCCAAGAAATTATTTTAACATCATCTTGATATTTATCATTGGGGCAAAAAAGAACACCACCACTCCCAGTGAGATCTTACATGGGCATCTCCAGTCACACCAGAATTGGATCTTTCTTTCTGGCCCAATTTTCCAGTCTTCTTTCAGATCATACTTCACAGTATTAATTAGTTTGGTCTTTTTTGGCAGGTTTACCATCCACTCACAATCCAACTCACAGCCTCATATGTTAAGCTCATCAGTATACGATCTAATTAGGCTGACTACCTCGTCCGGATAACAATGGACTTTAGTAATCAAACTCTGACATTGTTCCACAAATTTGAAATCTTCACTCACTTAATTAACCTCAAAGGCAGGTGATAGCCGAAAGTCTCCATCAAATGACTTCTGTTTATCGTTTTCTTTTCTCTTTAGTCAATCTCCTGATGGTGAATGATTTCTGGGGGAGATCACTTTTCTTTGGTCCTCGTGAGACTGCCTTCATATTCTTTCCACAGACCTTATTAGGCGTAGGCACCACTAATCCTGGTTTAGGACCACTCATCGTCTCATAGCCATTAGATTCCATCGAGGTAGTACTGCAGACAAAAGACAATCTCGTACAATCCATAGAACTTTCAGAGGAGACTTCTTCCATCACTTGCGGGGCAACACATACTTTAGTTTTGCCCGCAGCGGATCTAAGTAACCAACTTGTGAGGTTCCCTGATTTTGTTGCATTCCTCTTAGCTTTCCGAGCCGCCATTTTCCTGGCACGTTTGGATGAACGCTGCCCTTTGGCCGTCAGGGCAACAGTCTCCATTTCAGTCAGTTCTCATTTTCCGGCGGAACCTTCATGGCATTACTAGCCACCTTATGCATCCTTTGTCAGTGTCCCCTTCGCCTTCTTCCTCCTCATCGCTGCCCATCAGTATCTCCACCTTTGTGGATTCTAGATTGTCAGGCGCTATAGCCCTAGTCTCTTCATTTATCGGGGCTTCAGGAGGTTGTTTCTGTCATTTAGGACTAGCGACACCCAACAATCCAAATTTCAGGCTATTATTCCCCAGACCAGTCAAAAGCTCAGCATTTATTTGTACTTGGCAAGCTATGTTATGCGTACAGTTTAACAGAATTTTTAAAGCAAAGCTTGTTGCTACATTGTGTGCCTCTATGTCTTTAAATTTATCATCGTGCAAACACTCCTTACCACCCTGTTGAAGGCAGATGACAGTTCAAGATATTGTTCTTCACTGAGCTTCTACCAATGCCTTTGCTAGATCTATAATTTGTCCCTCTAGGCTGTAGTGCATGCACTTTCTTCCGCTGTCGCTGCAGGCTCCAGCGGCTCATGGTGTATTTCAATTGCTACAGATGGACCTTTTTGTCGTAGCGGCTTTGGTCCATGTTTCTTCCACCACAGGTGTTTGATTTGAGGTTCCCTTTGTTTTGCTGCAAATTTTCTTTGTTGTGTAGTTTCATTGTGCAGGCGCGTCACCGGGATAAACTTATAGACCGGAAAAGAAACAACTCTACCAGCTATATAGTTTGTTTGAACCAATTCCTGGCAGATCCTGGCAGATCCACAGACCTCTCACGCCGGCCACGAGTAGATAACGCTCTTGAGCAGACACTCGATACTATTGGGATAGTTCAATGACAATCCTGTCAACAGTCACCGTCCAGCTTGCATGCCCCCACCTTGCAATTTAACCAGCAGTTCTATGGTAATGTCAAGTTTCAGCGTTATAAGGCAGATATGCTATTTCTCAATGTTATTGAAATTGACTTTGTAAACTGTGCTCGCCACTTCCTCTTACCGCATATTAGCAGGGCTCGCCCAACTCACTGTCGCGTAGCTGTAACCATATAGGCAATGAGAGGCGTTACCTTTCGCCTTCTCCCTTTGTACTGCAGACTGCTCACTTTGAGCTCACTTTGCATTCCACATTGCATATCCCGCAACTTTTTGCAAACAGTGAGACGTTTACACAGCGGTCTGCCGTGTCCATACAGCAACGTATCAAGCACAGAATTGAAAGCTACTAGCTAGCTAGAAATAGTCGCATGTCACTTGAATTCTACACATATACACAACACCATTTCTTACTCTCCAAGAGTCAATTATACTCAAAGTGCAGAGTGCACATTTTGCACTCTGCCTCACACAATGCCCCCAAAACACACACATCACACTGAATACACGAACACTGTATACCCAACCACAACCGCGCATGCCACAAACAAACCGCACACCACTCACTGGTTCACTCTCCTCCCCCCTGAAATGGTTCAGATACACTCATGCACACGTACCATACACCCCGCCCCCACACTAGCATTACATCGCTCTGCACTACACAAACACACCTACAAAAAAGTTAAAGGGTTTTTATTTATTTATTTTATCAGACTACATGGTGAGGGTGGTGCTTAACTTGTCCATTGATGTATTATATGCTCCTGCCACCTAATAATTCCAAATTCTGTCTAAGCTACTCTATTGGTGAGGGCCAAAAGGCTGCAGCATTATCGACCTTACTCCCTCTGGGACTTTTAAAGGATTCCCTAATCTCCTTGTGCCCCACTGTTATGCTGGAAATGCTGTATGGGGTAAGAGGGCCTCCTATTCCTTGTGTTACCACTTCTGTGTGTTTGTTGGTTTTCTGCCACTTGGGTCCAGCCTGGAGCTCTGGCAGTGCAGCTCTTCATGGTTTCCTTTTGGTGAATGTTAGGCAGAATCAAGTGCAGTTCCCTTAGGGAACACTACACTAGATTAGGACTACAGGTGAGAGCAATAAATCCCCTTTGGTATTGGTCTGTACCACAAAGATTTAGTTGGTAGCTGTGGCTGAGCAGTCAGACTTATCTCAAGAGGGAGATGAGCAGTATTCAGGGTTTACACAGTAGGTATCACAGTACTATGGAACAAGGAAACACTGACCAAAGCTTTGTATCAAAAAGAGAATATATATTTATTTTATACACTTCTAAGTCAGCACATAATCACAGTTGGTAAAGTAAGTTAAAATTCAGTCAAGGAAAAGTGTATATACAACGCCCTATTCAATTGAAGGCAAGTTTGCGGTAGAGTGAAAACTGAGCAAAACGGCACAGTGAAAACCAACTACAAATGGCACTCTAACAGTTTTCCCGAAAGGGAGGGAAAGCACAAGATAAACCGAAATATCTTCAGACACCCCCTAGTAACACTTCCTTGAAGTTTTGTGAACTAGTAATGCACAGTAACACTTCAGCAGAAAGATAAGTGAATGAAAACTGAGCAAAATGGCACTCCACAGGTTAAAACAGTAGGAAGGAAGAGGGGTTTAGAAGATTTAGGTGCATCAACACATTTCTCATTGAAAACCAACCTAGTGAGAGCAGATCTAACAAATCAGCCAGAGTCAATAGGTCTAAGCCAGAGTGAGTGGTACAGGACCAAGAGCTTAGGAGCAAAAATGTTCTTGTAACTGCAGTCAAGTCTTTAGTAAAATAATATTGAAGAGGTAGATGCAAGGCGAAAGACAATGTTAAGAGAGAGGGCTGCCGACCCCACAAGTAGATAAAGGATTTAAAACACCTTTAGGGCTACCACGGAAAAAGGGCGGCCTGGCGGAACAATGTACCTTAAACGTGAAGAAGTGGCTCCTGTGGTGGCGGTTGTTCCTGGTAGTTCCTGCAGGTCGAGGGGTCCAGCAGAGGAAGATAGGCTCTCGTCGTGGAGGAAGGTTCGAGTTGCTGCACTACCCAGGGATGAAACCAGCCGCGGTGCTGCCAAACGAAGTTTAAAAGGTACGCTCCTTTTAATCCCGGTCCGGTTCGATAGCTGCCTGGCAATCCGGTCTCCAAATGCGGGGCACTGTCGATTCGACCAAGGCAGGTCAGAGGAAGCGGTAGGTGAACTGGTTGACCCCACCAGCACAAAGGAAGGAGGCTCTTCCGCTGAAGATCTCCTCTCATCGTGTGGAAGAAAAGTGGCGAGACGATCCGGCAGGGCTTCACCGGTGGTGTAGATGCTGAAGATGTCTGTGGCTTCTCTCCCCTTCGGTTCCGTAGTTCCAGTGGCGACGTCTTGCTCTTCCAGTCCTCGGGACCCTGCTTTTATGCAGAAAGAGACCCATTCATACAGCCTAGCTGTCACTCACACAGTGGAGTGGTCTTCTTGGCGGGAGACCCTATCTATCAGGTTAGAGTGCGACCTGAGTTGCTGTGGCAACTCTGTCCAGGGGGTTCTACTCCCCCTCCCAAACAACATATCCACCCCAGACTCAGAGACGCCGAAAGGAGGGCTTCTTGGCAGAAGCCCGCCAAAAGAGCGAACAAAGGATCCCCGACCTGGGTTAGGAGTATAGAGTGAGACTCGAGAAAGAAGTTATATTAAAGTTCTGGCAATTAAAACCTACCGGAGTAAAGTTAATAATAAAATAAACCGGCGGTATGTTAGAGGCTGTCAGTAAAAGTATTAGCCTCGAACAATGGGAAAATCCCATAGGAAAATATTTGCGGTTGAATTTTTTCGGTAGTAACCACTGCCACCAGCCAGAAACTTTAGAGAGCGGGACGTCCCAGGGTATGGAGTCTATGTTTGGGGGTCGCTACGGCACCCCTGTGTCACGGCACGGAGGCTGCTGTGTGACACATGTGAATAAAGATGGTTCCTATGGAGGTGAGAGAAAAGATCCCATAGGCATTAAACACAAAAATAGCCTAGAACACACATAGCAAAGATGCCTAAGAGTGGGAAAAAGAGTCTCACTCGTAGCAGGTAAAAAGGAATAAACCCTTCAAATCCAGCAAAGCTGCTGGGGGACTCTATAGGTAAGGGAAATTAGCCATAAGTGAGAATTCTCCCTAACAATGAACAACACCCTGGGATGCCCTTATTGCACCCATGGTTAGGTAGTGCATGTTTTTGGGCACCTGCATGTTTTCCACAGAGCAGGGTATGGGCTGTTGGCAGCTACATGCTGACTTGGAAGTAGCTCTGACTGTCCTCCATTTTGGGACACCCAGGCCCTGCGATAGGAATCGATGGATTCCTGATAGAAGACAAGATGGCCCCTGTGGCTGCTTGGTTTCTTTTATCTTTGCCCTTTGTGTCCCAAAGTCCTGGGAAGCCCTGGATCTGTTCCCTTCCTCCCGACTGGCCTTCCGAGAGGCTGTGTTGTGTGTACACCCTAGGGGTGGGACCTGTGGGAATGGAGTAGAAGTGGCTAGGAAGGCTGTGCTATGTAGAAATTAGCACCCAGCGGAGGATAAGTCTGTAGCGTTTAGTGCAGCATAGTGGGATAAGGAGGAATTAGAAGGGTTGGCATGTCGAAACGCACAAAATGAGGACTCCGGGGGGGGGGGGGGCTTTTATTCTGTCAACAAAACTTGCAGGGCATTGCTGTCCATGCATGTGTCTAAAAATATGGAAGACAAAAAAGGGGGGGGGGTCTGGTAATCTCTCTACCAGCACGAACACAGCCCAATGACCTGTTCTTGGGTGAATAACCCCTGGGGGAGACTATACCAAGTCTTTAGCTCACTGTCCCTTTCACAGAGAACACATTTCCCTGCATATCAGTCTTTGTCCGTGAGACCCAAAGTTAATTTATGCAAAACAAAGGGGGGTCTGGGAATCTCTCTACCAGCACTATATATGGAACGCTTCACGAATGTGCATGTCGTCCTTGAGCAGGGATCATGCTAATCTTCTCTGTATCGTTCCAATTTTAGTATATGTGCTGCTGATGCGAGCACACACTTGGGGCTGAACTGGCCAGTATATAAAACCCACCGGATCTACTGCCTCTTGACATAGGGTGGCATATAATGCAATACCTTTGGCTAGAAACTATTCATTTCTGAGGCTGGCGGGCGAAATGAAGAGGCAGACACCCAGGATCCAAGTTTCCTCACTGCTGGGTTGGCCAAACAGGAAAGGATTTGCTTGCTTGACTATTGCAATGAAGGTGAAAAGGCTCATGGTCCAGGCTGCATGCAAAGTGGCACCCCCCATCATAATGCCTGGGTGCTGTGTGCCTGAACGCATCACAATAGTCCCATAAGCCAGAGAAAATAGAGTGCCTGTGAGGGTTTGCTTGGGGGGGCATGTTCAGTTCGAGGATAAGGCCAGATGAGGCAGCTGCCTAGGGGGTGCCAATACCGGAGAGCTCTGGATTGCCACCTTCAAGCAATAGATGCCTATTGAAACCGATTTCAGCTTTCTTTTGGCTGATGGCTTCAGTGATGTTGACTTTTAAGTCGCACCAGGTCTGGTTTCCTTTGGTAGATCCAGGAAGGCTCTTACAACAGGTATTGGCTGCCAGTCACCTGGTTTTATCCACTGCATCAGGATGTGAGCCTTGTGTGTTAGCAAATCAGGTCAGAAGGCATTGCAGTTGCTCCTGCTTCAGAAGGGCCCTCAGAAACAGCGCTAGGAGCTAATGGGGGGCACAAAAAGGTAAGGGCGCCTGTGACGCAATGGAAAATGCGCCTGACTACGGATCAGACGATTGTAGGTTTGACTCCCATCTGGCTCGTCTTCCACCTGTGTGGCTTGTTTCATTTAAGTAGATTTAAGTTCCCCGGTCCTTCACTGCTTGCAATATTTATTATATTTATTTGTAGAGCGCACCTAACCAAGGGTATCTGAGAGCATTTCTTGAAGATACAGTGTAGTTACGGAAGGGGACATTTCATTACATTAAGGGTACAAAAAGATACATAGTGAGACGGACATATCATGACAGTGCAGATACAATCATAAACAAGGAGCGATAATACATTACTGTTCTTGTGCAAAGAGCCACGTTTTTGGATTGTTTGTTTCTAAATATCCAAAAGGACGGTTCAACTCTTAAAGACGGGCATGGAGTTCCAGAGTTTGGCGGCTTGTACCGGAAACTATTACCTCCTTGTTTTTTGTAGTTTAAATCTGGGTATTGTTGGAAGGTGTGCATGTGTGGACCGGATAGGTCTGTTAGTTTGTTTTTTTGTGAATTTATTAGTTAGATATTTTGGGGCTGAATTCGAAAAGCACTTGTGTGTTTGTGACAAGGTTTTGAAAGCAATCCTATCCTGCACCGGGAGTCAGTGCAGGATAGGATTGTGATGTGGTCAGCTCTCGGGATATTGAGTGCCGCTCTTAAGGCGTTGTTTTGTCGCACCTGGAGTTTTTTCAAGTTACGGCTGTTTATGCCGACATACAGGGCATTACAATAATTAAGTCTAGATAATACGATGGCCCTAGCCAGGGTAATGCAACTGTCTGATGAAAGGAAAGGACTACAGGCATTGATAAGTTTTGATGTGTAGGCCACCGCAGAGGCTGTTGCATTCACTTGTCTTGTTAGTGTAAGGCCGAGTAAAGGTAGATGCCTGACGTTTTCACTTCTTTAGAGACTTTAAGATTGATGTCAATGTTAAAGGATTTAAATTGGTCATCTAGTTTGTTTAGTCGGTTCTGCGATCCAATAAGGTTGATCCCCGTTTGATCGTTGTTAAGACAAAGGCCATGGTTAGCCATCCACGGCTGTATAGTTTGGTAAGTTACATTGAGTAGTTTGGAGTCAGTGTCATAGGAACCTGTGATGGGAATGAAGATTTGGGTGTCATCAGCATAGTTAATGTAGGTGACACCCAAGTACTCCAAGTGGTCAAAAAGAGGCTTAGTAAAAATGTTATATGTGTGGGGGGGAAACACAGGAACCCTGCAGTACTCCACAAGAGACGGGGGGCAGGCTCAGTAGATGCCGTAGGGGCGAATACCCTCATTGTTCTGTCGGAGAGGAAGGACTGTATCCATAGCATATATTTGGTAGAGAAATGTACAACCGAAGTCAGATGTTTACAGAGAACATTGTGGTTGACCAAGTCAAAGGCCGCTGATGGGTCTAGTAAGAGGAGTGCTAAATTACCCTTGTTTTTTAGTTCATCCATTTGGATTTTTAAGTCTATATGAGCTGATTCATTGCCATGACCTGGTCTAAAGCCTGATTGACAAAGGCCCAGGAGATTATTAGATTCCAAGTGGTTTTGAATTTGCAGGTAAGCAGCCCTATCCAATATGTTAAGTAAAAATGGTACAGTTGTTATAGGTCGATAATTCTTAGGGATGTTGGGGTCTAGCGTAGGTTTTTTAAGTAAGTGGAGGACCCAGGCATCTTTCAGGTTGGTTGGGACGGTACACATTGCGAAGGAGGCATTTATTAAGGACGTAAGGAACGGAGCGTGCTCCTCCACCGCATCTTTAATAACTATGGCTGGGCAGATGTCACCTTGGCATCTGGACGGTTTAAGACTAGACATTTTTTTTTTTTTTAACTTCAAAAGCCCGGGGTAAACTCAAATGGAATGAGAGGTTTCAGAGGGGCGTCTGTTGGCTCTGAGAATTGAGTGCCTCGTGGCAAAATAGTTTTTTTTTTTCCTTCAATTTTCGTTTGTAGAAGTGAAATTCTACCCAGCAGAGCTTTTTGGATATTTGTGCACCAGGCGATTCTAATTGTCGAAGGATAGCAAAAAGCTCCTTGGTACCTGAGTTAGCGTTTGTGATTCTTTCGTTATATGTAGCACTTTTGGTTTGGAGGATGCAGCTTTGTAGTTGTTGGAGGCGATGTGAACGTCTCTTTGTTCAGGACCGTTGCTTTCTTTTTCCAGTACATTTCTGCTGCTCTTTTAGAGCTACGCATGGTTTTGAGATTGGTAGTGTACCACGTGTTTAGATGTACAATCAGCTCAGACTTTTGATTTCATGTGGGGCAGGAGCAGGGGTGGCGTAGCGGAGGGGGAGTGGGTTGGCTTGTGTTCAAGTGGAAAACTACCCACTAGTATGTACTGCAGGGCAGCTCCAGCCCTTACACAAGCCCAACCTGCAGAGGAAAATAAGTTGTTCTCCCCTGATCCATAACAGCAAAGAAATGCTGAGGGGCTTTGAAATACACATCCACATCTAACGCACAGATGCAACATAGTCCAGGGGCAGCCCTGCTGCCCTTTACGCCCCTGATCGGCCATGATTGGCCAGAGACCTCTCTATGAGTGCTCCGGGTGGGATTTTCCTGGACATTGGCAACTCAGGGAGACATTGCCTGAAGGTGCACCAGGAACGGCTTGCCTTTGATTTGTGGCCTAGCCCAGCCTGGCCCTTCTCTGACCATCTGGAAGCTGTCCAAAAGCCAGTGGGCCTGAAGGAATGGGCTCCCAGGAGGCACTGGCTGACCCACAAACTCGTTCTCCCTCGTTCTCCCTCGTTCTTTCTCGTTCTTTGTTTCTTTCTCTCCCTCTCTTTCCCCACCTTAACACCTTTTACTGTGTCTTATGAATGCAGGTCTCCTAAACCCATGACCTCCTGTTTGTTTGGTTCTTTCCTATTACCATTTGGTGTCCTGCTGCACCTGGCCATCAGGGCCAATCTAGTCCTTTTGCTTTTCCCCGGACCCGGCTATCATGGTATACAGTTTGAAACTGCCCCCCTTTTCATCTCGGTTATTCACGCACACACTCTGTCCGCAAAAGAGGCTGGTAGATATTGCGTGTTAGTGGTACCAACAGCAATACAGGCACGCTCAGGGGGTCATGGACTGTGCCCGCAGACGCACTCACCCTACCTCAGGGTAGGAATTGCTGTGGCATATCTCCATGGCTGCCTGGGACCAGGCTGGGGAGGGGTCACTGTTCTCCCCTCCCCTCCCTAAATTGTCACTGTCAGAATCTCCAAACCTAACAATCCAGATTCAGACCCAGGTGCAGCACGGGCACCCTACATCGGCGAATGGGATCAGCAACCTTGTCCTACACTGTTTCAAGTCCTACCTCGCCAACCGCAAGCAGTTTGTTCAGATGGACTTCTCTAGATCACCAATGCGACCCATCACTACGTCAATACTCTCCCCAGTGATCTTCAATCTATGCATAGAGCTGCTGGGAACCCTCATAGCCACACACAAACATCCACATCCATCAATATGCAGATGGCACACAGCTATATCTCAAGATCAACGTCATCAAGGACAGCCACAGGCTCAAAACCTGCCTCTTGCTGATCTAGTCTTGGATTTCCAGTGCATACTTGAAGCTCAATCCCATCAAAACTGAATTCCTACTCCTCACCAACAAAATGAACACCCAGACATACCGACCCAGAGCAGGCTGTCTGGTCTGAAGTCTTTGTGTAGGGAAGGGCCGGGGGGTGGTGGTGGGGGTGGGGTAGAGTTGCCACATATCCTGGTAGGATGGGGTAAAGATATTGCAGGGGGAGGGGATACCGCATCTCGCCATCTAGCGTCCCACTCCCCGAAGACCCCTCGCCCAGCTGATCCATCCGCATTGATACACCGCCAGGATTTGGATCCAAAAGCGATGGCTGTGTCTATGCCACCTGGATGAAAGATCCCCGGGGCCTAGTGGGTGAGACACATTCTGGTTTCTCATAGTATACAGCATCACCTAGTAAGCTGAAGTTTCCTCTAGGGAATGAGGAGCTAGTGCGCCGTGGAGTGTTGCAAATCTCACTTCCATATCCCTGACAAACTATAGGCTATTATGCATCTGATCGGTGACCCATTATGATTTGAACGTCTTCTAGATGTGACCTAAGGCGCCTTTAGAAACATTCTCAAACATCCAGAGTTTAAGTATGGTACCAGTTGACTTGTAGCTTCTGGGAGCTATTGGTGATGAGCTAAGCAGGCCCCTGGGCTTCAAGTAATGGGATAAATGGCTCCCAGTTCCTGGCAACTTCAAACCATGTGATTCTGAACTACCGAGGTCGGAGCGAGGAGTCCTCATCTACAATTGATACCGAAGGCTGGCCCACTTCTTCGAGAACCCACAGGATGTCAAGGACGGAGGGTGGAAAGGACACGGAGGCACTGGGACTGAAGGCAAATCCGATGCCAACCCATTCACCATAGAGCGGAGCTGGGGAATGAGTACCTGGAGGTGGAACATTGCGACCCTGGTGGGACCAGCAATCTGACCACATATGGGGTGATTTCTATAGGACCTATGAAACTGGTGATCGGGCCTTAAGGACACACATACCAAGGAATTCTAAATGGTTGGCAATAAGAAACGCTGAATGAGCACCCTGTTTAACGCCGCCCTTTGCAATGTGAAAGGGAATTTAGTCCTGGTTGACTTATGATTAATATGGAGATGGAGGAACAAGGAGGGGGGGCGGTGGGTCAAGGAGGAGTACTTTTATGATGCAGGATTTGGGAACAGTTGCTCTCATGCTTGGTGTCTAGAGTGTGGCAGGCGAGAGCGTAATCTCCTCCAGAATGAATTTGACATCCTAATGGCCTGGGGGTTCAAGTGAAGCAGGTTTAGTTGAAGGATTTTTCAGGGGGGTAGAAGCTGGATCTTCTCATTGTTCTGCAGACCTAAGGGGCACTTCTCCTATGAGCAGATTAACATAAATAGAGTTAGACCTTGTGGGTATGTTGCAACCATCCCCGGTGGAGATGGCTATGGTAATTGGGAGCGGGTGGGCGGGACCTCGGGGTGTGACGTCTTAAAGTATGACGTTTATGGCATTGCAAGCAGTATTCATTAACGGGATCTGTGTGATAATGTCAACTGAAAAAGGTATGCATCGGAAATGTACGATGTAATAAAAACATTTGTACCGCTGAAAACTTTGAATGCACCATCCAAAAATATAATCTATTTTATAATGCTTCTTGAAAACCATGAATGCTTGTGATCATAGTAAAATCCAACAAGTTATAAACAACGGTGTAACCGAATTTGCAGAATTTACTATCTAGGCTCAGTATTAATGGTTGTAATATGTTGATCGCACTTGCAAGAACAATGGACCAGAAAGTAACTGACTGACAGCTGATGCGTTTTGGACAAAAACAATAGGACGCTAACATTACTAAACATGCGCTATACTAACAACGTTATGCAACATTCGCTATTGAGTCATAAAGAATTTTAGTATGGGCCAAATTCGAACAAAAAGACAATACACATTTATTTGTGACATTTTGGGGTATTTCCCATTAGCTTCGAGAAGTCTTGGGGGCCTCATAGTATTTTGTCTGGAGTATACAAGTCCGCTGTGGTGAGGCCATGATATGTTTCCAATTTGGCTGGAGGCTGAGGGAGGACAAGGTGTTCTTCCTGGATGAAGACTTAAAATATGTAAGTAACAAGAATGGTGTTCTAAAGAGTAAGAGCAGAAATGAAGGATCCTTTCTCAGTAAAATTCAAGGTGCACAGTAGTGCCCCAGCAATATTCATAAAACCTAAATATACACTATCATGTCTGTCAGGGACACATTAAAAGTGTCAATTACTCTTAACATAAAAGAAATACCAGGTTTCCCTGTGCTAGTATCCTTCAGGGAGGTAGAGCTTATACTTCTTTTTTAGGTGCTTTTTGGTTAGCAAAAAAACCCTATACAAAAAAGGTAGAATTGAGGCCAATGCCCCCTGTAATGTAAGCATTGAGAGTAACCAGTGCTTGTCCAAGATGTGAATTGCATGGCATGTGTGGTGCAACACCAGGCTTGCCCAAAAGCCTTTAAAGAATGAAGGTAAAAAGTAGCAAAAAGTTAAATCTTTCCTAACGGCCCACCACAGGCTTGGGTAACATAGTAGCTCCAGACTCAACCGTTATGATAAGGCCTTTAGTCGGTCATGACTGGGTCCCCTCCGTTACAAGTCCAAGATGCAACTGAATACAATAGTTATTTTCAGTTTCCTCTGCCTCTCCTCCCATCATGTTCTTAGGGTTCTTACATCTTTCCCTGGATCTAGTGCCCAGCAACATCCCAAATCTCTCTCCTTATCAGTCCCTGTTCGATTCTTCCTCGCCACGTACTTGTTGTTGTGCCACTCTTTCCTCCTCTCCCTCTTGTAATGCACACATGCCAAATTGTGACGTCCCTGATCTGAGAACTCTGGTTAGGAGAGTGAGGAAGGTTAAAAATGGCCTCATCACCCTGTGCCACCAGTGCTGGCACAGCATGAGGTCCGAGGCCGGGGAGAGTGTGGACATGGCCAAAGCAAGCTTTTATGTTTCCATTAACAGATCCAGCTCTCCCACTCTTGAAACTTTGATATTCCGGGAGGATAACTCAGGGTCACGCGGTAGTCTTGCAATCATGACAACCCAGAGCAACACAGGTTTGTATTCTGGTCCTGCGCTTAGTCTGGTCTCCAGTATTAAGCGCATTATAAAAGATTAATTAATTATCCCTTTTGAACTTTTCTATGTGTAGCTCTCAGAGATGTCTGAATAAAAATACATGTGCCAATTAGTGTGAGCAGTGAGGGTGTGCTGCTGCGGCAGGGAAGGGAAGTGGTCGATCCTAATTCTATTTGTATTTTTTTTATTTTATTGGTTATTTATATAGCGCCTTACGCCAAAGCTCTGTACATATGCCATCTTAACAGTACAATAGTTATGAATACAAAGTGAAGCGATTCATATGAGTAAGTGTCCCGGGAGGATAGCTCAGTGGCAAAGTG
The DNA here is from genome assembly GCF_040938575.1 of Ambystoma mexicanum. Lineage (NCBI taxonomy): Eukaryota > Metazoa > Chordata > Amphibia > Caudata > Ambystomatidae > Ambystoma > Ambystoma mexicanum. Next base: position 18,657,060 of record NC_090923.1, on the reverse strand, counting down.
CTTGCCTTGGAAGCAAGACAACACGAAGCATCACAGGTTCGATCCCCGGTCTGCACTTAGAAACCTCTGGGTATTTAAGCGCGTTATAAATATGCAACAAAAAATCCTGGGTGCTTCCCTTGCTAAAAAAACAAACACTTGACCCTGCTATACCAACTAACTACAGACCCATCACTACTGTCCCTTTCTTACTTAAAATTATAGACAGAGTAGCATACCTGCAAATCCAGGACTACTTAGAAACTAACAATTTACTAGGATCACGGCAATCTGGCTTCCGTCCCCTTCATGGCACTGAAACAGCCTTGATTGACCTCAAGACCCAAATTGACGAGTTGAAGGACAATGGTAAAACAGCGATGCTACTCCTCCTTGACCTATCTGCGGCCTTCGACTTGGTAGATCATGCAGTCTTATGCAATCACCTAAGCTCAGCCGCTCATTTCTCAAGTGATGCCATAACCTGGGGACAATGAGAGTCTTCTCCCCCTCAGCAGCCGCTGATCCCATACAAGTTTCATGCGGTGTTCCCCAAGGATCATGTGTTTCTCCGACGATGTATAACATCTTTACTAAGCCCCTGTTTGATAAGATGGACAGACTGGGTGTTGTCTACACTAATTACGCAGATGACACTCAGATTCTAATCCCCCTTTCGGGTAACTTCTTGGAAGACACGGACTTAGTAAATAAGATATATCTCCTCATTCAGGCTTGGATGGCATCCCATGGCCTCTGCCTGAACGACGACAAGACTGAGCTACTGATCATTGGCTCAGCGTTGGCTATCAAAAAACTTAACTCTAACTATGCCTCATTTAACATCGACAATAACGTCATCAAAGTGATGCCTGCAGTCAAAACCCTCGGGGTTTATCTTGACTCAACGCTCACCTTCAAAAAACAAACGAACTCTCTAGCATCCTCCACGGCATATACTTGCAAATTGATCCGAGCATGTAGACCTTTTCTAACTGAGACTAGCTGCATCACATTAGCCAATGCTCTCATCATATCCAAGCTGGATTACTGCAATGCCCTCTATGCAGGCTCTAACAAGTATATCCTTGACAAATTACAAACTCTCCAAAATAACGCTATCAGAGTAGCTTTAAATATTCCTAACAGAGCCCACATCTCCACCTTTAGGAAAAATATCCATTGGCTAAAAATCAAAGACAGGATCACCCTCAAAATACTCTCCCTCACCTCCAAATGTCTTAACAACATTGCCCCCCCTTATCTGGCCAATAGAATCCACAGGAGAACCTCAAACCGTCCCACTAGACTGACCAACGCCTTCACCTTAGTGATGCCTAGATACAAAAAGAGTACAGCCGGCGGCTCTAGTTTCCCAATCATAGCTGCGCAAACTTGGAACAAACTCCCTTTGGATCTCAGAATGGACCAACCTTACTCTAGTTTCAGGCGAAAAGTCCTCACTTGGATCCATGCCAATGACACTTAGCTTGACCTTCCCCTCCCACATAGACACTAGACGTCTGCAACCAGCTGAATGACATCTGATCAACTAGACTGAACCGTAGTTCCGCATTTTTTCTTCTTTTCCTTCTGCTTTCCTTCTATACTTACCTTTGATCTAACGTGAACTGTATAAACTGCACTTTTCTTGATTTAACTGCGAACTGCATAAATTGTATTTCTCCTGTAACTAAGTTCTTAAGTAATCTTGTACTGTTTGCGCCCAGCTACCCCTTCGGGTTCGGTTCTGCGCTATACCAAATAAACAAACAAACAAACAAACAAGCAACTAAGACGACAACAACAACACCTTCTGTAACAGCTCCTCAATACCCCCGGGATGTGTGAGCGCTTTAAAAAATGCAAATAAATAAATAAGTGTGATGCTGGAAATGCATTGGAGGGACAAGGCCTCCTTGTCATTGTTCTGTAGTCCTTTTTCGTGGATGTGTTGTGTTCTTTTCCATGTGGGACTCCTGGCCGTTCAGGTCTTCCTTTTTTTGATTTGGTGTACAGACCCATGGGATACCCTTATGGCACCCATGCGTGGGGCTACAACCCTGTAGTCCTAGTGTATGTTTTTGGGCACCTGTGCGTGGCCCACAAAGCAGGGAATGGGCTGGTGGCAACCCCATGCTGAATTTGACAGGTGCTCTGAGCATCCTCCATTTTGGCATACCCAGGCCCTGCCATTGGAATCAGTTGATTCTGATGGGAGACAAGATGGCCACTGTGGCCTCTTGCTTTCTATTGTCTGTTACCTTGTTTTTCTGTTTTTTCCAATGTCCTGGGAAGCCCTGACTCTGTCCATTCGCCCTGATTGGCGGTTGGGTGGAAGTTCTATGTATGGTATTGTGATGAAGTCCAGACCAGACTGGCTGGAGCCTTCCCAGTGACTGTACGTTATGGGTACACCCTTGGGGTGGGACCTGGGTGAATGGAGTGTGTGACCAATAAGCACTTCTTGTTATGGGTGTCTGGTTTGTGGTATGTAACACGATGACTGAGACAGCCCTGCCCGTAACTGGTATGAATGCAGTGTGGAGTGCTGAATGGCTGGGTACTTGTCCCAATACACATTCCTTGTTGTGAGTGTCTGGAGGAAGGAGAATGGCCTGAATGCACTGTGAGCCTGATTGTCTGCCTGCCTGAATGAATGCCCTTCTGAATGATTGGTTGCCTGAGTGTGACCCAGCAGAGTGAATGGGAGACCAACAGTATATCTGAGGACCTCTCACTGATGGAAATCGCTCAGAAGCTGAAGTTGATATTTTTTTTTGATATCACATTTTATTGGTTTTGTAGCATACAACCACTGGTCCTTCCAGGGCCAGAATTTAGAACAACAACAATAATAACAACGGTGGATGGAAAACATACTCAGATGGAACACATACCATATACAATATACAGTGTAATAGTATCTTGTTCTATAGCAGGTTTTCTGTAGCAATGTTCATATCCCTTATCTTATGGTATTAAAAGTTCAGGAGTTCACACCGTGTCTTCCCAGCGTTGCCATATCTTATCTGCTTTTTCGGGGCAACCTCTGGCCCTGTAAACCCTCCTTTCTATTGCAATGCAAATTTGTACGTCCGTAATCCACTGGTTTACCTGCGGCGGTTCCGCTGCCCCCCCAAAGCCGTGGCATGTTTCTTTTGATTATCGCTGTTGTAGTCATGAGGCAGAGCTTTTCGTATTTTGACATATCTAGCTCACTGTCTACTCCCAGTAACAGCAGTTTGGGATCTCTGCGGATCGTCTGGTTCAGGACCCTTGATAAGAAATAGCAACATTGCTGCCAGTAATGGCTGTTTACTGGGCACTCCCATAGTATGTGAAAGAAGGTTCCCCCCCCTTTCCCCCCGGCAGCGTAGACAGTTGGGTTCAGCTTTTTTACCCCAGCGATACATGGCTACCCTCAGGTAGTAGATTCTGTGTAATATCTTCAGTTGTACTAGGCGTAGTACTCCTCCCACACAATCTCTCCCACTACAGATTCCCATTCTGACTTTAATCGTACCAGTTCTGGTATGGCAAAGGAGGTGATAACACTATACATAACTGTGGTGACTTTAGCCTGAATATGTTCTATAACTATGTTCCGTTCCAATGGGGTACAGTCTGGCATGTCAGAGAGGGTAGGGAGGTGCTGTTGTAGAACATGTCGGAGCTGTGTGTAGTGGTATCTCTCTGCCTCCTTTATCACCGACATCTGGCTGGCCCAGTAGTATGTCTGTAGTCTCAGTAGACCATGCCTCCTTCCCATATCGACCTTTGTAGTGTTTGGAGAGCTATTCTCGGGTGCCCGCCGCCCCACAGGAGTTGCCTGAGCACACAATCTATTTCCTGGAACGTCTTCGTTGGTATGTGCAATGGAGCATTCTGTAGTATGTACAAATAGTGGGGAAGTGTTAACATTTTAAACAGTGCAGCCCGCCCTAAAAGGGTCAGGGGTAAAGGCATCCAGTGATGCACATCTCTTGTGAATCGTTCTGTGATAGGTCGTAGGTTATTGAATGTATAGTTGTTAAGGTTTCTTGTGATCCTGACGCGCAGGTAACGAAAGAGTTCATGGGCAACTCTATATGGGCACGATTCAGGGGTCTCAGCACCCAGTTTGTTTAGTGCAAATAGTATGGATTCGGACCAATTCACCTTCAGAACACTAAAGGCTCCATATTTTTGTAGCAGCTGTTTCACCACTGGGCATGCCGTTTTGGGGTCTCGCAGGTATATCAGTAGGTCGTCTGCGTATAGTGAGACTCTGTCTTCCCACTCTGGTCCTCCGGGGGTGCCTTTCCAAGTGCATGTGTCTCTCAGCCACTGGGCCAATGGCTCCATGGCCAGTGCGAAGAGGACTGCTGATAGTGGACAGCCTTGCCGTGTCCCCTTCCCCAGGGCAAAGGACCGTGACGTCCAGCCATTTACTCTGACTTCGGCCATCGGTGCATTGTACAGCAGTTTGCTCCAGGATAAGAAACGTTTGCCGATCCCCATCCTGCGCATGATCGCCCAGAGTGCCTGCCAATGGATTGAGTCAAATGCCTTCTTGAAGTCTATTGTGAGTACTCCCAGGGGGGTGTTCAGGGTCTGGGCGCGTTCAATGGCTAGGTGTAGTCTTCGTATGTTCACTCTTGTAGATCTACCGGGCATGAAGCCACATTGATCTGGGTGTATTAAGGATGTTATGACTTGTTGTAGACGTGTTGCTAACAGTTTCGCCAATATTTTCGTCTCACTGTTGATTATAGATATTGGTCTGTATGAGCTACATTTATCTGGAGGTTTGTCTGCTTTAGGTATTAGAATTATTGTTGCCTTCCTTAAATCCGCTGGTCTCCCCCTGTCTTGGGCCTGTTGGTACATTTTGAGTAGATGTGGGGCTAGTTCATTCCCACCTATCTTTTTCCAAGTTTCTATGGGAAAGCCATTCGGACTAGGTGTCTTCCCGGATTGGAACTGCATCATGGCTGCTATTATCTCATCTTCTGTGATCGCCATTTCTAGCCCAGCAACTTGTTCAGCGTTTAGAGAGGGAAGGGTGATCTCTTCCAATATGGAGGCTTCAGGGGGAGTTTCAGATGCCTTGTATAGCCTTTCGTAATAGTTTGCAAACTCCTGCGATGTCTGCGTCTGTTAGTCGCGGTTCAGCATTTTGGGGTGTGATCGCTCTTACTTGATTGTGTCCCTCATCTCTACGCTCAAGCCACGCTAGCATCTTCCCGGCTTTATCGCCTGTTTCATAAATTCTAGCTCTCATCGTCCCTCGTGCCTGTTTGGCATTGTCTAATGCAATGTTTTGTAACTTTTTCTGAGCTAGGATCAACGCTCTGTTTGTGTCAGGACTATCCTGGATTAGGTGTGTTTCCTCTGCCAGTTTAACATTTGCCTCTGCCTCTCTTAATGATTCCAGATGTGCTTTCCTTTATGCTGCAGTCCAGGAGATGATCTCTCCGCGAATCACAGGCTTGTATGTTTCCCATAGGATAATGGGGGAGTCTACCGTTCCCTCATTTAGCTCGAAGTATGGTGTGCTAGCGTTTTGTAGACGTTCTATCAATTACGGGGATCCTAGATGGTAATTATTCAGCCTCCATACTGGTGGCGGGATTGGTTTATACGTCTTGATTGACATGAGTAGGGGGTAGTGATCCGAGATGCCTCTTGGGAGGTACTCTGCTTGCGTCGCCATGTGTATTATTGGTGCTGGTATAAAGAAGTAGTCTAGGCGCAACAGTGATGCGTGTACCCCCGAGTGATGGGAGTATTCCTTTTCCCCAGGATGTAGGTCCCGCCACATGTCCCTAATACCAAAAGCTTTGACAAACGCAGCTAGGTTAGTTTGGCGATTAGGGTCCCTACTGCGTAGGTGTGTGCGGTCCTGTATGTTGTCCATTACATCATTGAAGTCTCCTCCCAGGATTAAGATATCTGAAGTCTCATTAACCATCAAAGGCGTGATGTCTTCTATTAGCGTGTCTTGCAGTGTGGGTGGGGCATAGATCGCTAATAGGGAGATTGTTTTGTTCCAGAGCGTACCTGTGACATACGTGAATCTGCCCCCAGTGTCCTGTGTTGCTTTCGTAAGGGTAAAAGGAAGCCTTTTGTGTATCAGTATTATTACTTCTCTGGCTCCCATCGTGAAGCCTGCTTGTATTGCTGTGCGGTAGTTGGAGCGTTTGAAGAGTGCAATGGTCGTTCCTGCTAGGTGGGTTTCAGTTAGGAAGGCTATGTCTGGGCTGTGCCTATTCAGGAACTGTCGCACTAGTCGTCTCTTTAGACTGCTTCCTAGACCCTTCAGATTCCTAGTAAGGAACTTTAAAGCTCGAGTCTTAGTGTCTTGCAGAGTCATTTAGGCCTTCATGACTATAGGTAACAGCAATGCACTCCGGGATAGGGGCACTGCTTTCATTCGCACCATGGTAGGGAACAATGGCCTGCATGTTAACAAAACCTGTTTCTCAAGGGTTTTGGTGTTCCATTGAGTTTGTCCATCCTTTAAACATATAAAGATATACCCAACGCCCCCCTCCCTATACTTCGCCCCCAACTGAAGCATCTGTCGCCCCATTGTAACTCAAATACAAGTTAAACAAGAACTAATCACTCGCAGCTCTTCACGCGTAGGTTCCCACCGCTCTCCGGTGTAAAGAGCGGGGTGGGGGGTTCGTCCTGGGCTGGCCGCTTGTCTATGTGTCTCTTTGTGGCTATTATGGTCATGTAAGCGAGAATTCGACAGTGTACAGTACCTTACACCCCGCTCATAGGGGCCTCCAGGGTTCTCATTCGTTCATGCTTCGGGAGTCAGTCTTCCCCCCTCTTGCAGTTGTGGAGCGTTGTCTGGTGCTGGTGATTGTTGATCCTGCGGTTCGTGTCTTGGCCGGGCTCGGGGGGGGGGGGGGGCTCCGTTTCTGTTGCCTCTTGCCATATTCCAGTCTCCTTCAATATGCTGTTCTGCCCACTTCCACGCAACTTTAGGGTCAGTGAAGTGGACCGTTGTGCCCTTAAAGTATATTTTAAGTTGGGCTGGAAATAGTAGGCCATATTTTACATTCAGAGTTTACAGCAGTTTATTGAGTTGATCGACCGATTGCCTTGCTTTTTGCACTTCCCTGGTGTAATCTGGAAAAAATGCTATTTTCGATCCATTGTATGTGAGTGTTCCTTTTGCCCGTGCCATCTGGAGCAGTGCATCGCGGTCTTCATAATTCAATAGCTTAGCTATCACTGTGCGTGGGGGGGCACCTGTTGCTGGGCGGCCCGTCGGCATGCGATGGGCTCGTTCAATTGAGAAAAAGTTGGAAAATGTTTCTGCTTCAAACATGTCTGTGATCCACTGCTCCAGGAATAATTCCATGTTCGGGCCCTCTGCTTTCTCCAGCATTTCCAGGATCCTAACATTATTACGCCTGGATCTTCCCTCACCCTCATACACCCTTTCCTCCATGGTTTTTAGGTGGGTCACAACTCTAGTCAGCTGTTGTTCTACATTCCGTAGCCCGTCTTCCGTCCCAGATATGCGTTGCTCTGCCTCTCCAGTACAAGATGTCAGTTTCTGGAGATCGTGTCGGAGGAGGGAGATGTCCATGCTGATGCCGTCTACTTTTTTGCTCCATAGAGGCATGTGAGTCTGCTATGGCTGCCATAATGTCTTTCAGTGATATTGTGCTCTCTGCTTCCGCCATGGTGTCTGTTTGATCTTGTTCTGACTGGCTGTTTGTTGCCGGCATTGTAAATTGGTCTATCCTGCTCTGGGAGGTTAGTTTTCTGGGTGTGTCCTTGCCCATGTTGGGCACCGGTGCTGAGATGCTTCTGACTGGACGGGCGCGCTGTTTTGGTATTAAGGCGGGCTTGCGTGATATCTCTTTTGCGCCTTCTCGTGTCAGTGGTGTCCTCCAGCCTGGGGAGGTGCGGATGGCAGGTTGTGCAAGTATTCCTTCGGGTTAGGGCCGTGCGGTCACTTGTCTCCTTGCCTTGCTCTAGTGTATCAGGAGTAGCATGGATTACCGTTTTGCAAGGGTAGTGCCTGGGCCCCTTTTCAGTGTTCCAGTGCCTTTAGCTTGGTGTCATGGTCTTTTCTCCACCTTTTCTGACTGGATCGTCGGGTGGGTTATTCTCATACGGTATAACTGCGGTGTGGTTGCTATGGGGGAGTGTTCGGCTCCATATGGCAGATATTGGTTTGTAACTTCAGCTTCACCAGTCATTTGCCAGAGGCGCAGGTCGGCAGATAGATATGCCCTCACCACACGATGTCCGCACTGTTTGTACCACAGGCCAGCGCAGGTACGAATCTCGACCGCACGTACCCACAGGCCACAGTCTCGGAGAGGCCTATAGCGCCCCCCAGGATAGTTTATAATGGGCTTCAGCTAACTCGGCATGAGTCATGCAACTACCGGGCCGTTCCTTCCTGTGTTCATGCCTCTGCGTGCCGCCTGCGGTTCCTCTTTCTGGTCCTTCGTGAGCGCGGGGGATGGAGGTAGGGACCCTCCAAGGTACGTCTGCTAGCCTGCAATTTTCACCAGGTCCACTCTTTTCCGCCAAACCAGCGGGTCCACGGGTAAGTGGCCTTTGCAGGTGTGGGGATCGTCTGGGTGTCACCCTGGTCTTCTGCTTCCGTCCTGAATTACTGTTGTCTTGGCAGCAAGGCGGTGCACAGGAATCCGCACCCCAGTGGAATCGCCACACTTCTCATGCGGATACAGCGCAGTCCCGCTTCTTCCAGCAGACTTTATGGGGATGACAGGTTGGTTCTTGTATGTGTGCAGCGGGTTGCTACGCCAGCTCTCCATAGTGCTAGGCGGGCCCCCCCTGGTTCGCTCTGCTGGCCCACCATGTGTGGCTGGCTATTCATGCGTTCATTCGTTCAGACCGCAGGTCCTCCTCGGTACAGCGTTTCTAGCCAGCTACGTCCTGACGGGCACGGCCATTTTGTCCATGTTTCCCCGTGGCTGCGTAGTTTGCTTTTCTCGGCTCTGAACTCCCCCAGGAGTTTACGATTCGGGTCTGAATTTCGAGTAGATGTGCCTGATGTGTTTATCTTCTGGAAGATATGTTTTCTTCAGGATTGCCACTCGTAGCAGGCTGTTTCTACAGGATATTTGCTGCGGCTGCAGGAGCTACAGGGGCTCACGTCCTCATAGCTTTGCTGCTGGCCACGTCCCCCTAAAGTTGATACTTGATGCTTAACCTTGAAGCCCAATGGAAGAAGAAGAATTGCTGCTGCTGTCCTTCGCCAATCTGAAAGCTGCTGTGTCTTCAAGGAACTAATCCCAGAGAGGACCTGGCTAGGAGACCTCTTCCCGAGCTACGAGGGACCATCATGTACCAGCTGATCTTTGCCAAAGCTCCCTGGACGTCGGACCCTCGAAAGGCTGTTGACGGATTGAAGTCCATCACCGTCGATGACCGCCATCGCTGACCAGAGCCACAGTGCTCCTTTGCCTAGGAACACTTTGAACGAAGGACTCCCTCGCTCATCACCGACGACCGCTTTGTCCTGACGGAGAAAGCCAAGACTGCCAACGAGAATCGACCGGTGGGTTTCCTGCCACCTGAAGACCACAGAGACGACTCGATGCCCTTGCTGGGCCAAAGTTCTTCATAGAGTCTTTGTGGCAGCGAACTATCCTCGTCTAGGTGCACCGCACGCCTCATCTTCGCAGGACGTCCACAACCGATCATAGACTAGCCCCGCCAGGACCTTTGTTCACCATTTCTTTGTGGGATCTTGATGATCCGTGGCTCCTGCCTTAAGAAGGATCCGTCGACGACCCGACGTCGAACTCTGCTATTCCAGGTACATTGGGGTGGTAGAACTTTTTTAGAGGGAAATAAGACTCAGATAAACAATATGTGGACTGGGTTTGTGCTATATCGTTATTTACAGGTTGCTTTCCTCCTATGTCCTATTGTTGGTTCAGATTATTAACTGATTTGTATGACATTTGAACTGAGTACAGTTGAATGGTATTAAAGGGTAATTGTGGTATGACATAGAAACTATATATTTACCATTTTAGATTATCTTGAGCACAACGTGTGTTATTGTGATTATGTACATAACTTGAGCCTATTTATATAAACAACTGTGTTTTCACTAACATAGTGTGTGGACATTCCTTTGTGGGTGCTTGGGGACTACACTGTCCTTAAGAACCAGCCTGCATCACCCCCTGAGAGCTTAAGCTTTGATAGCTCGCCCATAGCTACTGAATAAACAATCTTGGCTGGGGGGCCCTGTGCTTCCACTCTGCCATATAGAGAGCAGGAGAACAGACACCCCCCTCCAGTCTTTACAGTGAGAAAGTAAAAATTAATATTACAATAAGAAAGCCAAAGAAGTACTAAGCACAATTAAGATTCAAGGAGATGACTTCAAGGAAAACTCAATAAAGAATAGGAAAAAATAGATCGAAGAGAAAAGGGAAGAGCGTTCCAATGAGGTGGCGCAAGCAGAGAAAAGGAACGAAAACATGATTAGAAATTGAGATTGTGGTTGCAAAACCCGAGGAGTATAGAAAGAAACCAGGGATATAAGGTAAGAAGGGGCAAGTCCATAGATGAATTAGAGCACAATGCAAAGAACATTTAATTTAAGCCTGGAATGAAATGATAGCCACCCAGAGGAAGATAAAGATACGGAAATAGAATCACAGGGGTAAAGCAGATCGATAAGGCATATTGAAGCATTAACAATAGACTTTAGAGGAGCAAGTGGAGAAACAGGTAGACCATGAGTAGAACGGAACAATCAAATGAACATGAAAGAACAAATGAAGAATTCAAAGGTTTAGTAGAACTAAATGTAAGAAAAGACCGAACCTGGTGAATGCTATAAAGATGGTAACGTCAGGAACGGCAGGAGCAAGAAGTAATGGAAGTTTGAAAGGAAAAGGATAAGTCAGTATCAAGAAGAAGACCAAGATTACGAGCAGTAGAAGAAATAGGAAGATGAGGAGGAAACTATACAAGTGGAGAGGAAGGAGGCAGAAAAGTAGAAGCTTCAGTTTTTGACGCATTAAGTACAAGAACATTATCGTACAGCCATGCCTTAATACCACAAAGACAGGCTGAAAGATTACTGTGAATAACAGACGTGAACGAAGAAAATGACCAAAAGAGCTGGGTATCAGCGTAAAAATGGTTAGAACTCCAAAAGAGGAAATGATAGCCACCACCGGAGAAGTATAAAGAGAAAAAAGGAAGGGACCAAGGACAGAGCCTTGTGGAACACCATGAAGAAGGGAAGCATCAGAACAGACACCAGCCCAGGAGACTGAAAAAGTGTTATTAGATAAGTAAGAGTGAAACCCAAGTTAGCACTGTAAAAGTAACATGCGATCCACCATGTCAAAAGCGGCAGAGAGGTCCAATATAATGAGGATAGACTAATGTCTAGACTAGCAAGCGGTAAGCTATGAATCATAAACGGAAAACCCAGATTGAAAGCGGGGCAGAATGGAATTTTCACCAACAGAGAAATATTAAACAGTAGTAAGATGGGATAGATTTTAGAAACAGGGGAAGGGGTCATTAGGAGATGCAGTTGGGTGAGCCTGTGATGGGAGCAGAGGAAAGCCAAGGTTGTGAGGGCTTTCACGAAGGAGAAAATGTAGAAACAGGATATAGTGCGTTAAGCTAATATTTTAAAATTCACTTTATTCATCTATATTCAGGCAGACTGGGTTTATGATTTTATAAAGTGTAACATGTAAAACGACCTGGTGTGGACTTAGTAACTGAAAAGGAACGTAATGAAGGAATCTAGAATCCTCCACTTTGTTTTGATTATGAAGAATTTTGTCTTTATCTCGAAGGTGATGGCAGTAACAGTCCTGGACTATTGCTTGGAATAAACCGAGATCTGGGAACTCCTCTGGGATCCGGGCCAAGGCATCAAAACCAGTGTCTAAACACAGGTGAGAAAGGACATTTTACCGTTTTGTTGAACGCATTGCAAGTACGCCATTGTGGGTACAATATTTTTTCAAATGTTATCTTTTGCTGTGCACCAGCTATTCTTTTATTTATAGGGTGGTTTCTTTTGTTTTCTTGAAATTATTATTTAGTCAATAATGATTTCCAACATTGATTTTATATTGTTTCTAATGATTTTCTCACAAGTTGTCCAGGCAAAAAATTTTTTTCCAGCATGGGGTCTGCCATGGATTCACATGCTCATGAATATTCCCCGTCATCAGGCTGGGAATCCTCGGTAAAGAAAAAATCAGTATCAGTTTCGTTTCTGATCTGTCTTTCTTAGTAGTAACCAATCACTGATCTCTGGGTCATACTGCCCCCAGCCAATGACTGCCCTCTCTCTAAGCCCCGCCCCTGGCAGCCATCCTCAGATTTTTACCGCACGCTCAAGTGTTGGGAGTCCTCGTGTTTAGCTCTCTAGTTTTGTTTTTTTTACTGCGTTTTCACGCTTTTTCAGGAGAATTTCTTATTTTTTCTGTTTAATCGAGCCTCAAGCTCCACCGTTTCTACTTCCGATAATGGGGACCCGTTTCGGAATTCTTCTACGCCCCTCAAGGGTGAAGTTTTCATCGAGTTTATACTTCTTGGAGGATTCAGGAAGATCTGCGGCCTACCTCAACGGACATGGCCCAGGACAAGGGGAGCTCGACGCCCGGATCCAAGCTGTTCCGGAACGGCCCTGGATGCGGATTATATAACGTTTTCAAGGAGGACGAGCATTCGCGATGTCTCTACTGCCTCCGTGGGGACAAGACGCACGTGGAGAAGGACTGTGCGTTCTGCAAGAACCTTTCGGAACGGACCAAACAAGATCGACGTTCCCGCCTCGCCACCTGGCTGGAGAAGGGCACAGCAAGTGAGAAGGCGAAGAAGTCTGAGCGGGCTTCTAAGTCCTTTGAGGGCGCCCCGGCGACGGGGGCCCAACAGAAGGCCAAGCACCACAAGTCCGCGGGCTCCAGGAGCGCCGAAAGGTAGGGCTCTTCGGTTGCCAAGCAGGGCGCTACTTCCACGGCACGTTCGACCACGAGCCAGCGCTCTGGTTCGGGGAAGAGGAAGTCTGAGAACCCGGGTAGGCCGCTGGAGCGGACCCGGTCACTCTCGAAGGGGGAGCGAGGCGCTGACCCTCCCCCCAAGGCGAAGGCCCAGGACGCACCTAAGGTGGTGAGGGCTTTGATCCACCCGGATAAGGCCTCTACCGAAGTGGTCGCTGCGGCCCTGGCGGAGCCGGCTGAGACTACGCCGATGGAAATGGCCTCTGGGCCCAGAGTATCCCTGCTGCCACAGAGGGAATCCTCTTTCCAGCCCATCGCTAAGACCCCCGTTTAGGCCTTCATGACTATAGGTAACAGCAACGCACTCCGGGATAGGGGCACTGCTTTCATTCGCACCATGGTAGGGAACAATGGCCTGCATGTTAACAAAACCTGTTTCTCAAGGGTTTTGGTGTTCCATTGAGTTTGTCCATCCTTTAAACATATAAACATATACCCAACTCCCCCCTCCCTATACTTCGCCCCCAACTGAAGCATCTGTCGCCCCATTGTAACTCAAATACAAGTTAAACAAGAACTAATCACTCGCAGCTCTTCACGCGTAGGTTCCCACCGCTCTCCGGTGTAAAGAAGCGGGGGGACCTTCCAGGGGTAAGGGGGGGGGGGATTTCCACCTGGGCTGGCCGCTTGTCTATGTGTCTCTTTGTGGCTATTATGGTCATGTAAGCGAGAATTCGACAGTGTACAGTACCTTACACCCCGCTCATAGGGGCCTCCAGGGATCTCATTCGTTCATGCTTCGGGCGTCAGTCTTCCCCCCTCTTGCAGTTGTGGAGCGTTGTCTGGTGCTGGTGATTGTTGATCCTGCGGTTCGTGTCTTGGCCGGGCTCGGGGGGGGGGGAGGGGCTCCGTTTCTGTTGCCTCTTGCCATATTCCAGTCTCCTTCAATATGCTGTTCTGCCCACTTCCACGCAACTTTAGGGTCAGTGAAGTGGACCGTTGTGCCTTTAAAGTATATTTTAAGTTGGGCTGGAAATAGTAGGCCATATTTTACATTCAGAGTTTACAGCAGTTTTTTGAGTTGATCGACTGATTGCCTTGCTTTTTGCACTTCCCTGGTGTAATCTGGAAAAAAATGCTATTTTCGATCCATTGTATGTGAGTGTTCCTTTTGCCCGTGCCATCTGGAGCAGTGCATCGCGGTCTTCATAATTCAATAGCTTAGCTATCACTGTGCGTGGGAGGGCACCTGTTGCTGGGTGGCCCGTCGGCATGCAGTGGGCTCGTTCAATTGAGAAAAAGTTGGAAAATGTTTCTGCTTCAAGCATGTCTGTGAGCCACTGCTCCAGGAATAATTCCATGTTCAGGCCCTCTGCTTTCTCCAGCATTTCCAAGATCCTAACATTATTACGCCTGGATCTTCCCTCACCCTCATCCACCCTTTCCTCCATGGTTTTTAGGTGGGTCACAACTCTAGTCAGCTGTTGTTCTACATTCTGTAGCCCGTCTTCCGTCCCAGATATGCGTTGCTCTGCCTCTCCAGTACGAGATGTCAGTTTCTGGAGATCGTGTCGGAGGAGGGAGATGTCCATGCTGATGCCGTCTACTTTTTTGCTCCATAGAGGCATGTGAGTCTGCTATGGCTGCCATAATGTCTTTCAGTGATATTGTGCTCTCTGCTTCCGCCATGGTGTCTGTTTGATCTTGTTCTGACTGGCTGTTTGTTGCCGGCATTGTAAATTGGTCTATCCTGCTCTGGGAGGTTAGTTTTCTGGGTGTGTCCTTGCCCATGTTGGGCACCGGTGCTGAGATGCTTCTGACTGGACGGGCGCGTTGTTTTGGTATTAAGGCGGGCTTGCGTGATATCTCCTTTGCGCCTTCTCGTGTCAGTGGTGTCCTCCAGCCTGGGGAGGTGCGGATGGCAGGTTGTGCAAGTATTCCTTCGGGTTTGGGCCGTGCGGTCACTTGTCTCCTTGCCTTGCTCTAGTGTATCAGGAGTAGCATGGATTACCGTTTTGCAAGGGTAGTGCCTGGGCCCCTTTTCAGTGTTCCAGTGCCTTTAGCTTGGTGTCATGGTCTTTTCTCCACCTTTTCTGACTGGATCGTCGGGTGGGTTTTTCTCATACGGTATAACTGCGGTGTGATTGCTATGGGGGAGTGTTCGGCTCCATATGGCAGATATTGGTTTGTAACTTCAGCTTCACCAGTCATTTGCCAGAGGCGCAGGTCGGCAGATAGATATGCCCCCACCACACGATGTCCGCACTGTTTGTACTACAGGCCCGCGCAGGTATGAATCTCGACCGCACGTACCCACAGGCCACAGTCTCGGAGAGGCCTATAGCGCCCCCCAGGATAGTTTATAATGGGCTTCAGCTAAGGGGGCATGAGTCATGCACCTACCGGGCCGTTCCTTCCTGTGTTCGTGCCGCCTGCGGTTCCTCTTTCTGGTCCTTCGTGAGCGCGGGGGATGGAGGTAGGGCCCCTCCAAGGTGCGTCTGCTAGCTCGCAATTTTCACCAGGTCCACTCTTTTTCGCCAAACCAGCGGGTCCACGGGTAAGTGGCCTTTGCAGGTGCGGGGATCGTCTGGGTGTCACCCTGGTCTTCTGCTTCCGTCCTGAATTACTGTTGTCTTGGCAGCAAGGCGGTGCACTGGAAACCGCACCCCATTGGAATCGCCACACTTCTCATGCGGATACAGCGCAGTCCCGCTTCTTCCAGCAGACTTTATGGGGATGACGGGTTGGTCCTTGTATGTGTGCAGCGGGTTGCTACGCCAGCTCTCCATAGTGCTAGGCGGGCCCCCGCCTGGTTCGCTCTGCTGGCCCACCATGTGTGGCTGGCTATTCATGCGTTCATTCGTTCAGACCGCAGGTCCTCCTCGGTACAGCGTTTCTAGCCAGCTACGTCCTGACGGGCGCGGCCATTTTGTCCATGTTTCCCCGCGGCTGCGTAGTTTGCTTTTCTCGGCTCTGAACTCCCCCAGGAGTTTACGATTTGGGTCTGAATTTCGTGTGGATGTGCCCGATGTGTTTATCTTCTGGAAGATATGTTTTCTTCAGGATTGCCACTCGTAGCAGGCTGTTTCTACAGGATATTTGCTGCGGCTGCAGGAGCTACAGGGGCTCACGTCCTCATAGCTCTGCTGCTGGCCACGTCCCCCTGAAGTTGATACTTGATGCTTAACCTTGAAGCCCAATGGAAGAAGAAGAATTGCTGCTGCTGTCCTTCGCCAATCTGAAAGCTGCTGTGCCTTCAAGGAACTAATCCCAGAGAGGACCTGGCTAGGAGACCTCTTCCCGAGCTACGAGGGACCATCATGCACCAGCTGATCTTTGCCAAAGCCCCCTGGACGTCGGACCCTCGAAAGGCTGTCGACAGATTGAAGTCCATCACTGTCGATGACCGCCATCGCTGACCGGAGCCGCAGTGCTCCTTTGCCTAAGAACACTTTGAACGAAGGACTCCCTCGGTCATCACCGACGACCGCTTTGTCCTGCCGGAGAAAGCCAAGGCTGCCAACGAGAATCGACCGGTGGGTTTCCTGCCACCTGAAGACCACAGAGACGATTCAATGCCCTTGCTGGGCCAAAGTTCTTCATAGAGTCTTTGTGGCAGCGAACTATCCTCGTCTAGGTGCACCGCACGCATCATCTTCGCAGGACGTCCACAACCGATCATAGACTAGCCCCGCCAGGACCTTTGTTCACCATTTCTTCGTGGGATCTTGATGATCCGTGGCTCCTGCCTTAAGAAGGATCCGTCGACGACCCGACGTCGAACTCTGCTATTCCAGGTACATTGGGGTGGTAGAACTTTTTTAGAGGGAAATAAGACTCACATAAACAATATGTGGACTGGGTTTGTGCTATATCGTTATTTACAGGTTGCTTTCCTCCTATGTCCTATTGTTGGTTCAGATTATTAACTGATTTGTATGACATTTGAACTGAGTACAGTTGAATGGTATTAAAGGGTAATTGTGGTATGACATAGAAACTATATATTTACCATTTTAGATTATCTTGAGCACAACGTGTGTTATTGTGATTATGTACATAACTTGAGCCTATTTATATAAACAACTGTGTTTTCACTAACATAGTGTGTGGACATTCCTTTGTGGGTGCTTGGGGACTACACTGTCCTTAAGAACCAGCCTGCATCACCCCCTGAGAGCTTAAGCTTTGATAGCTCGCCCATAGCTACTGAATAAACAATCTTGGCTGGGGGGCCCTGTGCTTCCACTCTGCCATATAGAGAGCAGGAGAACAGACACCCCCCTCCAGTCTTTACAGTGAGAAAGTAAAAATTAATATTACAATAAGAAAGCCAAAGAAGTACTAAGCACAATTAAGATTCAAGGAGATGACTTCAAGGAAAACTCAATAAAGAATAGGAAAAAATAGATCGAAGAGAAAAGGGAAGAGCGTTCCAATGAGGTGGCGCAAGCAGAGAAAAGGAACGAAAACATGATTAGAAATTGAGATTGTGGTTGCAAAACCCGAAGAGTATGGAAAGAAACCAGGGATATAAGGTAAGAAGGGGCAAGTCCATAGATGAATTAGAGCACAATGCAAAGAACATTTAATTTAAGCCTGGAATGAAATGATAGCCACCCAGAGGAAGATAAAGATACGGAAATAGAATCACAGGGGTAAAGCAGATCGATAAGGCATATTGAAGCATTAACAATAGACTTTAGAGGAGCAAGTGGAGAAACAGGTAGACCATGAGTAGAACGGAACAATCAAATGAACATGAAAGAACAAATGAAGAATTCAAAGGTTTAGTAGAACTAAATGTAAGAAAAGACCGAACCTGGTGAATGCTATAAAGATGGTAACGTCAGGAACGGCAGGAGCAAGAAGTAATGGAAGTTTGAAAGGAAAAGGATAAGTCAGTATCAAGAAGAAGACCAAGATTACGAGCAGTAGAAGAAATAGGAAGATGAGGAGGAAACTATACAAGTGGAGAGGAAGGAGGCAGAAAAGTAGAAGCTTCAGTTTTTGACGCATTAAGTACAAGAACATTATCGTACAGCCATGCCTTAATACCACAAAGACAGGCTGAAAGATTACTGTGAATAACAGACGTGAACGAAGAAAATGACCAAAAGAGCTGGGTATCAGCGTAAAAATGGTTAGAACTCCAAAAGAGGAAATGATAGCCACCACCGGAGAAGTATAAAGAGAAAAAAGGAAGGGACCAAGGACAGAGCCTTGTGGAACACCATGAAGAAGGGAAGCATCAGAACAGACACCAGCCCAGGAGACTGAAAAAGTGTTATTAGATAAGTAAGAGTGAAACCCAAGTTAGCACTGTAAAAGTAACATGCGATCCACCATGTCAAAAGCGGCAGAGAGGTCCAATATAATGAGGATAGACTAATGTCTAGACTAGCAAGCGGTAAGCTATGAATCATAAACGGAAAACCCAGATTGAAAGCGGGGCAGAATGGAATTTTCACCAACAGAGAAATATTAAACAGTAGTAAGATGGGATAGATTTTAGAAACAGGGGAAGGGGTCATTAGGAGATGCAGTTGGGTGAGCCTGTGATGGGAGCAGAGGAAAGCCAAGGTTGTGAGGGCTTTCACGAAGGAGAAAATGTAGAAACAGGATATAGTGCGTTAAGCTAATATTTTAAAATTCACTTTATTCATCTATATTCAGGCAGACTGGGTTTATGATTTTATAAAGTGTAACATGTAAAACGACCTGGTGTGGACTTAGTAACTGAAAAGGAACGTAATGAAGGAATCTAGAATCCTCCACTTTGTTTTGATTATGAAGAATTTTGTCTTTATCTCGAAGGTGATGGCAGTAACAGTCCTGGAGTATTGCTTGGAATAAACCGAGATCTGGGAACTTCTCTGGGATCCGGGCCAAGGCATCAAAACCAGTGTCTAAACACAGGTGAGAAAGGACATTTTACCGTTTTGTTGAACGCATTGCAAGTACGCCATTGTGGGTACAATATTTTTTCAAATGTTATCTTTTCCTGTGCACCAGCTATTCTTTTATTTATAGGGTGGTTTCTTTTGTTTTCTTGAAATGATTATTTAGTCAATAATGTTTTCCAACATTGATTTTATATTGTTTCTAATGATTTTCTCACAAGTTGTCCAGGGAAAAAAAAATTCTCCAGCATGGGGTCTGGCATGGATTCACATGCTCATGAATATTCCCCGTCATCAGGCTGGGAATCCTCGGTAAAGAAAAAAATCAGTATCAGTTTCGTTTCTGATCTGTCTTTCTTAGTAGTAACCAATCACTGATCTCTGGGTCATACTGTCCCCAGCCGATGACTGCCCTCTCCCTAAGCCCCGCCCCTGGCAGCCATCCTCAGATTTTTACCGCACGCTCAAGTGTTGGGAGTCCTCGTGTTTTGCTCTCTAGTTTTTTTTTTTTTTACTGCGTTTTCACGCTTTTTCAGGAGAATTTCTTATTTTTTCGGTTTAATCAAGCCTCAAGCTCCACCGTTTCTACTTCCGATAACGGGGACCCGTTTCGGAATTCTTCTACGCCCCTCAAGGGTGAAGTTTTCATCGAGTTTACACTTCTTGGAGGATTCCGGAAGATCTGCGGCCTACCTCAACGGACATGGCCCAGGTCAAGGGGAGCTTGACGCCCGGATCCAAGCTGTTCAGGAACTGCCCTGGATGTGGATTATATAACGTTTTCAAGGAGGACGAGCATTCGCGATGTCTCTACTGCCTCCGTGGGGACAAGACGCACGTGGAGAAGGACTGTGCGTTCTGCAAGAACCTTTCGGAACAGACCAAACAAGATCGACGTTCCCGCCTCGCCAGCTGGCTGGAGAAGGGCACAGCAAGTGAGAAGGCGAAGAAGAAGTCTGAGCGGGCTTCTAAGTCCTTTGAGGGCGCCCCGGCGACGGGGGCCCAACAGAAGGCCAAGCACCACGAGTCCACGTGCTCCAGGAGCGCCGAAAGGTAGGGCTCTTCGGTTGCCAAGCAGGGCGCTACTTCCACGGCACGTTCGACCACGAGCCAGCGCTCTGGTTCGGGGAAGAGGAAGTCCGAGAACCCGGGTAGGCCGCTGGAGCGGACCCGGTCACTCTCGAAGGGGGAGCGAGGCGCTGACCCTCCCCCCAAGGCAAAGGCCCAGGATGCACCTAAGGTGGTGAGGGCTTTCATTCACCCAGCTAAGGCCTCTACCGAAGTGGTCGCTGCGGCCCTGGCGGAGCCGGCTGAGACTACGCCGATGGAAACGGCCTCTGGGCCCAGAGTATCCCTGCTGCCGCAGAGGGAATCCTCTTTCCAGCCCATCGCTAAGACCCCCGTGAAGCCCCGGCTGAAAGAGGGGGGGGGGCGGACGGTGGCCATTACAGACTCAGAATCCGCCTGTGAGGAGGAACTGGTGGAGACCGAGAAGGGCTTCAACGAAAGGTTCATAAACCTCAACGAGAGGTTCATAAACCTCAACGAGAGGTTCGAGAAGGTTCGATCCCAGGGGACGGTCCCTACTGACATGATCGAAGATAGCGGCGACGATGACGAACAGGGCCCAGTGCAGCGGCCATCCCGTCCGTCGCAGCCATTGTCCGACCCCCAGGATAGTTCGGTGGCCATTTTGTTGGCAATCCAATCCTTATGTACCGAGATAAGGACGAGATTACCACGCACCCCGACGGAGGAGCCAGAAACAAGCCCGTCGGGAAGCCCTCCGAACAAGCGGAGGAGACTCCACCCCGCTCCGCCCTTCATCCCCCTCGCCGGGAGAGGATACGGCGACGGATACGGCGACGGGGACGGACGATGGTGGTGGCGATGATACAGCGGACATCCCGTCGTCACCCCTCCCCTCCTCCCCCCCAAGGGCATACCCGGCCGACGAGGTTGGCTCTTTCCACGCCATGATAACCAGGGCATCCGAGCTCTTCCAGCTCTGCCCTGAAGAACAGAAAAAGGAGGGGTTTCTGTACCAACGACGCGAGGCTAAGAGGAAGACGGTGCTCGCGGTGCCTTTACTCGACGACATCTGGGACGAGGGGCTTGCTGTACTCAAGAACCCTGCCACGACACCCGCCAAGAAGGACAGGTACGAGAAGAAGTACCGAGTCCCCGATGCCGCCCCCTTGTGCCTCAGGGCCCAGTCCACGCCGGACTCGGTCGTCTCGGCAGCGGCTAAGAAGAAGGCAGCGGGCGCGGCGGCTTCAACTTCCACTTCCCCACCGGATAGCGAGGGCAAGAAGTTGGACTCCATGGGACAACGAGTCATCTCGTCTGCGGCAACGACGATTAAGGCGGCCAATGCCTTAGCTATTCTGGCCCGCCACGACAGGGAGCTCTGGTTCAAGATAGCTCCCCTGCTAGATTTCCTAGCAGGAGGCCCTAGACATTCTGCAGGAGGGCGAGGTGGCTTCGGATCATGCCATAACAGTGGCGACGGACATTGCCAATACCGGATTTCGCCAACTGGGCAACAGAGTTTGCCTCCGACGACGAGGATGGCTCAAGGCGACAGACTTTCGCCAGGACGTCCAGACCAGAGTGTTGGACATGCCGTTCGACGGCAACAACCTCTTTGGTAAGGCAGTGGATGAGTCTCTACAGGCCATCAAGACCGACTCGGAGGCGGCCCGGGCCCTTGGGGTGCTTCAGCAGCAACGGCCCTTTCGGAGCCCCGGAGGCAGACAGGGTGCCTCCAAAGGATCCAGCGGTGGCTCCTCCACTTACCGCCAGGCGGCCCGCTCCTCTTCCCAGGAGGCCTACAGAGGACGCGGCAAGCAAGGGGGTTCCCGCCATCGTCGCCAAGGAGGCCAAGGCGGCAAGGCCGCTTCCAAGCGAGACTGACCCCCACCGAAGCACCCTGGTGGGAGGCCAGCTGACGAAGTTCGTCAGAGTGTGGGAGTCCATCTCCACCGATCGTTGGGTGTTGGACACCCTGGCCAACGGGCACTCGCTGGAATTCCTAAAGAAGTGCCCTCACATTCCTCCCGTGGCCAGGAAGGAGAATCACGTCCCTCAACTGCTGTTGGAAGTAAAGGCGATGCTCAGGAAAGGTGCCATCGAGCTCGTCCCCAGGAGGCTCCTGGGCTCTGGAGTGTACTCCAGGTACTTCCTCGTCAGAAAGAAGACAGGTGGTTGGCGCCCCATCCTGGACCTGCGTCGCTTAAACAAATACATCAAGACGCAGAAATTCAGGATGGTCACCCTCCAGCACGTGCTGGGACAGCTGGAGGATGGCTACTTCCTATCGTCGTTGGACCTGGAGGATGCTTACTTCCACATCCCCATTCTAAAAAGGCACAGGAAGTTCCTCAGGTTCGTGGTTCAGGGACGCCACTACCAATTCAGAGCCCTACCGTTCGGATTAAAGTCGGCACCCAGGGTTTTCACCAAGTGCCTGGCACCAGTGGTGGCGCGGCTGCGCCTGCAGGGGATCCACGTCTACCCCTACCTGGACGAATGGCTAATCCGGGCAAGGTCAAGGGAACTCGCCGTCGATCATATGGCGAGGACCGTCAGGTTGCTTATGGAGCTGGGGTGCGCCATCAACTACCCCAAATCCCACCTGGTTCCATCGCAAGTAGCACTGTTTTTCGGGGCGAAGCTCGATACAGTGGAGCAATTGGCCTCCCCTTCAGAGGAGAGGACCAAGACCATTCTGGGCAAGGTGCGGCACCTGTTAGCCACAGACGTGGCCAGGGTGAGGTCCATGAAGTCCCTTCTCGGGATGATGTCCTCATGCATCTACCTTGTGCCCCTTTGCAGACTTCGGATGCGTCCGCTACAGGAGGTCCTCGACGCCCGCTGGTTTCAGGCGAGGGGCTGCTTCGAGGACAGGATCCCCCTCGACGAGGATTTCCACCAGGCGATCCTATGGTGCGGCACCCGGGCTCACCTCACGACGGGCACGGACTTTCAAACCCTGGCATTTCAGGAGACAGTGACTACGGATGCCTCTCTGGAGGGTTGGGGGGCCACACCGGAGATCTCCACACAAGAGGCCTTTGCCTCCCGGAGGAGAGGTCTCTTCACATCAACATCTTGAAGCTCCGAGCAGTGTTCTGGGCGCTCAAGTCGTTCATCCCGTCCCTCAAGGGCAAGGTGGTGAGGATCTTCACTGACAACACCACCACGATGTTCTACATACGGAAGCAGGGGGGCACCAGATCCACAGCCCGATCCAAGGAGGCCCAGGATCTGTGGCATTGGGCCATCGTCCAGGGGATGTTTCTGGTTCCCTTCCACCTGGCAGGAATAAAAAACACCATTGCCGACTCACTCAGCAGGGAGCTGCGCTCGTGCCACGAGTGGGAACTGCGCCAGTATCAAGTGGATCGGCTCTTCCAACGATGGGGCAAACCCCAGATTGACCTGTTCGCGACGGCGACGAACTCCAAGTGCCAGAGGTTCGCCAGCAGGTTCCCATAGCCGAGGAGCATGGGCGATGCTTTCTCATTCCCTTGGGACGGCCTGTTTCTATACGCGTTCCCTCCATTGCCGTTGCTGCTCCGCCTCATCAACCAGCTCAAGAAGTCCAGGTGCAGGATGATCCTCGTCGCACCGGCGTAGCCGAGGCAGGTCTGGTTCCCGGACCTTCTGGACTTGTCAACGTCCCCACCAGTCAGGCTGCCGGCGGACGCGGATCTTCTCGCCAGAGAAGGAGGTGTCATTCTCCACCACGACCCACAGTCGCTGAACTTGCAGGCCTGGCTCCTGCAGCACTAGAGTTTGGAGGGTACGATATCCCGGCGGATTGCAGAGAGGTTCTTGCAAAGGACAGGGCGTCCTCAACTCTCAAGTGTTACGGTCATAAATGGAAGAGGTTCTCTGTCTGGTGCCGTGCACAGAAGATTAACCCTCTGTGAATTACGGCCCCTCAAGTGCTGCCGTACCTACTGTCGCTGGCCAAGGCTGGACTGGCTCACGCCTCCATAAAAATACATCTGGCTGCCATCTCCCGATATACCAGGACGACGGGACGGGCGTACTTGTGGTCTCATCGCCTGGTGAAGGAATTTATGAAGGGACTATTCCGATCATTCCCGCTGGTGAAGGCTCCTGCCCCGGCGTGGGAGCTTAATGTGGTGCTGACCAGGCTCATGGGGGCCCCAATCGAGCCTATGCATTCGGCGCCTCTGAAGTTCCTGTCATGGAAGACAGCGTTCCTCCTGGTCATCACCTCTGCACAATGAGTGGGAGAGATTCAGGCCCTATCTTGCAAGCCTCCATACCTGACTTTTCATGACACGAGGGTGGTGATGAGGGCACCCCTCCTTCATGCCCAAGGTGCCGTCGGACTTCCACCTCAACGAGCCCTTGGTGTTACCAGTTTTCTTTCCGTCGCCTTCGACGCCGGCCGAGAGGACTTTGCACTCGCTGGATGTAGCTAGAGCGCTGAAGTTCTACGTGGACCGCACAAAGAGTTTTTGGAAGACGTCACAACTGTTTGTGAACTTTGGGTCTGTGAAATCAAGGGAAGGCTCTCTCGAAGACTTCCATTTCCAGATGTCTCCCCGCCTGCATCATGCATTGTCACCGGTTGGCAAACCGACCGCTGCCCGGCCGTCTGCGAGCCCATTCGACCAGAGCGATCGCTGCTACCACGGCGTTCCTGTCTGGTGTACCCCTGCTGGACATCTGCAGGGCTGCTACGTGGAGGCCGACGCACACCTTCACAAGATTCTACTGCGTCAATCGGGACTCCAGGGAGGAGTCCAGGGTCGGCCAAGCAGTGCTGCGCAACCTGTTCGCTTAAGGTGAGCCTGGTGTGGAGGTAAGAGATGCTTAATGTTGAGTTGTTGTATTGCTTAACGTTGAGCCTGTTGCCACCTCCCGTGGTTGTGCTTGTGTATATTGCTATGTATTCTTTTATTAATGAGCATGTGAATCCATGCCAGACCCCATGCTGGAGAAGGAACAGTTACTTACCTGTAACTGTTGTTCTCCAGCATGGGTCTGGCATGGATTCACATGCAAACTCTCCCACCTACCCCTCTGCGGCTCTTCACTTGGTCATACTGCCACTCGGCGTGCTACCAAATCTGACGATGGCTGCCAGGGGCGGGGCTTTGGGAGAGGGCAGTCATTGGCTGGGGGCAATATGACCCAGAGATCAGCGATTGGTTACTACTAAGAAAGACAGATCAGAAACGAAACTGATACTGATTTTTTTCTTTACCGAGGATTCCCAGCCTGACGACGGGGAATATTCATGAGCATGTGAATCCATGCCAGACCCATGCTTGAGAACAACAGTTACAGGTAAGTAACTTGTTCCATATATTCCTTATCCTAGATACTCACAAATCGTACATCTTGTATTTTTTTTCTTCCTTTATTTGTATATAATCTTTTTAGATTTTTACAAGGACGTTTTCATGGTGAGAGCGAAAAGAAATTTGCGAATTTGATACTTTTCTTTCTCTCTACACGTTTTTCACCATTGTTTTATCATGGATCATCAGGAGAGAATCTATAAACAAAATCAATCATTTAGAAGACATTAGTATAAATCACAGTTGTATTCCTAATCATTTTTATCCCTTACTGGACAGTTGTTTTGGTTTTTATAATTTGTACTCCTATTAGTTACTCACCCTGTTCATTGTTGAGTAGCTCTTGCTGAATGAACATTTTCTGTTGATGGGGTATTTTATATTCTTGATGTTATGGTTTTGTTTCTTAACCTTTGAGATAAACAATGTATAAGATAATTTTAATAGGGTAACAAAGAATCTACATAATAGCACATTTTCTTATTTTTCACCTTATTAAGTGATCAATAATTCACTTTTAGCAAATATTGAGTTTTTTTTTAACTCTGACTTTGGTTCACAATGGGCTAGAAAATCATTCTTATAACCCAATAAACTAGTTTAGAATGCTGAAGCCATATTGCAAGGGTTGAACCATTTTCCATTAGCAGTTTAATACATATTGAGTGACTTTAGGGGAGATGAGTGATAAAGAGAAAAGGTGGGAAGAAAGGAGAGCCTCATTGTTAACTACGTTCTTGATGAGATCCATTTGTCCCTCTCATCGCCGTTACGCGATGCGTTCTGACTTGTCCTAGTCCGCTTTATGTTTACGAGCGGAATGACTCCATTGCATCATTTTACCCGATGCTGCTTTTCTTTGTAAAATGGAAAAGTGGATTGTTTATAGAAAGACGGGTGGTTCTTTTATTTGAGTGCTTTATCCAAAGGACAAGTGTAAATATTTAGTAATTATCTTACTAATAATCTTCTATTACAAGAAATACTTAATTGAAGTTGGTATTCTTAGTCAAACATTCCAATGGTGGATTTATTTACTTTTTTTGACACTATCATTGGATTTTTTTGAGAGGACTATTAAAGCTTTCAATTATACTGTGTGTTAATATTCAAATACCACTTTTGACCTCTAATGATTCAGTAGATGGGCATCACATTGGATGTTGTAGCACTATTTGAGCTCTCAATTATACTGTGTTAACATATCAATTACATTTTTTACCGCTTAATGATTCAATAGATAAGCATCATATTGCATGTTATATATTATTGAACAGGAGAGATGGTTATACGTACATTTTCTAACATGAAATGTGCATATTTCTGGTCTCAGTTTTACAACCAATATGAGATTTCATGGTCCGAATTCAGACCTGGGAAGCAAGTGTCCATCAGACAAATCCATTTTGCTTATTTTCTTCTGAGGAGTAACTCCCTGTTGCCACCTCTTGCTTGAGCCTTTACCTTTTCTAGTCCAATAAACCTAATTTGGTATATGTCAGTTTCTTTGTGTTCTTTGTGTTCCAAACAGAAATGTATTGTATCTGAGATCTTTATTTTTAATAGCTCTCATCTGTTCAAGTAATCATACTTAGGGTACTCTAATTGTGCTTTCTATATACATTTTCTTGCAAACGCATTTAATGCCATAGACTACATATTTACTGTTAAAATGTATAAATTGCACCATTTTTTTTCCCATTGGGTAAATCCAGACTACTCATTCCATTCAAGATCTGTAGACATAGCTTACAATTTCCACACCTGTGTACTCCAATGGGTGTTTGTAGATGAAATAGGCTGCAAAGGTCTTTTGGTGGCTCCGGTTTGAGGAAGCTCGGACTGATTGGTTGCTTTATAGTTGGTGCTTTCCGAAAAGTGATTGTTGGATTGTCATTCAAATATTTCTTAATGCCATCATTAGTTTTTAGAAGGTTCCAATGTTCTTTTAGGATTCCTTTGGGTATATGCGCATCACTGCTCTATGTCGTTACAAAGTTCACATTAGATATTTAGTTGCTTACTTTTGGTTTATCAGTTAGCAGATAGTTTCTTGACATTTTTGCTGCTTTCTCTACTGCTTTGGCCAGAACCTTGGCCTGGTAGCCTCTTTGACTGGACTTCTCCTTGGTATTTTTTACATATCTTTCAAATGTATCTGATGTGATACAATTCCTCTTAACTCAAAGTAATTCTCCATACGCAATATTGTTGATTATGTGGTGTGAGTGGTTGCTTTGCACATGCAGGATTCTGTTACCTGCTCTTGGTTTTATGTATAGATCTGAATGAATTTTGTCTCCTTTGGTATATAGTTCTAAATCCAAAAATTCCATATTTTCCTGTCTTTCATAGTGAATTTGATATTGAAGTTGTTGTTTAAGTACTTTAGTGTAGCAGGCCAGTTCTTTCTCCATCCCAGATCATTAAGACGTTGTCTATGAAGCGTCCCCAATAGATTGTTTCCAACCTCATTGAATGCTTTGTGTTTCTATGCATGATTTAGCTCATAGTATCCCATGAACAAGTTTGTGTACGACGGGGTAAATATTGAGCCCATGGCTGTTCCTTGTAGCTGATGATAAATTTGGTTATCAAAAATGAAGATGTTACTGAGTGCACATTTTATCATTTCTATAATTTTTGTTCTGATTATTCTATTAAATTGATCTTGATTTTAGGAAGTACTTGCTACCCCTTTTTCATGCCAATACTAGTGTACAAAGATATTACGTCCAGGGTTACAAATCTATAGTTTTTCTCCCATCGGATCGAAACCAACTGTTGGATAACAGGTTTTGTATATCATAAAAAAGAGGCTATGCCAGGGATTGTACGTAAATATCTATGAATTGGGAAATCCTTTCGGTTAATGATCCAATTCCGATAATTATTGGACGGCAAGGTGAAAATGTACCATATTTCTTTTAATGTATTTTGGGCAAGAAATATATTGTTGCCATGACAGGGTATGCTATGTCCATATAAAGAAATTCATCCTCTGTCAAACCTTTAATTATTCCAGATTTAGCTTTTCTCTTCCCATTCCTTTTGGAGAGCTGGTAATGGGTTATGGGTTAACTTTGGGTTAACTTTGGGTTAAATTCGGTCAATTGTGAAAAGGTCAATTGTAATTCGAACAGTTATAAAACGAACAATTCGTATACAACCGAGGGAAGCTTGAAGGAGAGCTATGTGTCATCAGCATAACTGAAAATGGGGCGAGAAGGAGGCGATCAGGTGGGCCAGAGAGGCAAGGTAGATGTTAAAGACCCAAGGTGATAGGATAGCGCCCAGAGGAACCCCACAGGTAGAGAGGGAGGAGGAGAGGAAAGGGCCTAGTTTCCCCCAGGAAGGTCGATTAGATAGGAAGGAAGTCAACCAAAACAGTGCCAGATCTGTGATGCCAAGGATATCACAGAGCCGCTTTATGAGGGTGGCTGTAACAGTGATAACTCCGTTGAGGTTAATACCTCTCGGTATTGTTACTAAATCCCAAGAAGTACAAACACTAACCTGATCGGATGCCAACTTGTTTGGAGCAGCAACAGCAGAGGAGAAGAATCGCCCCAGAATCCCTGTTCCCTCCTCGAACCGAACTTAAAAGAATCGGTGACGGGAAACACGATCCCCAGGGTAACCCTCTGGGGAAGAAAACCCTGGAGATCTTGAATCAGTATTCTTGAAGGAAAGACTCCGGAAGTCAGGACTGGTTGTCTCTCAGGATGGCCTTTCTCTGTGGCGAAGCGGAAAGAGACCTACAGAACGAGAATAACAGGTAAGTTATTCTCGTAAGTTATAAGAAGAGCAGAATGAAGGGGTAATAGATGAGGAAAGAGTGAAACTAACTTTGGATATGACTGGAGTTAGATCCTTCGAATGGGTCTTCCCGGGCAGTTGAAGGAGTGGTAGTCCAAAGAGAAGGGTAACAACTGACAAAGGAAGAATGGTAAGTGTGGAACTAAGCAAAGAAAAATAGACCAACTGTAGGAATTAGACTTACTTCTGCTAGGCGGACCTGCTGACTAGAGCGGAATATCAAATGGAGGGCCCAGCTTGAGGAGATGAGGGAATTACCTGGACTGATCGAAGGAGAGGAAGTGAGCAGGCCGAGACGAGATGCAATTCTATAACAAAAAGGAATGTTAGTTAGAAAAAGAGAGTTGAATAGCTGTCGATAGAATAGGGTTTGGGGGTCTGAATCTTGTCATGATGCCTACCCCCGGAGCGCCAGGCCCAGCACCCCCGGAAGCAGGCATCATGCCCTCGGGTAAAAGCCCAGCGGCCCCTTATAGGGGCTCTTTGGACTCAGTCCTGGCGCCTTTGGCGCCAGGCTCATGTTGGACATCAGTTCTGGCGCCATAGGCGCCAGGCTCATAAAGGAAGGTGTTTTGTGCACTTACCTGATACAGACCATGCTGCACGCTTCAGGCCTCCCTGAGACCTGAAAGGGACTATTTTTTCATAGGGACTATTTTTTCACTCGGGCGTGGCCAGGGAAGGATAAATACCTAGTTGGGGAAGGATACATACCTGGGACTTCTTTGGAGGCTATTTAAGCCACGCCCAGACAGCAGCTCATGCTTCGCGTTGTTCTGCTTCCTGCAGCTTAACGCTCACCGTGTCTGCTCCTGGACTCCAGCCACGCCCGCCTCGAACCTGGAAGACCTGCAAGGAAGGAAGAGAAGAGAAAGGTGAAAACCAAGGACTATTTCAAACTTCTTACCTGCATCCGGAATCTTCTCGCCAGCATCCCTGAAGAAAGACTTCCATTTAAAAGCATCCCGTTGCTCGCTGCAGCGCCACGCTTCACTCACCTGTCCTCGAGACATCTCCCGGCTCCATCGCGGCTGTCAGCATCGGACGCCACATCTCTGCACCTAGGGGAGAGAGGAAGAAACAAAAGGTGAGCAGAAGGAACACAGAAGGAAAGCCTGATTAACAGCCATAATACTTACCGGCTTTTCTTCCTCATTTCGGGTCGCCGCCGCCCCGTTGGCAGGTACTGTACCCCGGCCCCTATGGGGAAAGGACAAGAGACATTTCTGGGGAATAATAAGGACATTTAGAGGGATCGCCCTCATCACTACTCACCTCGGCATTTTAACCCCTCGACGCATCGCCTTCATTCTGCACCTGAAATAAAGGACAGATCACAGGTTAGAAAGACAACATAAAGGGGGCCTCACTTGAACTTTGAACTTTCATACTTACGGCGCATCGCTCAGGAAAGTCAAGTGGATTTTGCCAGCGCCATTCTGAAAACCAGTGAAGTAACTGGACGAACGCGCGCCCCTGCACCAGAAGCAGGATGGAGAGTTCATCCTTCCAAACCATAAGGTGAGCTTAAACCGGGGTTTGGAGGAAGTTAGAGAGGAACGAAGGAGGAAAAGGGGGGGGCTAGCACACTATTCTGCAGACTGTTAATCCCCTTTCTCATCTGCAGAAGGATATTCCTACGGGCCAGGCAACCACGATTTGGAGGTCCTGTCCAATCGGTGTTCCGGGTCCTTCGCATCACGCTAGAAGAGGCCACAGCAATCCAGACTAGAGCAGCGCCCCCGTGGGAATCAGGTGAGCGTTACAATCTTAGCGAACTTACGGAGCATCACATTCAGCAGAAGCGACGCGTTGGAGCGGAGTTCCGGGTTCCTTAAGAGGGATCAGATGACTGATCACGTGTCCCTGACGGCAACGTGAAACAACTAGACTGCTGGCATAGGATTCTCTTGCTATATCGGAGTTTCCTCGAATCATAGCTCCACACAGGGACCAATGACGCCTAAGCTGCCATCTGCAAAATGGTGTAACCCTGGCATTATTCACTGTGCCAAAGGCAGATGAGAACAGAAGGAGGGTTGGAATTGAGGTTCAAGAGCAGGCCTTCAAGGATATTCAGGAGAGCATTTTCTGTGCCTCTGGATGTTTGGAACCAGACTGGAGATCATGGAGACAGCAAACAGATCGAGTGTGGTGGGTCAGGTGGGAGATGACCAACTTGTCCAAGAGTCTGCCCAGGAAAGAGTTAGTAGAGATAGGGTAGTAGTTAGCCGGGCAGGAGGGGTCGGCAGATGGCTTTTTTAGGAGGCTGTGTGTGCAAGGGAGTGATTGATGGATAGTGGGAAAGGAACCAGTGGCAAATAAGTGGTTGCAGAAATCGGCCAAGGCAGGAGTGAGCAAGGAAATGTTGTCCTTGATAGTTCGGGAGGAGCACAGAGCACCTGTTTGGAGGAGACTTTCATAGAGCGGACAGCTTTAGAGACCTCATCTGTGCTATGGGCGAGAAGGAGGACAGTAGGAGGGAAGGGTAGATGGTTTTTTTCAAGGGAGGCCTGAGAGCAGGTAGAGAGTAGGGAGAGGGGCAGTGGAGAGTGAGGACAGGATGTCCAGGGTTTTGGTTGTGAAATGGGAGGCCAGTAAAGTACAGAGGGCCTGGGATAAAAGAGAAGTGGAATCTGCAGTAGGATTGGCGAGTTCCTTGCATATTTAGTTTAAACTGTGTAGAATGTATCTATTGACCAGGACAATATTAAAAACAGCACACACCATTTCTGCTCTCACGACGTGCCCACATTTGCTCCTGCCTGTAGTTGTTCTTTAAGAGCACTGGCTTCCAGGTAAATGATTGCTTGAATGGCTTCAAGAGCGACGCACTTTTAAAAACCTTAATGCATTCAAACATAGTTTCAGAGTGGTTTTCGGAAGTGGAAAGGCACAGCATCGCAGACTTTCCAGCATGGATATTTAATTCTGTCGATGTCAAAAAGGTGGTCCTTTATGTAGTTTCATGGGCTGTAAAACAGCATTGAACACTGTTGATGGATCCAAACTGTGGCAGGTCTTGGAAAAAGGTGGGGTTTCCTATGTCCGTGTTACTCCCAAACCTCACCTTCTATTCGGTTAACAGGGCTCTGGTCAGGTAAGCCCAAAATGGAGAGTGCGACTATTTCTTTACGGTCAGGAGGGGTGTCTGTCATGGTTGCAATGTGGCTCCCCTGTGATTAATGGGGAAAACAATAGGCAATGGGGCTATCGTATCAAAGACCCTCGTAGGCTTGAGAAAACGAGAGACATAGCACAGGCTTCAAAGGATCTATAAATTATAGTAAAACTGCCGAAATGAAATGCGTCCCGGTGTCAGTAATAAAGAGCACATTTGCCATCCGTGGTGAGAAGATTTGCTCAGTCAGATGATTTCATTACTCTGGAATCCTGGCCAATGGCAGGTCCGGCTCAAACAAAGGGAGTGCACTGTAAGACAAAGGGCAGCAGTTTCACTTATAAATAAGTTTGGGGTGGGAGGGGGACTGCAATTCAACCTCTGAAATGGGAGGCCAGTGAAGCCTATGGAGTGGAGGTCTATGAATCTACAACCCTCAGTGCAGCTCTATATGGTTCTGATCTATATGGTTCTGATCTTTGGCGCCACGCATCGATGCAGATGGCAGCTACTTCAGTACTCCAATAATAACTGTGTTTTGGGGTTTTTAACTTTTAAAAAACTGTATTTATCTCTTTAGCTTGCAAGCTAACTTTTAGCTATGCATCATCAACTAACCAATGAGATTCATTAAATAAGAGGAACAAAAACGTTTATACACCATCAGTTCTATAAATTACTTCCATGACTTTTAAAAGAAACACAAAGTTTCAATTTAAATACAAATTTCACCATCGGAAAAAACAAAACCTATCAATATAGCATCTTAACTTAATCTTGAGGATTCTGTAAACATGTTCCTGCGGCTATGGACAGGGAACAGTATTGCCCAGTAAATAACATTGCCCACCAGGCTTCCGAAGTCAGTGTTGTATGCTTGTTTAAAAACCTACCAAACACCAAGGCTCCTCTCTCAGGTAAATCAAATCAGAATCCAGCAAAATGTTTTAGTTATTTCTGAACAATCAGCATCCGCTCTGATCTAAATCCCACTTCCCTTTAGAGCCTAGAATCTTGTGCTTGGGGAATAGATTCAATCTCATTCTTAAGATCATTTTCATCAGAGGGAGGTCTGTAAACTTTAACAAATATGGGGCCAAGTGATTAATAGGCTTGTGTTCGTCCAGAAAGTTGGCAACTGCTTTGTATGTTTTACCTTCTTCTAGAGTGACTATCCAATCACTCCTCCAGAGGTTCTTATTCAGATCTTCTGGGTTTCCATCCAATCACTCCTCCAGAGGTTCTTATTCAGATCTTCTGGGTTTCCAATCAAAGCATCAACCTGGGAATCTAAGTATCTGTAAACCATCATTCCTCCAAAGCGATTATAAACCGATCCCAAAATAGCTAAACGAGACGAGTCGCCTATGTCAGGGTCCGAGTTGCCCACGTAGTGTAGTGGACGAGTTCTTCCACCTGATGTACCCCTCTGGTACTGTAATCAGACAACCAGAGCAGCAAATCAGAGGAAAGAAAGGATACCAGATGAGACCCAGGTCGCAATAGGAGACCGCTTCCACGGGATCAATGTCGTAGAAGCCGGTGTCGAGAAGGCAAGACGAGATGCGTAGGACAGGAAACACAGTGAACCTACAAGCGAAGTGCGAGGTTAATCACAATGTGCATATGCAGGACAACCACTCTTTTGGAACCAAAACGTAGTTTGCAATAGTATACAGTTAGACTAGATGCGTAAACGGTAGTACTAATGCTGTCCTTAGTCAATACATATCTAGCCCCCTCCCCTTATCCAGGTTAAATCAAGAACAAGAAACCCCTTACGGGCTTACCATATTAAAGTCCGTGCAGACTTTGGAAGTTCCAAGCCGAGAGGCAAGATGGTACAGGTCCGGTTTCCTGAGGGAAAAAGCACAACCTAACCCGACGGCACGAGGACGCCTAAGTACTCTGAGGCATTCTCTAGTCCGTGTACAGAAATCACTGTTCCAACAAAATCCCAAAATCCCAGGTATCCGAAGTTCTTAACATTCCAAGTTCATTAGATGAAGAAAGGCACCGTTCAGAAACGGCCGTGAACGTGAAGAGCGGCACAACAAGAGGGGCAGAGACAAGGCAGTTCCGTTAGCTTTCCATGGTCATAACACACATCCGGCAGGCACGTAGCAAGGGGCAATCCAAGACGAAAATCCAATAAACAGTCCGGGTCAAGGCACAAGAGTTCCAGAAGCAAGGAGGGGGAAACAAGGGCAAGGAAACAAGGAATAAACGAGCAACTTTCGTACCACCACTAATTCAAATCAGAAGCACTGGGCAACAAGTGGGAGGTGCTTAAATACAGATCATGTGACGACGTTACGTGCTACTCGACGTTGACAGTACCAGGAACAGGAAGGACGGGACGCCAGCGTTGCCATGCCAACTTCCAGGCACCTGGCTGCAGCGTTCTTAAAGGGATATACGCGTATGGTCGTGGACCGATCATACGCGTGGACATGACAGTCAGCTGTCCGCAATTTTCTGAAAAATTATAAATATTTACATGTAACCATAGCTTTCAAGGGGAGTAACTCTAATTCATAGCGTATTCATTGCATTGTGGGGTACGCTTAGGGAGGCCTAGCACTTGTTTCCAGTAAAGGCCTTCATTGAATCAATCATAATGGTGGTATTAAATCGAACAACCTCAACACAAAAGACCGATTCAGTATAACCGTACCCTAAAAATTAGGAAAACTTTCCATTTACACACAGGTTTCTTTGGGGCAGTTTGACAAGTTCTTTTTGAGTCGAGAATACAAAGCATTTTCTTCTGGTCAACTCCACTGTTGTCTGTGTTGTTCTAGAGTATTTCAAGATTACTCCAAGCTTCTATCTTCCATGAGTTTGTTCCGTACTGTCATATTTATCCTTGACTCTGTTGTATTATAACTGATTGCTTGGGCTCCTGTGTGTTAAACTGCTTGTGAGATGATTTTTAAAGATGCTTGTAATGGTTGGTCTTCAAATTGCTTGTGGTCAGAATAAATTGATACATTTAGTAGATCCTTAACTTCTCCATTTGGGTAGTCAAGGTTGGATCTAGTTTGTATTGCCGCGTGCTGTATCAATTGTCTGTTTTTTACGTGGCCGAATCAACACCTCAACTTGTTTATCCTCGAATAACAGTTGTTTGGGCGTGGATAAAGCCCCAAGAAACATTCTGTATCATTTTGTTTAGAGCCTTTCATGCGACTTTCTGACTTTTGGCTTTTTTGCACACACACAGCTTTTCTATGTTTCGAATTCGGTCTATCCCTTCTTTGTGCCTGAAATAACAGGTAAATATTCCATACTTCTAATCTAGCTGAAGACTCATTAGTTTCCAATAATGTCACTTGATCAATGCTAGGCATCTCTTCGGCAGTAATAATCTCTCTTGGATCGTTGTTAATTTGCCTTGAATCTTCCACATTTCCCTTCTCAGAACTTCCAGTGTGGACTTATTCGTTGAACAGATTCTGCTCGGGGCATATCTATGTTTGCTACTGATTGCAAGAGAGGCCTCGTTCCATTAGACGAAACAGAGGTCAGGAAATGTTTTGCTATTTGGATTGCAAGATCCTCAAAGTCCTCGTTTTGAACGCGCTGTTGAGAATTCGATCCTGTGATAAATAACTGATATATTTTTGTAGATAATATTGATGTTTGCTCATTGGTTTTTCCATTAAGCGAGTCATGGAGCTTTAACAGGGACGTCATTGTCATTTGAAGACGGGGGGAATTAGCCCCTGTATTGGTAGGCGAGTGAGGGTGTCGATGGGCCTTTATTTGGTCTGAAATTGTAGGCACAGTAGATCCTGAGGAGTCCATGAGTCCTCGTCATCATGATCGTGGTTTAAGATCGGCGAAGCTGAAAGAGAAATCCCCTAGATCGCCAATCAAAGTAGTAGCATAGCTCATTATTGGCCGCCTTTAATACCTTCTGCACTTCCACCGACATTTCTTGGGTTACTGAAATGATTCAACCACTTTCACACACCAGGGTGTTACACTGAACTACTGTCTCCTGTGACTCTTGAGTTAATTGGAGAGCCATAAGTTTGTTGTCTGAAAAAGGGATGGGTCGAGTCTTGTTCCAGTTTTCTGACCCCGCTTTGGCAAAATAATTGTATTGTGTTTGGTTATTTATATAGCTCTTTCCCCATTTGTATGGCCTCCATGCACTTTGTGGTTGGAACGCCCTTGGTGACTGTAGTCAATGTGCTGGAGGTTCTAAGAGTTTTAGATTCGGAGATGCATGTGTGCATTTTCACCAGTCTAGGACTTAGGTGGCTGGCTAGCCTCGTATAAGCAGCCCAAAAAGGTCAGGCACGTGGGTGGGCGCTGTTGGTGGTTTGCGAAAGAGTGCTATTGTTGCAAGAGTCGATGTGTGGCCAGCTATACTGAATTTCTTTTTTTTTTGTAGTCGTTGCATGCTACTTATGTTAATGTTAAAGGACATTTGTACCGTGCACTATCACCACCGGAGAGGTCCCTTGGCGCTCTGGTGGCTCTGAAAGAGGAGGAGAGGTTGAGTTAGTGGGAGGAATCAGGAAAAGTGCACGAGAGCAGTGATGTGCTGTTGGCGGCAGAGGTGTTAAGGTACGTCGGGTGTTTCAGTGTGGACGTCTGTGTGCTGCTAGACCGGATGGGCATAGCCATAGCTGCATTCTACGGTGCATGGATGTTTGGCCGTGCCTGTGGCCTGTGTCTACAGACGTGGTGTAAGCTAGAAGTAACGTAGGCTTCAATGTTGTTCTGCTGCAGCAATCTTTGTCCAGTGCGGACGGCAGGGTCTCAGTATTGGTTGTCTCTCTGGTGCCAGAATCTGAGCTGCGAGGGCGAGTGAGTTTATTGCATTTTGCCACAGCCAAAGCTGGTGGCTTCCCTGGTGTATTTGTCAGATAGGAATGTTGTTCATGGGGCGATAGTTTGTCAGGGTGAGCCGATGTGATGTCTAGGTTTGCGATTTCTGGCAGTTAGAGAAGGTCTAGGCTTCACTGCATGGTGGACGTGATAACTATGCAGTTTAAATTGGTAATTTACCTGTGAATCATGACTGTTTTCTTTTTTTGCGATGACTGTATGCACGTCCTGTCAAGCGGGTCTGTGGGAATCCTTTCTGTTCATGATCTGTGCTTTCTTGAAGTCTCCTTGTTGTGACTCATCGAAGCAGATTAGGTCTGTAATGCTGCGGAAGGGAAGAGCCAGGTCTTGAGTGCCTTTTGGAAGGTTGGGTGATCCTTTATGCGACTGATGGAAGCCGGGCAAATGTCAGTATCTAGCCTGTGTTAATGATTTGATGCAGGAAAGTATTAGTTTCATCAGGACATTTTACTGCTTGCCGCCTTCGCAACTGAATGGGCCAAATTGGGTACAAAACGATGTCCTTGCTGTAAAGATATTATCGAAAACAGTGACGCATCTGATTTTCCTCTGACTCTTATCAATCTGTTCGATAAAAACAGCTTAGCCAGGGGTCCACTCCGGTGGTGATAGTGCGCGGTATAAATATCCTTTAACATTAATATAAACACTCTGAAGAAACTCTCTTTAACTGACAAATGCACTACAGCCTCCAAAGTGAAGGACCTGCAATATTTCCACTTATAACAACAAAAAAGCATAGGAAACAAATGACAGTACAAAACAAAGAACACTGTGTACCTGTAATAACTATGGAT
The DNA here is from genome assembly GCF_040938575.1 of Ambystoma mexicanum. Classification (NCBI taxonomy): domain Eukaryota; kingdom Metazoa; phylum Chordata; class Amphibia; order Caudata; family Ambystomatidae; genus Ambystoma; species Ambystoma mexicanum. Next base: position 18,619,245 of record NC_090923.1, on the reverse strand, counting down.
AAACACTCTGACCAAGAATCTAAAGCACATATATCGTACAAGGATTGAAATTACGATTGGATAAACAGGAGCTAAAGCAGCTCCTGGGTATCCAGCATTAACCAGTGACCAGGAGCTACCATGGTGGGGACAAGGAGCTAGTACATAGCGTTCTGCAAATATAAGATGCAGACCTATAATTTTTGTCCATAATGTATGAACCCATATCCTTTAAATGTCGTATGGATGTGTCGGAAATCCGACTGAAAGGGGTCAAGAACAGAGGAGGACTCAAGAAACCTGGAAAGAATTGTATATATCAAGGCCTCAAAAAAGAAGATCGAGGCAAAGGCCAATTTATCACAAGGACTATGCGAGCGCCACTTGCGCTCTACTTGGTGATGATCCAGTTTAGCAGCTCTTAGTTCTTCTGTGACCCATCCCCGCGACAGGCGCCCATGCAGCTGCATGGTTTTAAAGGGTGGTTATTGATCGGCAGTAGCTAGCAGTGCCTACGATAGGATGGCAAAATCCACAGGCAAGTCACTATGACATTTTAGTCTTCACTGTAGATGCCAAGACAGTCTTATCAATGCCATGCCGTTTCCTCTTAAGACCGTGCCTCTAGGCGGTGTAGGAGGGGATACTCCGAAGGGTACTGAAAAAGGGATCAAAGTGATCAGACCCAGGGACAGACACTAAGGGGTGGACTATCAGACCCGGGACTGCTGAAAGAAAAAAAAAAAAGATCCAGGATCCCCCAAGAAGATGGGTGGGTTCAATGTCTTGTTGGGTTAAACCCAGATCCACAAAACCCTCAAAAAAGCATCTAGAATAGGGACAAGAGGAGGCTTAAAGCGGATATTAAAGTTGCCTAGCACTATAAGATTTACACATTTCAGGTGAAGCGAAGTCACAAGTTCCAGAAAAGGTAGCAGGAAAGGCGTATGAGGGCCAGGCGGATGATGGACCAGCAGAAAATGAACAAAACCGGAAGCAGTGATTTCCAAGCACACTAAAAAAAGATTCCATGGTCAAATCGTGGACTACCGTAACAGTAGTAACCTCAAGGGTGGCTTTAAATGTAACAGCTAACCCCCTACCCGCATAGGATGCAGCTCTGTCTTCATGAACTATTTTATACACCTCAGGCAAGAATTGGGGAAGCATGGGGGCAGAGGTGGCTGTTAGCCAGGTTTCAGTAAGACAGAGTATGTCTAGACCATCATCACAGATAACATCGGAAACCTGATCAGCATGTGCGACCAGGGAGCGTGAATTAAGCATCAAGGCACTCAGACGTGTTAGAGCTGGAAGAACCACAACAGTAGCATCCTTCCATTTGAGTGCATTCTCCTCCCATTCTTCAGCCAGGCCATCTTAGTATTTGGAAGCCCTTCCGCCTGGCATACAAACCGAGCATTGTCTGCTCGGGACGGGTCAAACGTTCAGGCCACTCAATGAATGAAGTGGGAGCTAGAACCGTAACAGTCATCATGGAGACAGTGAAGTTGTGTGTGCCTGGCATGGAGGTGCGGCACACTTACACGCCTGTGTGCTGCAGCATCTTCACATCAGATATGAGGTTGCCATTTCCCAGCACTCGTCTGTTTAAAACATCAATAGGCTTGTGATCTAGGCAGCTCCAGGACACGATAGGCCGCGGATTCCCTGTTGCCAAACACTCTAGGATGACTGTGTGGTGCAGCGAGGCTGTAATATTCGGAGGCCGAGTGATGACTGGTTTCTGGAAAGACTCTGATTCAGTAGCTGGAAGGATGGTGAGAGTTGCCTCAACACTTCTTTTTATTTTTTAATCAACTTTATTTATAATTTCCAAACAAATTCAAACAATGAAGGATAATAACATAAGAAGAACAACAATATCAGCTTTAAACCTTCCCATTAGCCCATATCAGTAAATATTTCTCATAATGAGATACATAGAAATGAGTAAGAAACCAGAACCAAATGAGATTCAAATATATAATAAAAACTAACAAGTGTTTTCAGAAAAATAAATATATAAAATAAACAAAAACATCTACACAGTAAAATTGACCAAACCCCACGACATATAGACAAAAGGACAAAACAATACAAAAACCAAACAAAACAACCCTCTCAGATCTCACTTCCCCATCCTGTGTTACATTACCATACAAATCCGTGAAAGATTTCCACAAAAACCAATATTCCCTTTCTGTACCCTTTTTTTTTTGGATTGAACTAACTCAAATTCCGATAATACAATCACATCATTAATCCAGTCCTCAATAGTTGGTTTCTTCCTAGATTGCCACACTTTCATGATTTGTTTCACTGCTACTACCAATATCTTATCTATCCAACACCCATACAGCTGAGCTTTCAAACAACAACCTTTTTGCCAATAACAGAACCTGAAAAGGTTCCCTTGGAAAGGAAATCGACAAAGTGATATCCACCTATCTAATACCTCTGTCCAAAATGTCGACACTCTCGAACAACCCCACAACATGTGAATCAATGACACACTCTCACACCACATCCCCAACAAATTTCCTCTCCAAGTAATCCGAATCCATACATCCGCACTGGAGTCCAGTATAACCTTCCCAAAATGTTCTGATGTATAAGACGCAGCTTGAGATCCATTTTACTACTATGACCAACCTGGCATACATACTTCCAGATTCCATCCCTCATTGGAAAACCTAAATCCAACTTCCACTTCTGTTTCAGTGTGTCCCAAGACTGCAATACTGAGTCATCCACACTCATGAGTTTCAGATATGTGGATACATTATGTGGCAATAAGTGAAACACAGTCCAACCCGCCGGTTCTTTTTCCAGTTGTGAATTCATCATACCAAATATTTGGGTCAGAAGCCGTTCAAGATCCCTATATCTATTCTTTTCCCGACTACTCAAATGATACTCACTTTGAAGTTCCTCAAAAGACTTCAAGACCCCATCTCGCAACAAATCTCCCAAAGTCAACAACCCCTTAGAAATCCAACTTCGCCAACACAATACTCTATTACTTAATTGCAATGCTGGGTTATACCAAATTGAAGAAACTTTTTCTTCTATTTGCAATTGTGATAGCAACACAGCGGTAATTACCGTCATCCCTCTGGTCAACTCCCTGGATTTGAAGAACACCTCTTGATAAGACCGTGGTTTGATTCACTTCCCACGGGAGGGGGAGTGGTTATTATGCAAGAAAATCGTGCCACGCCTCCTTCTTGCACCCCGATGGAAACTGGCTCCACCTCAGAATTCGACATGGTTGCTAGTACAGGGTGTGCTTTTTTAAACGGGAGGGCACCGTATTTGTTCATTGGCAGGCACCGATAGAAGCCTTCGTCGGAGGGCTCACCCCCTTTCCCTCAACCTTGCTGATGTACATGGAGCCATTGGACAGCTGTAGGAGGCGCTCCTTCTCAGAAACCTTCTGTCCATTTTTCAGCCATGTGATAGTAATGGGTCCCTCTCCATTTGCCTAGCCGTCTAAAACCACAGCATCCTTCCTTGAGGCTCCTTGGCAAAAAACGGCTCATTAAAGCAGCATGCTCCTGACAGCAGAAGGCCGAGCCCGAACACCCGGCCGCATGCCTGTCGCCTTAGGTCCGCCATTTATGGGGCTCCTGCTTGCATGTCCAGCCCGACACATCCAGCTTCCCCCCCACCCCGCTCCAAACCTTAGGTCTGAAGAAAATGTTCATGGTGGATGCTCCACGATGTTGCAGCTTAGAGCCCGACCTCCAGATTCCTTGGTCTGATGACAAAATGCAGGACAATGGACAGGATCTCTTGGCGGCAGTCTCGAAGAAGGACCTCTGGCAAGTCTCATCAACTTTTTTTGCAGCACCAACAAAGGACGCGATTCGCCCGGTCAATCTTCTACACTTTCTGTAATCCCGCAATCTGAGGGTGATATGGATCGGATCTCTGGAGTGTCATTGAGGGCTCAGCAAAGGTGTGGACAGATTCAGCCTTTCCACGACGATGCACTCAAAATGGGCAGCAGGTCTCCTGGTATTGGGGTTCCGCAGCTCTGGAACCTCACAGAACTTTAGGAGATGGCTCAGATCAAAGTTCGTCTGGGGACAGGTTGTTCCCACCAGTCGTAGGAAATGAGTCCTCTTCAGAGTTCCTCTGTCGCACAGAAAACAGGGTCAGGAGAGCAGTGCTCGCTTCACGGTGTTGCAAAGGATCTGCAGGCGTCTCTGGTCGTCTTTGGTTACTTCAGCTTCCTGTGTTCGACTTGCTTTTCATTCCAGGAGCCTCACATTTTATGCAGTTCCAGCATACGCTCCTCTGCAATCTCTCTCAGAAATTTACAGAAAGGTGGCGTTTGGCTGTCCAATCGGGATAGCCTGACCTCCAGTGGGAGCTGGTTCTATTTAGGCACTCTGACAAAGGAAAGGGGGGATGGGAAACTCCTCCCCCACTTCCTGTCTGCCCAGACACTCTGGAGCCTAGGCAGGGACACCCAAGCGTTCCTGGCAAAGACAAAACGCACACCGACCTCCCACTCCCAGAGGGGTAGAAGAAGGGCTAACGAAGAGCAACCACGCTAGTAATGGCGAAAAAAGAAGGGACGACCCTAGTTGGTACTTGGATGCCCCTATTGTGCACTACTGGGGCTATGGGCAAAATCACACAACAGTTGGTAGAATACCTCCACTGCCACCAGCCATAACTAGGTGATTGTCTATGTGACTAGAAAGTCACAGGAGCAGAGAGAAGGGGGATACCTGATATCCCTTTGGCACGCCACATAAGGTGGCGTGTGCCCATCTCTCAGACTATAGCGTTTCAGGAGAGATACTACTTCTCGCTCTATCCTTTAGAATTGTAGTTACTCTAGGATAACAAAAAGAATCTCAAAGGAGGACGCTAAGGGTCCCCAGCAATGCAGCCCATAAGGAGCTGTGTGATGCCTTTAAGAGTTATGGAGAGAATGGACTCCATATTTCAGGTAAAATACAAAGAATGGAGTTCCAAAAGACAGAGCCCATAAGAATTGAGTGGAAAAACGCTCCACTCATGCAGGATTCCATAAAAGGTCCAGATGTCCAGCAAAAAGTGCAGAGGGGTCTCACTGGGAGAGAGGATGTTGAGAGGGGATGTCTATTGATTCCAACTCACCTGCTGTTCTCATTCTACTCGATCTCTCTTATGCTTTTGACACGGTGAACCACTCCATCCTCCTAAACCGGCACCATGACACCCCTGGTATCTCGGAGCGGGCACTGGACTGGCTGACCTCCTTCCTCTCTGACCGTCCCGCCCATGTTATTCTGGGTTCTTTCTCCTCACCCACCTTCATCCCCACATGTGGTGTTCCAACCTCTCACCCTGGCTCTTTAACATCCATCTAGCTCCTCTCGCTCACCTTATCTAGACCTTTTCACGACACTTCCAGTGTTATGCAAACAACACCCACCTCTTCTGCAGGCTACCCTCTGCATCTCTTGTAATCTTTTTTCTCTCATTCATGACTGGCTTTCTGCTATCCAGTTCTGGTTTACCTCCAATGACCTTTGTCTCAATGCGAGCAAGACTGAGATTCTTCCTATCAGGACTCCTGTTCACTCTTTACTCCCCTCACTCTGACCACCCTCAATGGGCCCCCTCTCCCTCGGAGGCCAGAAAAACTGGGAGTTAATTCAACCCCTCTGTCTTTCATTCCTCACATCTTAGACCTTGCCAAGAAGGCCCATTTCCAACTCTTCTTCCTCATGGGGGCATCCTGCTCTTCCTCACATTCCCCCAGAAGCTCAATGTCACCAGATCTCTGGTACTCTTCAGGCTGGATTACTGAAACAGCCTCTTCCTGAATCTACCTTATTCTATCCACCCACTCCAGCTAAGCCAGAATAGGACTTTGAGACTTCTCTTGGGCCATAAGCCCAGGTACCGTATCACTGCAGCCCTAACATCTCTCCACTGGCTCCCAGTTGCTGCAAGGATCACATTTGGTTGCCAGACATTTGGTCGAAAAAAATTGGTCGACCAGACAAATGGTCGAACCAATTTGGTCGAAAACCAAATGGTCGAAATTTTTTATTTTTTTATTTTAACCCTTTTTTTTTTTTGGGGGGGTCCCCCCCCAACCCCCTTTTTTTCTCTAAAAACCCCTTTTTTAACTAAACGAAAACCCGAAAAATAAATATATAAATAAAAAAAAAAATTCGACCAAATTGCGTCGACCAAATTGCAGTCGACCAGTTTTTTTTCGACGAGTTGACTGGACACCTCACATTTTAATCCTCTGCATCATCCACTAGGTTGTCCACTCTATACTCCATCTAGATCCCTCCAATCCTCTGGCTCCAACACTCTGCTTGTCAAACGCTTCTCTACGCTGGCTTCCTCACCTGAAACAGCCTCCCCCTTTCTCTCCGTCTTGAGTCTGATCTCCTCAAGTTCCGCAAACACCTCAAGACTTTCCTCTCTTCCTCCTGCTTCCCCCTCACCCTGTCGTGCTAAAGCCCACAGTAGCTGTTGATTGGTGGCCTGGGCCTTTGTGTCCCAGCCTTCTGTCTGATCGCCCACAGCATGCACACCCCACTGCACTTGCCTTCGGGCACCACTTGGCCTGTTGCCTCACAGGTCTGCCCTTATTGATGGGCTGGTGTTATGATTTGATAGGCTATTTATAACGCGCCTAATACCCAGAGGACCCGGGGATCAAACCTGTGGTGCTCCGCGTCGTGTTGCTTCCAAGGCGAGCACGTTGCCAATGAGCTATCCTCCCAAGACAGAACCGTTCCCTCTTGAATCTTGTGATCACAGCCGGGCACTTACTTGTTGCCTTGCAACCATCCCCCGGTACTTCACCCCTCTGTGGATCTTCTAGCACTTTCCCCACCCCTCCCCATGTCACTTCTCCCTCGCTGCACTTGCACGATCGCAATGTTCACAAGGCCTAGTAGGACCGCCTTCTGTATTTTGCATTTTCCATTGTCTTGCTGTTTACCTTGTTCCCTTCTCTTTGCCATTTGTGTGCTTTGAAACGCAATTTCTTGATGTATAAGCACCTTACAAATGACCAATAAATAAAAATGACCAATCTCCTCAACAGATGGTCCACCAGAATCTGGCCAATGACTTCCAGCTTGCCAGAAATTATTCTTAGTTCTACTTTGATTTTTCCCTTCTGTGTTCAGGCCCATGTCTGCTCCCTGAACTCTGATCCCCTGTTTTGCATCCCAAGGCTGACCCCACTGAATTCACCTTATACTCTCTGACCTCTTTTCACTGGTTGGTACGCGTGATTTGCCAAGATGGTAACTCTCATTGGACCTCGCTGGCTACCTCCACTTCCTCTAGATCCTAACCTCCTCTGACAAATTCCTCTTCCCTACTCTAGCCTCCTCCCTCCACTCTTCTGAACTTGCGCTTCTTCAACAACTTCTTTGCTCTTTCTGCTCCTTTTCCACCACTCTGTTCCTTGCGCTATGCACAAGTCTCTGCCATCTTCCGATCTCCAAACTTCGACAGCCCCTCTTAGGTCTGGTTCTCCAGCATACTTGGGGCCTGCCGGTAATCTGGGCTGCATGTCTCTTCCCGGCCCTGGTGTAGCCGCTCATGCCTGTTAGATTTCTCTTTGGCCCGTTCACATGTGGGGATGCCATTTTGGGGTTGGGCAGCCCAATCATGGAGATGGTGCCTAGGTGTGCAGTGCATGAATGTCTCGTGTTTCCTATTTTCTGCTGTGGTTGGTGCATTTAGTCTGCTCAACATAATGAGGAGGCATGGTTATGATGATGTGCATGGTCATAAGTAAGATAGCCAAGCCACACTGGTGTCCTGTCTCCTTTATTAAAGCAAGGGACCCAATACTTGTTTCCATCTGCAAACCCACGGGTACCGCAGTCCCTCAAATATATGCAGGTCTGAAATAAGGGAGAAGCCCTGGGCGATGCTGTTTATTGCACCTTCAGTGGTAGCATTGCTGAGTCGGTGACCTCCTACGGGTCCTTACCACACCCCACTTACTAGCCACACCATTGGGACTTATCGCGCGAACAAGTCGCATCATTCAAGGAAGCGGTTATTTGCTTTTTTCAAAAGATCCTGTTTTTCTTTTGTCCTTAAGTGGTGTGTGCTCCATTTTGCCAACCTGATCATTTTCTCCCTGTGCTCCTCTACCCGGAATGTGTGTGGATTCCCAGCGTGTCCATGCAACCATCAATCCTCTCGTAGTCCATGTGTCTTTAGGAGTTAACTCTAGGATTGCTGTTGTATTATTAAAGATCATCCGCAGGTTTTAGCTGTACTCTGTCGGAGCAAAATTTGTGTCATTTTTGCTTTCCACCAATCATCTAGTTTGCCTCAAGTCACCAACATGTCAAGAAAATTATTCAAATTCTTTTTGCATAGGTAATGTTGGTCATCCTGCTTCAATCCCAGTTTGAACTTTCCATAATATTCTAAGCTGCAGCTTTTTTGTTCTTCAAAGCTTTGTTTTTTAGTCCAGCCGTAGCAAGGCCTTTGTTAAAGCCTTGGTAGCTTTCAATGGGATGTTTACAATGTCCTTTGTAGTTGTGTTTGTGGTGAAATTCATCGGGGAGCTCCGAGTCTGCAGTTCTTCTCTCATTGTGACATAGTTCCCTTTTTCAGGATTCAATAGGCACATATGATTTTGAACTTTGTTGAAACTCTCCAATTTCTTGTTGCGTTAAATGAGATAGGATGGTAGTTTTGTACTAAGTTTATTCAACCAATGTTTTATCCATGGATTTGAATCCCAGCAGTTAGTTCTCTAGAAAGTTAACTTAAACATTTTACTTTCTCTTCAGTTTTTATTTTTTGCATTTTTTAAAAAGTTCATTAACGCTCCTAATCTTTAAGTCGCAGTGTATTTCTGAAAACACCCATCACTTTTTCTGCAGGTTCATGTTTTGATACTGAAATTTGCTTGAAAAAGGAAGAGCCGCCTTGTTATCAACTGGGTGAGAAAGTTGGAGAAAGCAGCAGCGACACCAACTTGGGTAAGTAAGAAATGTATAGCAAGGAGTGTTTAAAGTCAGGTTCATAGTTGCCAAAAGATATCCTTCTGAGCAAGTTTGTCATCTCCTTGATTCGTTCAGATGCTTGGTGAGGGGCCTGTCTCAGGTTAAATGGGGTCCATTGTTTGTTGGGCGGCCTGTCAGGCCTTTTGTTGTTTAGGGAGGGAGTGGCTGCCGGTTGTACGAGATGCAGTGTTTGTCAGAAGTGGCCTGGCTTGTTGCTGCTCGTGTAGGTGCGGCTTAACAACCTATTTTGCATGTTGTTGGGTACTTTTCTTCACTTCTCTGCAGACTCAGATGCCATGTTGTGTTGTGTCCTCAGCAGGAGGGAGAGAAAGGCAAACGGCGCAGCCTGCCGAATTGTCTGAGAAAGAAGAGAAGGAGCGGCGCCTCTTGCTGCACCACTGTACATACTGGTAAAATCGTGTTCAGCACAGGACGGCTGTGGGCTGCTGGCCATCGGCTGGTTGCTCCGGTCCGCTTGCAGTAGGTGGGGTGGTGTGGTGGGCTCTTGAGGCTACTTATTCATACAGCGGTTGACCTCTATTGTGTGGTTTTAAAATACATATTCTGGACTAGTACATATTTGGTCTGCTGCTTTCTCCCAAACCTCTTGAGTCTTGCAAAAGGGTTAGTGTGGAGTGTGGAGGAGGTGCACTGTGTGCTCTGTCTCAGCGCTCTGCTTTCTGTGCTGTAGGGCGGCGGGCCAGGACCTGGGTGAAGGTGCCTGTGACCTGAGTTGGAATTTATCTCAATGCCATCCGGACTGAGAAGTAACGGGGGTTGTCCATTGCCTGTGCCAGTGATTACTTACTGAAGGATTGGGATACTCTTGCAGTATTCATTCTAATGCAAACAGTGCTCTTCAGTGTGAATACAGTCTCGGGTGGTTTGGCAAGTGATTCAGACAGTCAAGGAGCACTGCTTACTTATGAAGATGAAACTGAGGTTCTGAATGACTCTAAGCCAACAAAGGCCTTTTAAGGGAAATTATGTACATGGAATTAAGGGTCCATTGTGACCAACTTGATGCTGATGTTGTTCTTGATGCTACCCCGGGGTATGGCAAGTTTGGCAAGTATGGAAAAGAGGCTCTTAATAAAATAACTGATGATAAGGAAAGTATGGGTGGCCCCAACAATAATGGAGGTATTGGGGTCCTAAATCTAGTGGACAAGTTCCCTACCTGCATATCTCCTGTGACCTGGCCTGCAAATAACTCTCAGAATGAGAGTGAAGTGTTATTTCTATTTATTTATTTGTATAGCGCAAGCCAGGCCCTGAGGCTACCGGGCGCATATCTTAGAAACAATGGTTACAAAACAGCCAATTAAAGTTCTTCCTAGTTTCCGAGATGTGGGCTGATCTGGGGATGTTGAGGGCTGCCCTGATAGCGTTATTTTCTATGATCTGGAGTTTGTCCAGGTTGCATTGGTTGGTGCCTTGGTACAGTGCATTACAGTCGTCAGGTTTGGACATGACCAACGTCCTAGCAAGGGTTATGCAGTTCTGAGTGACCGGGCAGGGGATAACAGAGGTGGAGGTGCTGGGAGTGAACCCATTAATAACCACCTCTGTTTCGGGCTACTATCCTGTGCCTCCTTGTGATGGCTGGGATCTCGGATCCTCGCGCAATTCCTCAGTGCGCATAAATAAAAGGCTGACACAGAGCAGTCCCTGCCACGTCCAGCACGTGGGACACTGTTTCAGGAGTTCTTCCACCATGGCGTCTAGCTGAGGAAACCACACTTTCTGGCGCAACATGTGCTTCATGGAGACCACACCTCGATGTCCCTCGCGGGCCAACTCCTATCACCTTCCTTTTTAGAGCTGTTGGGATTACTACCATGTGTCATTTTAGCAGGAGGTTGTCCTCGGAGAGCGCTAGCTCTTTTACCTGTCTACCTACAGTCGTACCTCTTCCAACGCAAGACGACCCCGTTCTTTGGCCCTCCACCATTGACCAGATTTGAGCCCCTCACGCACTGGCACACCTGATCTGCTTCCACTTCCTGCGCCAAACGGGTTGCTTCGATGCCCTCTGGCTTGTCTTGATGGATCAGGTATCGGAGATAACGGTCTGCCACCGATGGTTCAGGTGTTCATCCTGTTCTGGGATGACGAGATAGGAAATCGGTGGGGATTTTCCACCTTTCCTGGTCTGTGTATGTTTTCTAAAATGCATAGTCCTGCAGCCGGAGTCCCCACCTTGTAATGCAGGGTGGCATTTTGGTTTGTGGGTTGCCATAGAGGAACAGAAGTGCTTGGATGTTCAGTCACAACTCGGAATGGCTTATCGTAGAGGAACAGGTGAAAATTTTCACACACCCACACCATTGCAAGGCTTTCCTTTTCCGCCTTAGAGTAGGCCTGCTCAGTGACTGAGGGGCTCCTGCTAGAAATGCAACAATGTGTGTTTGCGTCAGGTCTTTGGCGTCCATTTGGGACAGGATGGCACTCAGCCCCACTGGACTTGCATCCACTGTTAGTTTTGTTTTCTGGTCCGAATCGTAGTGTGATATATTTTCAGCTTGCGCAACTCTTTCTCGAATAATCTTCTCAAATGCGCGTTGGCACTCCTCCGACCAGTTGAACACTGCATTTTGTTTGGTCAGTGCTCTGAGAGGTTTGCTGACCCTGGCAAAGTCCTTTATGAACCTTGCGCAGTAGCTGGCGAGTCCCAAGAAAGATCTGAGTTCCGAGACATTGGTTGGTGGTGGTGTCTCATTGAGCGCAGCGACTTTGTCCGGATCAGGCGTCATGCCGTTTTCTGAGAACACATGGCCAAAGAAGAGCAGCATGCTTTTTCTAAACTCACACTTTTCCTGGTTGAGGGTGAGGTTGGCAGTTTCCAGGGCTATGCCCACTTTAGTTAGGATCTCGTCATGCTTTCCCACATCAGTCCCGAACACCAAGATGTCGTTGCTGTAGTTTATACAGTTCGGGATGTGCTTAATTACGTTGTGGACTTCTGGCTGAAATATCTCGGCCACTGAAGAGACCCCAAAGCTCAATCTTTTACCTGTATAGTCCCAGCTGTGTGACGAATGTCGTGATGTTTCGGCTCTCTGGACTTTGCACCAACTGGTGGTAGCACTTCTTTAAGTCCAGTTTTGAGAAGACCCTGGCCCGGTTTAGTAGATGTATTATATCAGTGATACGTGGGGCCATGTGTCTTTCCCTTCGGATTGCTTGGTTGGGCCGTCTCATGTCCACATAGTCTAATTGCATCAGAACCTTTCTTTGGCACCAGAACGTTGGGCAAAACCCACGTGTTTGGGCCCGTGGCCGGCTCTATAATGTCTTGTTCTAAGAGCTTATGTAGTTTATCCTCCACTTTCTTCTGGATATTCACCGGATTGCCCCTGTAGTGCTGTGCTACGGGGTGCACCGTTTCATCAATGTGCCATTGTATTTGTCTGTTCCGCAGTTTTCCGATGCCTCTGAACAGATTGGGGTACAGGTCCTTTATCATGAGTACTGGGTCTATGTATTTCTGTACCATGATCATGTAGAGTACATGTATTAAACTCATTTTGATGGCTGTCTTAAAACTGAGTACACAACCGTTTTCGCTCCCTGTCGCCAGTACGTGTATCAGCACTTCCTTTTCTTGCCCCTTGTAGTGGCATGAACCTTCAAATTGCCCTGTACACTTGAGGGGTGTGGTAACTCCTTGAATATCTTCTCGCTGACCACATTCACTGTTGCCCCAGTGTCTATGGGAAATTCGGTGGGCCATTATCAGCTTTGGACTATGTTCGGTGACCACCGGGTTACCCTGTGCATATACATAGGCCTTCTTTCGTTGTTCGCTACCCGATGAGCTGACTTCGAACTCCTGACGAGGATTGCTCACCCAGGTATCGTACGTGGCGCCTCGATCTTCGCTTGGGTCTTACACGAGTGACGTATCTTCTCCTTTCTCTTCTCTCTCTCTCTCTCCTATGTCTCATCCCCGGATTCCTTCTCTTTTGGTTCAGGGTCCATTATTCTCGGTGACGGATGTGGTGCTGGACCTGATGGGTGGGATGTCGAGGGGTGAGGTCTTGGTTTATATCTGGGGAATGCTTCTATGTTTCTCTCCCTTTTTCTCTGTTTAGTCAGTAAACCGCCTTGAAGTGTCCCTCTATGCCGCACGTGGCGCGCATCGCTGGCCAATGGCTGTGCAGGTCCCCTCATTTGGTTATTCAAAAACACATTTGAAACAAAATGGCTCCTCTTGTCTCCTCTTCTGTTGTAGCCGATGCACTGTGTCAACTGTTGCTGTGGTGTTGAAACTTTCCACTTGTGAGTCTACAGCCCTTTCTGACCTCGCAAGGGTCAGTATTTCGTCCAAAGTGCGGGCTTTCTGTAGCAATTTCTGTCGGAAAATCAGACTCGCGTCCCGCAATAATTTGAGACCGCAACGCATCTGTGTTAGAGTAGTTTGTGAAGTTGCAATGTTTCATCTTGATAGTCTCATGACGTAGGCACCCATCGTTTCACCCTTTGCTTGCTTGGTGCTTTGGAATAGGTGGCGCTCATAGTCCATGTTGGTGTGCGGGGTGAAGTACGCTGACAGAGCTGTCTTTAACTCTTGTATGGAGTCAATGGATGTCGCAGGCATCTCATCAATAATGTACCGTGTGGCCGGTCCTACCGCCAGCTTGAGGAGACATTTTGTCTGTCCTCCTCAATGGGCCCTGTGACCGCCATGTACAATTCAAAGTCCCTTATCCATCTGGCCCAGCTCAGCCCAATGTTGCTGGTGTCTGTGACATCGAATGCACCTGGAATCTGAGCCACCAGGGAGTCTGGCAGTCTATAAGGGGCCTGCTCCTGTTGAGCCACTGGCCCTTGGTCCTGTGGGCCCTGGCCTACATCCTGGGCTGACATCATCCCATAAGTGTTTGACCTCAGGCTTTCTGCTTGTTCACACTGCCTCCTAGTAGGCACGAGCACCGTGTCTGTGAGTGCCTCTGTGGGCCCGGGTCTCTGGAGCGTCGCAGTGACACGGAGCGGTCCCTGAAAACGTCTTCCTTATTTCTTATCCTAATGTGTACTGACTAACCCCGCCCTCCCGTGTCACTTCCCTCCCTGCCTCACGCCTCCCACATGCCTCAGAACTGGAGTGTCAACATGAGACTCCTAAAGTGCTTAAAGCAGTGTAAACTGTACTCCAGGCTTCTTCGTTGATTATAACTGTGTTGAGTTGAGACTTTGGAAAACACAGCAGTAAAAGGTGTACGAAAAAGTAATTTCTCTTTGGTGAAACTTTGTTTTTCCAGTCACTTCAAACACTCTTCTTCCTCCCTCTCCTACTCCCTTCATTCTCTTTCCTCACTCACAACTCCCCTTCTCTCCTCATGCCCGCAACCTTGGTCTCCACATCGACCCCCCACCTCTCTTTATCACCACATTTCTCTCACTGCTAGATCTTGCCGCTTCCATCTCTACAACATCGTAAAATTCATCCTCTCCTAACCTTCCACGCTACTAAACTCCTAATCTCCTCCCTCATCTTCTCCAGACTCTTCTACTGCTCCTCTCTTCTGACTCCCCTCCTCACACCTTTCGCCCCTCAAATCCATCTACCACTTCGCTATCCGCTCCCTCTGCCTTCTCTCACCTCACGACTCCATCGCCTCTTCCCTTGACTCACTAGGATGGCTCCCTTTTCACTCCCAGCTTAAATTTAGCTTCCTCTGTCTAGTTTTCAATGCCCCTTATTGTCTTTCCCCTCCCTATCTAACCTCCCTTCTCACTTTCTACACCCCTTCTCGTTCTCTCCGTTCTGCAGATCTCTTCCTCCTTTCTCCTCCTCCACCCTGTGCCCCTTCCCGCTTCCGCTCCTTCCAACTTCTTGCTCCTTTCCATTGGAACCGCCTTCACCCTCCCAGTCCGCTCTACTTCCTCCTACCCCGCATTTCGCACTTCTCTAAAATCCTACCTCTTCCATTCACCCCCCTAGCATCTTTCAGCTTCCTCTCTCCACTGAATCCTCCTCCTCCTCCTCCTTCACCTTCTAACCCTCCTCTGTCCCTTCAGTCCCCCTCCATATGCACTTAACCTCACCAATAATGTAAGTTGTTCCTTGTACTGTTTTCTAGTTGCAATTGCTTGTTCCTCATGTAAAACGCTTTGGCTCAAAGCGCTATATAAATCTAAATAAATACAAATACTTCACCTCCTGATCACATCTGTCTGTTTTTTCGTTTCCTTTCGTTCCAACCTTTGCACCTCTTCCTCCTTGCCATGTGTGGGATTGTGGGCTGAAAGGTGCTTCTGTCCCTTCATTGGATGTTCACGGCCCACCTCCATCGGTCATCATAAGGCTTCGCTTGATGATGTTCGTCAGCTGTTGCGCACCCCGGTGAAAGTTATTGATTCGGCTGTTAATCCCATTGGCCTCCCTTTCACCTTGACAAACACTGTGTCTCTTAACGACTTTCACGCTTTACATGGTTTGAATGACTTAGTTGCTAACATGGGCAAATCATTGGACCTGGCTCTCGCAGTCCTGCTTCATATGCATGGTACAGTGGGGGGAGAGAGTTGCTGAATGCTCAATGCTCCGTGTTCTCACGTTTATATTGGGTTTTAAAAACGATTGTAAAACCAGTTTTGTGTTATGATGAGTCATTTATAATGTGCCTGTAGACCAGTGTTTCTCGTAGGGAAAGAAATGTGTACACAGACTGATGCTTCCATTGATAATGTAACTCAAATGAACTTTAGGGGAAGGGGAGATTGAGGTCGATTCACCCTCACTGAGGGCCGTGCCCTTGGTTTATGTGAGCCAGGAGGGCATACCGCCTCGGTCCCCGCCGAGTCTGAGGGTTCTCCAGGTAGCGGAGGAGCTCATGGCAGAGAATCATGGTTATTGCATTTTGGGATTTGTCGCTGAAGAATTGGATGCCCAAAGAGCAGATAAGAATAAAAAACTATGTTGCTCGGGCTCTAGAAAGTTCCTCTGTAACGTATCCTTGCCGCCAGCCCCTAAGGGCCCAGTTGTTATACTGCAAGCTGAGAATTATCTGACTACTGATGAGGTGTGTTCTGGACAGGCTCTCCCGGTTGACAGTGGGGTGCCAGAAGTTGGCCCTTGTACAGAAAAGCCACAACAAACGTTTCACAAGAGCTCCAACTTTCTTGTCTTTCATTCACCTGCTGGGGCTGATGGGAGTAGGAGGGGGGGTGACTCAGACGGAGGAGGATTAAGATCTCAACCTATGGTACCTGTGGAAAGGGAAATGGAGGCTTGCAGCATAAACCTTGGAACGGATGGCAATGCCCCTTACTTGAATAACCGAAATAGGGGGCTACCGACAATGCCGTTTGTGACTTTTGAGGATCGAAGGTGATTAGCATGTATAGGTCTAGCGGTACTCCGCTTCTCCCCTCCCCCGGAGTGAAATAGCGTTAAAACCTCTGTCACTTGTTCGCTAAACAATCTAGAAAGCATGTTTTACGCCTATTACTGAGAGCTCTGTGAATTGTACAACTTGATTCTAGGGACATAGCTTGGGTAGAATTTTAGAATTACTATTTTCTTGATACAGGCATATTACACTAACTTGCGCTTGGTCAGGGATGGATCAAGTTTTTTTTGCCGCCAACTACATTAGATCTTGGGTTTATGACCTCTATGTATTCATCCCAAGGTCTCCAGTTCATAACACAGTTAATAATTTATGTAAAATGTCCCCACTACCAAATCTGAATTTATGTCCCGACATTGCCCCGTCATTACAGATTAAATGCTTCAGGGGGATAAGTCAAAAAGGCAGATAATTGGTATGGCTTTGGGGTGTCGGAGAATGGATGAAAATGATGATTGGAGTTGGTTGGCGACAGCCTTGGATACAAGGCCTAGGACTACGCAATAGTAATGAACGTGAACGACCATTGAAAGAGATCCATTTCATATCCTGGACTACTAGGGGCTTTGCCCCTCTATTCCAAGAAGGGAGTGTGGACCGACTCTCAGTTGATGTCTTTTCAGGAGACATTGGTCCAATCTACACCTGTCCTGGACGGTTTTACTTTGTTATTCTCCACAGCATATAAAGGTGGCGCTGCCCACCCGGTGACGCGGCCGCCCAGCTTCTGGTTCTCTGGGAATAAATTACAATTTTAGTCTTCAAGTGTCACTATTTGCACAACCACCGCATTTATCCAGGCGGTAGAGCTACATTGGGACCCTGTTGTTCATCCCCTGCTGGGGTGCACTCTGATAGTGAATCTATAGTGGAACCCCCAGAAAATTGCACAACCAGAATTTTTCGACTATCGAAAATATTGTTTTGAAGTGGCAATCCGAAAGGAAATGCAATTCAATTATTAGGTGTGGGGACTTGAACGCCCTTTGTGTTTCTCCGCTGGGCGATAAAGATTTGCCATATTTTGAAAAGGCTGTATGGAAAAGAGGGAGATACTTATGCAGGTATGGGGCTTTACATTCTAAATGGAAAGGCTGTGGGAGATGGAAGCTCCTCACCATACATGGGTTAGAGGCTCACAAGTTCATGTACTGTTTTGTGTCTGACGGAATCTTTATGCATATTAAGTCTATGACGATCGAACATACAGATGTCCGTAATCATGATTCTCTGTGGGTCGAGTGTTGTGTGAAAGCCCAGATGGCAGAGTACCCATTTTGCAATAATGTGTTGGGTGTAAACCAAGGTGGTGATGGTATAATATACAAGCATTTAATAACATTTGAATAGCCATGCACCCAGAAGAGACATTCTATGAGTGATTAGCATACTGTCCTCATCAGGAATAACCGAAGTCTATGAAGTAATGCAGAAGCCTAAAAAACCAGGGTCCTGCATAAACATGTATATGATCCAGAAGTGCCGTCCCAAAAAAAGAACTGCAAAGGGCTCTGAAAATGATATACGGTCCGACGACTGTATTCAGAACCGCTGCTTGAAGAATACCAGCAGCTCCTAGTTGGCGCACAAAATCTGCTCCCTACGCTGACACAAGGCAATACTCCTAAAGTACAAGCGGCCAGGTAAACCCCATTTCCGAGGAGAAATGGATTTGCCATTTTAATAAAATATCTTCAAATAGTAGTGACAACCCAACCCCGGCTTGTCAGTGTGTTGATATACCCAAGTCTGTGAAAATATACCTGAAGGCCTTGTTCATTTTAAACTCCTGCAGAACTAATTTGAGGCCCTGATGGTCTAGCCATGGTGGTGGTTAAAGGAAATATGCATTTTTGGGCTAATGCACTGCTAGCTATTTCTGACAAAGTAATTGCACTGAGAAAAGTTCCCGAATCTTGGCTACGTTCCATCATAGTGCCCATCTATAACAAAAAAGGGCCCAGTGCAGATCCAGCCAATTATAGGTCGATAGCTCTGCTAGACGTCCCATCAATGATATTCTAGGCCCTGCTGCTTTGTGACTTACAGGACTAAGCTACAGTGACTAAGGGATTGGACGATTCTCAGACTGGTGTTTGTTAGGGAGTGGGGACAATAACCAATGGTTTCATCCTCGGTCTGTTCAAAGAGGAGGCCATGGAGAAGGCCAAGCCGCTATAGATCTCATTGCCTTCTCCATGGCCTTCGATAGTATTGATAGGAAGGGACTGTATTCTGGAATATTGCCAGATGTTAATCCTCTGGGTGTACTCGCTCATTACCTGCAAAGATTTCCAGGCCAATATTGGCGCATGCAATTTTTGCCATTGCGGTTCCATCTCTTGCCCACCCCAGAAATCCTGGGGGCAAGAGAGGGGTCTGAACGCACACTGAGGATCTAGAGGTTCTGCAAAGAAGAGGGAAATATTTAAACTATCTTCTTTTATTGGAATGCCATGTATTAACTCCTCAACGTGCAATATACGGTAATCATTTAGTACAGGACTAGAATGTTTTATCAAGTGGTTTAGTCTGGTAATATATTTGAACTCCAAAAGCAAATGGGTGGAGATTTGCTGCTTTGTGCTTTTTAAAAGAGTTGCTGCCATGATGGTGCTAAGCTTTGAGTGGAAGGGGTACATTCAGTATTTGAAGTGTTTTACTGTATATTAGTTCATGATTGCACCATGAGAGATGTGTATGTTTAATACTGTTTTTATTACTAACGTGATGACTTATTTGATAATAATGAATATTTATAGTATCTGTTTGATTGCTTATGTATTTTATGGTTGTTTGGTGAAAAGTTCCTTGTTGATCTAATTCACTTAATATAAAAAGACAATCCAATGTTTTGTTGGCTAGGGGTAGTCTAACTCAGCAGGTTACATTGGTCAATTGTTGATATGGCTGGTCTCCAACTCTGCAGGTTACATGCAGTCATTTGAAGTCATTTGAAGTCAGCTGACGTGTTAGGATTAGCCTACCTTCCTCTGCATTTACTCTCTGGATACTGTATGTATGTTGTGATGTCATTTGTGGAATGTATGAGGTAAGCTTGTAGTGTTGTGTATGAATGGGCTCTAACCCAGGCAGTTGAGCTATGTGAGCCTGGGTGGTGGGAGCCAGTGGGTCTCCCTCATGTTCCTCCTAATCTCCTGATGGACTCGATGACATCTGATCCTGTAACTGAAGATACCAATAAAGCAACTGTGAAGTGTACCTGCCAGTGTATCCTTTTATGTCTTAATGACTGACAAGCAGTCATAACAAGTCTTCATCACGTCCAGTCTTGGTTAAGGAGGGGGACGACACAGGAGGTGCTCACTTTGCGGCATGCAACAGATTGTGGTGGGCGATTGGAGGAAGCAGTCTTTATGACTTAGTAAAGGGACTGTAGGTGAAAGTGAGAATAAACAAAGGTCTTCAGATCCAGCAAAGGCCCTCCTCCTAGTCGAGAGCGGCAGGAGCAGAGCTTCGGAGTAAGTGTTCTGAGTTAGTTTGCATAATTCAATTTAATGCTGTAACCCATTGATGATATATTGTGCTAAATAAATGTATGCCTAAAACAGACATGGAGTTGGAGCTGATTATAGATTGAAAACGTAAAAAAAGTCCAAGGACCAGAAAGGACAATAGAGTCGGGTAATAACATGGGGTCCTTTTGAAGACCGTTGGCATCTTTAGAATGAAAGGTGCATCCGCCAAAGATGTCCTAAGAATGATCTGG
The DNA here is from genome assembly GCF_040938575.1 of Ambystoma mexicanum. Classification (NCBI taxonomy): domain Eukaryota; kingdom Metazoa; phylum Chordata; class Amphibia; order Caudata; family Ambystomatidae; genus Ambystoma; species Ambystoma mexicanum. The sequence continues at coordinate 18,599,164 of NC_090923.1, read as the reverse complement.
ACATGCCCAAGATGGCCGGCGCAATTAGATGAAAACTGACCCAAGTAAGATCAATAGTTTGTTTAAATCCTACATGCTAGAATGATCATGTAAATATGGACATAAAGTAGGGACCACTCTATTATATAAAAATGACCACACACCAGCAGCATTCAAGGCAGCTGGCGGAGCCAGGTGCCCCAGAAGAATACAGCACTGCTCATGAAGAATGCAGTGGACACCGGGAAGCATTGTTTACATGACCAAGTTCGTAACCGTAGTCCCTGGCATACTATGCAAATTAGACAATTTCTATTAATGATAAAGCATCATGCAAATAATGAGACGTTGTGCTTTTGAATGGTATTTTCAATAATACTAGAAATATGGCTAAAGTCCATAAGTAATTAAAACCAAAATTACAGGTTTAAATGACCGAATTATACAGGTGTGCTCAATGAAATCCTAAACTGACGTTGCAGAATGCTTACTCTCTGATGCAAAAATAAAGCACAGGGCTTGAGCTTGCCTAAGCCCACATTTTCTAAACAAAGGAAATCAGTATGTCCTTCTTATAGAATTATAATTTGGATCAAACCACAAATAATGAAGCAGACTGTAAGAATGCCCCATTAGTGCCAATGTTGAGGCTGGTTGTGCTGTTGTTGAAAATTACAAGCGGGATACTCTTTTTAAAGATAAGGCAGGTTGCGAGCAGTGATATTAAAGAACTACTAAAACGGGCGATACTATAAGAAACCCAAAACCGATGAGCTTTCATAAGGAAGATATTTGTTTCTTTGAGATGATTGATTTCACGTATATTGAAGAATGTAATTTACAGGTAAGTATAAAGAACTTTAAAGGGAAAGAGTACCAATGGGCCTGGGTAAATAACTGGTCTTTGGTTATGACTAGATACTCTTTGGAGGAATATAAAAAAAAATCCTGCAGCGGTTTGCTCACGTACAACAATACTTAACTCTTTCAGAATATAAAATATAGATGCATATATCTAAAATTCCGATTAAAATACATTAGAAACCATGGGAAATAATTGATCCATGTTTCGGCATCCTTGAAGTAAAGAAAGGGTGTGTAGACTGTCAAACTGATAAGGAAACTTTAAAACCTCTTATTTTGAAATGTCCCGGAGTAACTGTCAAAAGTATATGGTTTGAAATTGCCAGGTGCTGGGAGCTATTTAGCTGGGTTAGCCTGAAACCAACAGCTTCCAGGAGCTACTTTTGACTCAACAGGTAAATGGTGCCAAAGAAACATAGCTATGTGATATTAACTATGTATACATTTGGTAACGTGTTCAAAAGAGAATAAAGGTCATGCGTAAGGTACATTTAAAGACTATTGTATATTACATAATGGAGAAAATATTATAATTTCCATCTTGCCCATAGATTTGCTGTGCACTATGGACTGGCTCCTGGTTCCCCAGAGGTAGCTCCTACCTACCGGGTAATGCCAGACACCCAGGAGATTCTTTTTGCTCCTGGTCAACAAATCCTAATTTTGACCCCTGAGAGTTAGATTATATTCAAATTTCTTTAAAAAATACTTGCGGCTTGAATGGCGAAGTTGAGTCTGGCGTTGGTGCTGACCAGATTTTGGGAGTGAATTGTAAGGGTGCAGAAGTAAGACTTGGACACAAAGGTGACTTGGTTTTGGTTATAAACATTTATCAACCAATAAAAGGGTTGGAAACACAACCTCTGTCCCTAAAGCCAAGGGGGGTTTCCCTGCCTCAAAGAAATCTAAAGAAAATGTCAGGATGTCAATTGAATAGTCTCACTGTCGTGTCCAGAAGCCCTGCTTCTGACCCTAACACTATTGACTTACATTTAATGTGCAGGATGTTCTAATCTCAACTAAAGTGTTGATGACCGTCCTCGCCAACAGAAAGTTCCAATGTCTCGCATTCTCAACAAACAAAATCAAATGTTCCACAATGTAATATTCCAATGAGCAGAGTTTGGCTCGTTCCCCCTGGATTTTCCAAGCTTTTCTCAAAGGTTGCACTATGAAAGTTCCCAGCTTTCCCGTGAACACTTCTCCTGCCTTCATGGAGGGCTTATGCCTGGTTCACTCTTCTACCAAACAAACCCCAGAAAAATAATGGCAGATGGTCTCTATTAGTACTTCCTTTAACAACTCCCTGGGGCCCGGACCCCTAATGCATCCAAGAGTGGTTTGGTGAATGTTAGATATGTTATGCTAGTTGTACTTTTAGAGCACACTATCACCCAAAGGCATCATGGCGCTTATGGACGGGAGGACAGAAGGAGGAGAAAAAAAAGGAACTGAGCAAGAAGATGTAAATCGTTAGAACAAAAGGGTGTTTAGGCAGCACCTGAACAGAAAGTGATTGTCGGTAGCGGAAAGAGACTGGACCGACAAACCATGGGGACCTGAGGTCATGAAGTCGGAGGCAGAATGCAGAGCTCTAGCTGGTATGTAGCGGCAGAATCGGCACCCAGATCGTAAAAAGCCTGGTGCACTATCCAGTGCACTATCCACTATTGAATTTGCTGCCTAACAGGGAGCCAATTATGGCAGCGCAGAATGGGGTAGATATGGTCCCTCATAGAAACACCAGCAGCCACTCTGGCCGCCGTTGTTCTGAACTATCTGAAGACGATCAAGACGATTAAAAGTGTAAAGGGGCTGAGACCGAAAAAGTCAGTTGCAGTAGTGTTGGGAGCCAAAAACAAAGGCTGCCACCACAGGGATATGCAGGAAAGGAAGAAACATACAAAAGACTTTAAGCTTATAATAACCTCCTTTGCAAACTATGAGGCAGGAACAGACAGCAGGAAGCACAACAAAAAATGCGAACCCATCAATGGAACTCCAGACAACAACTGAAGTGGTGATACCCATCTTCATTCTAACGGACCACGAGCTGCCATGTCACCAAACGAGCATCTTTAGTAAAGGACCCAGTTTCGTACCTACAACACAAGCTGATAATTTCCAGACAGTAGTAGAGTCGAAGAAATTCTTCAGACTACTACGTTTGAAATATTTGTTTCGAATTCCTAGTGATGACACTAGAAGAGATACTAATGTGAAAGGTTTAAAACCACCACCTACCTTTTTGCCTTCGGCAGCCATGGTAAGTCCTGCTATCGTAGATTTTGAAAATAAAATATTGACAGAAACAAATAATATTGCCTAAAAACAACCATTGAGACAATTTATGCAAGGAAGAAAGAGCCACGCTCAAGCTTCCACAAGACAACCCCTCCTTTTTGGTTAAACCAGCATACAAAGGGGGAGGGATTGTGCTTTGGTCACGTGAAGCTTGAGGTATTCAAACATATGGATAACCCTATGTCCTATAAGAAATTAGAAAACGATCCCACACAGAGGCTGAAGGAATAAATCAGTAGTTTGACAGCCCGCGCGTTTATGCAAGGGTGGATAGACACTGATGAACAAACTTTCTTAACAAAATCAAACCCCAGCATTTTACATCTTGCCTAAGGTGCATAAGAATAGTGTGCCACCTCCGGGCAGACCTATCGTTTCGGCAGTCGGATCAATTTACTCTGATTTCTTCCTAAGACCTTTTGTAAGAAAGATGCAATATTTTGTCAAAGATACTACAGAAATGATTAATTTCTTAGCAGAAATTAAGATTGATCAGGGTGACTTGTTAGTGTCTCTAGACGTAGAGGCATTCTATACTAGTATCCCACAAATGGCCAGTATCAGGATCATGAAGAAATATCTAGACCGACACATTGAGACATCCAATCAACTCCTGACACAATTCATACTCTAGTGCATTAAGATTGCTCTTACAGAGAACTACTTTGTTTGAACGCAAATACTATAATCATCAACACGGAATGAGTATGGGAGCTACTTTTGCTCCGGATATTGCCATTGTGTGTATGGATTGCCTAGAACGAAGAACAATCTATAGTGAAACTAATCCTTATAGTACCAAGATTGGCAGCTGGCATTGGGACATTGGCGTGGTTTCATGACATGGAAGGAAACTGAGATCCAACTCCTGTCTTTCCTTACCTTGCTTAATAGACCAGATCAGTACATTTATTTCACTATGACATATGAAATGACCAATATGTATTTCCTAGATTTAATGATCCAAAAATCAGCACAATGGATTTTAGAAACTGCGCTGTTTAGAAAACAAACAGATAAGAACACCTTGTTAAAATACAATAGTTTCCATCCTTTGAGTCTAAGGAATAGCCTACGAGTCAGACAATTTTTCAGAGTCCGGAGAAATTGTACTTCCATCTCTGAATTTGAAAGACATAGTAAAGATCTGAGCAAGTAATGAGCATCCATGATGGGGCATCATAATCAGAATTGGGGCAAGTGGGATGGACGGAGTGTTGGCAGTGTGGTTGAGGTGCCAGGACGGACAGAGCTAAAGGGTGGGCGGGAGGGTTTATAAGGCAATTATATAACATTTTATGATTTTTCAAACAGACAGAGGTGGGACAGCTAGGTACGATTTTTTCTAGCAGACATGCACAAACAGAAGGTACGAAATAACAGGGGTCAATGACGGGGGAAGGGAGGAGTATGTCAAGGGAAACTGACCTTGAGAAGGCAGCCTCAGTGGGAACTAGGGGGGCTTAGGGGGATGAGAGCTGACACCTTGACCTGGTGGAGACAGTGTCCTTAGGAGTTGGGCCTTGGTGGGGTGGGGGGCCAGCTAAAGCCTGCCGGTCCCTGGTAGGCCATGGATATTACCCCAGCAGCCAATAGGGGTACCGGAAGGCAGGTAGGTAAGCATTCAGAAGGCCATCAGAACACTGCAACAAAGCAGGCATGTTAGAAAATGCCACACCGCATTTTCAGAAGGCACAAAGCATTCTGAGCTGCTCGAGCACAGGCCCAGATGCTGCCCGCATGAGGAAATGTTGCAAAGCAATGCAGTGGAAGAAGACTTGAAAGAATTATACTTTACCTTTTTCCCCCCAGCTAAAATAGAATTTAGAAGCTTTTGGTTCTGATCGTGATTTCTTTATTTCTCATGGAATTGAGTGCCCACAAATCAAAAAGCCTCCAGAGAGCCTCCTACCTCTGTGGGGGTGTTGGGAGAGGCACGATCTTATCTGCAGGCAGGGGGAGCATGCATCCTCATGCTCCGGCTGGTGAAAGTGTAGCTTGTCTGTCTGTCTGTCTGTCATGAGCTGTGTTTCCTGTAGCATTGCCACTTGTATACCCTTTCTGATCAAATAGGCGTGCACTCTGTCTTTTGACATAGTTATTGAGTCCTCTTACTATCCATGTAATTATGCGCAGATCGCTAGTTGCCATAACGGACATTAAAACCAGGGCCTCCTGTTTCCCACCGCCCTGCTATGGAGGGAGTAAGACACTCTAACACTGCCCACATCTGCATTTCAGATAGTCACAATTCTACCAGTCACAGTGCACAGCCGCGCCAAAGGCGCACCGCTCCCAGTTCAGCTCCAGTGCGGGGTGGTGTGGCGAATCAGTTCTTCTTGCCAGGCCTCTGTCCTGCCTCAACCGGCACCCATGCAGCAGCGACTCCGCCACCTGCGTGACTCCTCACTCCGGCTCGGATCCGCAGCAGGACCATCCGGCTGTGCACCAGCGCAAGGTGGCGGGCGCTTTTCCCCCTCACCCATCGAGTCCCTGCCTCGTACACTGCTCACCAGGGCTTTGCGGCCGCCATGTTGGGTCTCGCCGTCTCAGCCCCTCTCGGCTTTGTTCTCGCTCAACTTTAAGGATCGTGCCTCAGCGTGTGTACATCGCGGATCTGCACAGCTTCAGATGCCTGATTCTTGTGAGTAGACAAAAACGGGGCACTTTAAAATATTGTATTTTAGGATCTTTTGGGAGCTATACACAGAGTCGACCTTGCTGCATGGCGGATAGGCACACCCTCCCCCTTTCTCACTACTTAACCATTGATGCATGACATTCTGGAACACTCTGGCTGCCAAAACCAAGCCAAAAGGCATTCTTCAGCACTTTTATAGGCCAATGGGTGTTCTGAATGCTGTCAAATCCATTGAGTCTTCATGAAGTTTGATCTAGTGGTATGCTGCTCTGAGATCGAGAATCGAAAACACCTGAGCCCCAGCAGTTCCTGTTAGATCATCTATTCTCTGGAGTGGAAACTTTTCTGCCACCACCTTGTTATTTTAAATTTCTTATATCTATAATAAGTCTCACAGATCCATTCCGTTTCCTTACTACAACAATAGGGCTAATCCACTTGTGAGGTTTCAATTTTCTCAACGATACCCTCTCTCTCCATTCTGGTAATTTCCTCCAACATATTTGCGCAATGCCAATTGCATCATCTGCAACTTAGATGGCACGGGCACTCTTCCTTGTTTTAAGTCTGTGGTTCACAAATCCCTTGGACGCACTTCCGAGATGTGCGCAGCTGCTCTGTTGGAGGAGTGCAGGTAATGCTGGATTGCACTTGAACTCAACAGCCAAAGAGGAGTAGCGTTGTGAATAAAGGGAGTAGGAACCTTGAATAGATAAGGAAGAATCATACACACAGGCAAGCCTCTGACATACAGATATCCTGCAGGGGTAGAGCTGCGCTACACCGCACAGCCAAGAGTAGCGTGGAGCGACACAGCGAGGAAACAAACGACAGAAGGCTGGCATCAAGAAATGTTTCGTCCAGTTCATCTGAGGTTTGATTTCTCAAGTCTGACAGTGTTTTCACTTGGTCATACTGCCACTTCACGTGCTACCAAATCTGAAGATGGCTGCCAGAGGCGGGGCTTAGGTAGAGGGCAGTCATTGGCTGTGGTCAGTATGACGCAGAGACCAGTGATTGGTTACTACTACTACGAAAGACAGATCAGAAATGAAACTGATACTGATTTTTTCTTTACCGAGGATTCCCAGCCTGACGACGGGGAATATTCATGAGCATGTGAATCCATGCCAGACCCATGCTGGAGAACAACAGTTACAGGTAAGTAACTTGTTCCTTACATAACCTAGTTGGACTGAAGTGTGTGTGTGTGTTGTGTGTGTTTGTGTTGTGTGTGTTAGATTTTAATGTGCCACAATTGCATTCCACCTTGGAAATGTCTATTGCGTGTGTTCAGCCATCTGACACTGCCGATATGCTTTACCAAGTCCCTTGTTTGTTGCAGGGGGACTGGTGCGAAAGCAAATCACTTCAATTTTTTTACCGCGTGAACTTATTGCAGAAAACTGGTGTGAAAGCAGAAGCCTTATCCTTTCCGTGGTCGTTGTTGTGGTGACTGATGTAAACCGGCCTTATCCTTTTTGCAGTTGTTGCTGTGGTAACCACTGTAAAGAAACGGGACAAAATGGCTGCATGCACGGCAACACTCAAGGGTGCCTTCCTCTAACCCTAGGTGCGTGTTATTGCTTGTCCCGTTCTGTGAGGGTCAGGGGGGGGGGAAGGCTCGGTGGTTATGAAATCTTCACCGGAACACGTGTGCTGCAGCCACTATGCTCCCCAAATATCTGTTGCTCCTCACCTGGCAACTTCTCGCTTTGCTGTAACAGGGACGTCTGCTCGCCCGCTTCTGCCCGCAGCGGTGCTACACAGTCCACAACTCACCATGACACCGTTGACAGTTGCCGGAGGCCGCTGCTTCTTTTAACGTTGTTGCCAGTTGTTAAAAGGTAGCTTCTGAGGAAAGAAGTCTTAACGCAGCGTGACTTGTGGACAAAGCTTTATTAATTTAGTTGAAGCCAAGTCCAGTCAAGCAGCGACCTCCAGCTGCCGCTGCATACACACACCAACTGAATTTCCATAGAACCTGGAACCCCCACTGTTCTAAGAGTAAGCAAGTTTCAGGTTCCATGTGATGCTAAATATAACTTGCAACAGTGAGTTGTAAATAAATGCAAGCAATGACTATAGAACAGATATATACAATATAAGAACCAAGAGTATGAGCACACAGCCTAAGCACTCCTAACACATAGCTTCCATCTGAATGTTATGGATGCAGGGGGACAGAGTGCAAGGGTATTTAGCATGTTAGCAGATCAGTTCCCTCAGCTCCTTCTTTCAGGCCTTTAATCCTGATGTTTTCTCTTCTAGCACAGGCACATCCTGTTTTCGGGTACTTTTCATGAATGCATGAATGTTGCTATCTTTTTGCAGCTGTCCTTCATTCATGTCTGGAAGACTTTATTAGCAAGTTTTGATGTGTAATTGCTGAAAGGCTTGTTACACTAGGTTATTATTGATTGTATTATTTCTAGCACGGGCCTGGCTCGAGAGCAGCAGAGCACTTTACAGAGAATGGGTAGCCAAGGTTTGGGCTGGCATCTATTTACAGTAGTGCAGTACTTTGAGTTATGGAGCACGTCTGTACATCCATTGGGATTAGTTCCTGTCAGGTGGTGTTGGAAAAAGCCACGGTTTGATAGATTTGCGAAACTGGAGAATTGTGGGGGTATTCTGAGCCGATAACCGGATGGAGTTCCGAGGGTAGGTGTCTGACTAGAGAAGGATTGTTTGCGGGCCTTCGCAGCAAGTTGTGATTCAATGTGGTTGGTAAATTTGCTGTGCAAGCATTGTGTAGCACCAGGTAAGTGGAGCTTAGCTGCCACACTTGTGTAGTACACAAGACTCCTTTGTACATGATATGTGCTAGGTCAGTAGAGCAGTAGCTGAACCAATTTAGCACCTACAAGCTGATACAAAAGGAGGTGAAAAAGAAAACATTCACAAAATGTGTAAAAATAAATAAGGTACCACTGTCACCAGCCTACCTGGACTGCACTGGGTGAGAGACCAGTGGCATCAAAGCAAAATATAAGGAGAGTATGGTTTCCATGCATTACTATCCTTCAGTGATGTACTAGTGCTATACAATAGACAATGGGGAAGAGGGTCCACAAGAGTGTCCCCTGCACCGCTATCCATAAGTTAGGGCCTTTTGCTCCCTTGTTGCTCTTTATTTTACAAACGTTTAAGGCAACATTTTAAAATGTTTCTAGTGTGATGAATCCAGCAATGTCAAACCTCTTCCCATGTGGCCAGGGAGGGGCAGCTGCTACCTGATCCCCACTCTGCGGGGGAGCGGCCTGAGGGAGGATCATATGGGGGGAGAGACGGGTGGCAAGAAATGCGTTATCCACCTTTCCATACCGGGTATAAACCGCTAACACACTCCCTATTTCACAGACTGTCATATTGAACCAGTACAACCATCTTATACTGACATCAGGGTCCCTTCTGACGAATTATACCAAAGTACTGAGACAAGAAAGAAGACCAGAGTGATGAATATTACTAGAACCAGGAAGCCTACGCTGCGTCCTAGTTGTGAGCAGGAACTACATAATAGTGGGCTGCTTAAATACCCAACACCTGTGGGAGAGTGGGTCGCCGCAGGGAGAGACAGCGCAGCGAGGACCTTGCTGCAAGCGAAGCCGTTCGGAAGCTGGAAAGCAAGCGGAGTGCTGCCCGACACTGATGGGCTGCTGGAAACATTGTCCAGAAGGAGCCAGAGATGGCCATGGTGAGGTTGAGGACAGCGCAAGGTTGTTTTGTTTTATTTATTTGTATTTTCTTTTGTCCAGCACTATCCACTTCTCACCCTTCCCTTGCGCGTTCTCAATGACACTGGGCCTAGTAAGATCATTGTTTTTGTTCTCCCTTGTTCCCCTCCCTTACCTCGTCGTGCTCTGAAACACTTGTGTACGAGACCGATATAAATAAAATATCAATAAAGAGACGCAGGAGAAGAAGAGAGATGCAAAGAAGGGTGGAACAATACCGGCAAGCCAAAGAAACTGCAGGATGATGTGAAGAACGCCAAGGCAGCCAAATCAAACTGGCAAGCTCAAAAGGGAAACTCGGGACACCTGGGTGCTTCAGGGCGAATGCCACACCCCTAGAGAATGCTAAGGAGTTTGCTAAAGCGGGCGGGTGATAAAAAGAGAAGGTAACGAACAGGAAGGTGGGAGATCACTGACCCAATTGATGAAAATGGCATGGACAACGCTGTTGCCTAGAAAACTGTGCAAGCCTACAACCAATCTACATTTGAAAGACAGTGTGAAAAGTTCTGGAAGGAGAGTAAACCAGGCACTGTGCGAGTCTGGGACCTGCACCTAAATGTGTGTGGAACATTGTGAAGACGAGTCGGGAGATCTGTGCCTAGAAGGAAAATTAGCTTGTCAAGTCCTGGCAGGAGAATGAAACTAGGCAAGTGTGGAATATTGTGAAGTCCTGCTAGGAGAGTAAACTAGGCCAAACAAGAGTGTGAAATCTAAGGGAAGGGAATCGTACCCCCAGAGTGGAACAATTGTAAAAGAACTAACTGTGGAGTTGATCAAGGGGTGAGGCGGAACCCTTTGTGTGGGAATCTAGGGGAAGGGAATCCTGCCCCCTGATGGAATAATTGTAAAAGAACTATGATGCTAGGGGAAGGGGTTCATGCGCCCTTGATCGCAAAGAACTGTGGCAAAGAGCTGAGGAGAAGCTGAAAACACGAGGGGAGGGAATACCTTCTCCACTTGTATTGAGAATTGTGAAACCTTGTGGAACTTTGTTGTGCGTTACTAAACGAGTCAGAGAAGAACTCTTGATTGTATGAGATCCATGGGAAGGGACACATACCTTCTGCTTTGAATAATTGTATGTTGCTGGAGAAAAGAACTGTGGAGAAATAAAAATATGTAAGAAAACTCAAGGGAAAGAAGAATCCTTAAGTGTAAGAAGTCCCTATGAAATATCTGGCTAAGAGAGACGTTGGGTGAAGTGGATATGAAATAAGTTGTGGTACAAGTACACCCCAAGGCGCAAGGAATGCAAAAGCCACAAGAGCATGCATAGGGAAGTAAACTGGAAGACTGTGAGCCCGCTAACTAGGACCTCCATAGGAAAAGGAAAAGCCATCCCTTGGAGAACTGTGGGGCTTTATGGAACTTTGATCATGTGTTATTTCTACACCTTTTGGAATTTTGTTAGAACATTCAGGAAGACCACAGATGGCCAGTGTTAGGCAGAATCCTATGCAGTGCCCTTAGGGACCACTGCACAGAGTTAAGACTACAGGTGGTAATACAAGTTCACCTTTGGTACAAGCCTGTACTACACAGAAAGAGTGGTAGCAATGGCTGAGCAGCCAGACCTATCTCAAGAGCAAATGAGCAGTAGTAGAGATTACACAAAGGACTACAATTACTGTGACCCAAGCAAACACTGACTCAAGGTTTCTGGTTAAAAAATATAAGTACATTTATTTTTAAACCATCTGTTCACAAAACACTTCACTTCTAAAAAATAAAACCACACTTCAAATACACTACACACAACCAATTCCCCTTTGCAGAACAACTCAAGGTAAGTACCTTATGATTTGACAGACCGGTGTTATGAAACAAAAGACGTTACCGTGAATACATATGCAATCACTTTTTGACAGAATTGACAGTTCGGTCTTACTAAAGATAAGCGTATCCGCGGGAAGAAATGTTACCGGGGTAAAAACACACTTAGCACCTGAGTTACCACAAGAGAGTTGGGGGCAAAAATCATAGGCAATACTTTTGTCAAGGCAGACAGAATCAGAGAACACTTTCTAACCCAAAGATAAGTCAATAGGTCTGCGCCAGTGTTAGGTGGAACAGGGTTCCTGTTGTCGTGGATCACACAATCAGGTAGTTCACGATTCGCGGTTGCCAGGAGTACTTAGATATTGTCAGAAAAGGAGGCAAAATTTAGAAGAGGGAAGGAAGAAAAGGACAAGCCTTTAGTGAGGAGAAAAGGGTTCACCCTAGTCCCTCGAAGTCAGACACAGTACCTTATTCCTTGAAGAAGCTGGTGGCATGGCAGTTGTTCCTGGTAGTTTCCTGCAGACTCACGGTTACTGGAGCTTCAGTCGTCGTTACAAGGAGGACGTCTGGATCGATCTGCCGTACCCAGGGATGAGGCCAGCAGCAGCGACGGTGAATAAAAGGTGCGCTCCTTTAAAACAGGAGATGCTCTTCGGATGGTTATTCGGACCACTACAGCAGGGTGCAGCGATTTCAACCACGAAGAGGATCCTCTGGCTGTGGAAGATGAGCTGGTTGACCCCACCAGGCGCAAGTGAAGAAGACTCCGGACTGGATCTTCTCTGGTTGTTGAAGGGTCGATAGCTCAGGACTGCAGCAGGGCTTCACCAGGACTCAGGGTTGCTGCAGCTGTCTTCTTCTCCGCTTATCTTCGGTTCCTTGCAGTTTCAGTGGCGACTTCCAGCCCAAGAGTCCTGCCTTTTATGCGAAAATCCCCCATTCACACAGCCTGGCTGTCAATCACACAGCAGGGGGGTTGTCCAGCCCGGACAACCACCTCAGCAAATCAACACAAAATGCGACCTGGGTCTCCATGGAGACCCTGTGCAGGGGGTGACTACACCCCTCCCTCACATTCAGCCCACCTAGACACCCAGGCGCCAAGAGGAGGGCTTCTCTGTAGAAGCCAGCCAAAAGACGGTGAACAAAGAAGGCAAACCTGGTTTGCAGCGCAAAGTAAAACACAAGAAGGACTTTAACAAAAAGAAATGGCAACTAAACCCAACCAGAGCCGAAAGAAAAAGTATTTGGTCAAGGGGGTTTAATTCGAGGCTACCACAATAGCCTGGAACAATACCACGTTTGTATAATATAATCGTGGTAGAAAATTTAGGGTAGATGCCACTGCCACCAGCCAAGTCTAAATGTTAAAAGAGCAAAACAAAGCTCAGAGTCACAGACAAAAAGGGGTAGGAGTTAACCCTTTCCAATACTCAATATAAGATGGTGTGTACTGGGTCTGTAGTTTTAAAGTGACTACATAAAGTTAATGACAACTTTACATGTTTCTGGGGGACAGGAGTCAGCCCCAAAAAAATGGAGTCAGTGGGAAGTCTAAAAGACAACCCTGTGCTTCTGCACTGAAGGTGCTGTGTAACACACACAAAAAGTGGGGCTCATGGAGTATGTGCTCCAGAGCCCAAGATCACACAAACGGAGAAATACACATGGCAAAACACATGTAAGAGTGGGAAAACGGGCAGCGCACCCTTCCATCCCTCCGGATAGGGACGACGAGCACTTTGACGGTTGGGCTTGAAAGGTGTTTTCTGCTGGGAGCATGGCCTTGAAATCGGCCAACTCCACGTTTGCCTTGGCAAAGTTTAAACACACTCTGTGGAATTGTGTATCTTTTGCGGCTGAGCGTATTCCCAAGGGGGAAGAAAGGGATGGTTTCCTTGCTATCGTGCAGGATGGCAAGGATGTCATGTGTGAGGCCCTTCAGTTAGGTTTGGATACGGCTGACAGAGTGAGCCGGTCCATGACTGCGAGCACCGTTATATGCAGATTTGCGTGGTTGCGGAAGTCGGGGTTTGCTCCAGATGTGCAAAGCCATCTTCTGAACATGCCCTTTGATGGCGTACATTTATTTAGCCCCCACCTACCTGCACCGGAGGACGACCAGATCTGTGCCGAAGAATCAAGCTGCCACAACCACGGGCACTACCGAAGCCATCCACTTTGCAGCTGAGGCCCTACATCGTATCCCAATCTTCTGCCTAGATTTATTGGCAACTGCACATGATCTGTGCGATTTTTACCCCTCCAGAGGCGTATTTCACCCACCAGCAGCCCCAGTCCACGCGCATGCATCAGTGCCGACATTGAAACACAAACAAAATGTCGGACACGATGCGGCACGACATGGAGGCTGAGCGTCTACACGGTTGCTAAGCAACAGTTTGTTTGAAATCCACCCCATCCACCGGCTGGCGGAAGAGCTGGCCCATCAAAGGCCATCTAAGGCCCTGTTTGCCTCTGTTCATACAAGGAGGACTCACCCCCACCTGCAGGAGCAGCAGCCCCCCACCCCAGGAGAGGACACGAGGCCCCCTGAGGCTCATATGCCCTTCTGGTGAGAGCCCAGCACATTTAGACATCGCTAATTGAATTGCGTTTGTCTTTCCATTTTAGCACTCTAAACAGTGCGCACCAGAGGGAAAATTCACTGTTTATATCTTCGCTTCACCCAAGGCTGCCCGTGCAGGTGCTGAAACCTGTACCCCAGAGCAACCACCATTGAGCTCCATGAGGCTGTCCATTCCAAGATGGCTGCCCCGACTTAGGCCCTCATACTATCTGCCTAACCCGGCCTGGCTGAGCCCGGATTGGCTGCAGGGTGCATTTGAAGCACTTATCAAAGCCTGCAGGAGTAAACCGGCCCACCGGAACAAAGGCCCAAGGAAACAAGACTTTCTACTGTCCCTAGCTGGTCCACAGCCGTACACGCCGTCAGCCAGACCCCCTGCACAGGCTTACCCGGCCATGGCTGACACAAGTTGGACCAGCGCACATATCTAAGGCAACTCTCATTCCCTTGCACTGCTGTCCTACCAGCGTGAACATTAGCCGCTAAAGTTGCTACTCGTCAATTACCATGTCATACTGCAAATGCCCCATCGAAGCTTGCGCACTATTATGAACACTTGCCCCTAAAATGCTAACAACGTGCATGATAGCTAAAGTACTCTGTTCCGCCTCCTTATTCATTAAGATATATTGTCACCCTATAACGGACACCACGTGCCGCTTACCCAGCACAAGCCAAACGTGCACACTACAAGACCTAATGCGCTACACTGCAACAAAAATCTTGTATTCTGGCTTGTCCTGATGATTGTGCTATATCAAGTACTTTGCCTCCTTCTAATGCGCCTTCATATAACTTCACCATGTCACTACAAATGCAGCCATACCTGTCTGATTAATGTCTGCATAACTCACGTTAGCCAGTATATTGCATAACTCTGCTCGCCTCTCGCTCCTGCTCACTGTTCTTATTTGCCATGTGATTGTGTTCACTCGCCCAGTACCATTTTACCTTGCTCACACTGCCCTAAGGCGTTAGCCTAAGCCCTAAATTGATATCAGCCTAGACCTGAAAGTGATTCTAGCCTATTCCTGATAATCGATTTAGCCCACTCTTGTGCAGCTGATACTAGCCTATACCTGAAAGTGATTCTAGCCTATTCCTGATAATTGATTTAGCCCACTCTTGTGCAACTGATACTAGCCTATACCTGAAAGTGATTCTAGCCTATACCTGAAAGTAATTCTAGCCTACTCCTGAAAGTGATTCTAGCCTACTCCTGAAAATCGATTCTATCCTATTCTGATGCATGTGACACTAGCCCGTACCTGAAAGTAACAGCCCTTTCAGTGGCTCTCCAAATAGTCCACCTGATGATAATTTGTCCCAGTCAAACCCATGATCATGAGCGACCCGGATAACCCAACTTCTATTAGGCCTCCTCGCCATAATGGCCTTTGCTTCATTGGCCACATGCCCACCTAAGGATAGAAACATGAGACTTGGATCAAGATTGCCCCGTCTCTACGAACCCAAAACAAACTGTACCAGCAGACGCCCCATACGTAATACTGCCCAACCTACAGAACTATCTACTAAATGTGCACAGCAAAACAGTTCCAACAATCTGACCTCTGCACATCCTGCCACCACGCTGAAAACTCCCCTAAGAGGTAAGACACCCACAACTAAACATCCTCCTACCACCTTACACTATCAGGGTCACCTATCATCTGGCGGCCCATGACGATGCTATCGCAGACACCCTAACTAATGAGTACCTGGACCTGCTTGCCATAACTGAGACCCGGCTCCACGAGGCAGCAGGACCCACCCTCATGGTAGCCGTACCAGATACTCAGAGCTGATAGAGCAAACGCCAGAGGCAGTGCTTAGCCATTATTTCCAAAACTAATTTACCTATCAGACTTGCTACCTCTCCTTACCAATCCTGTGAGATGCTTACAGCTAAACTTCCCCTATCCAACAACCGTACTCTTACTATCTGTTGTGTAGTGCCTGTCTGAAGTGATGTAGCTTGTGATGTCACGTAGAATGTTGATGAGTGAATGATGGAATGCTCTGAGTGAGAGTTCTGTGTAGTGGCAGTTACAGCTGCCCTGTCTGGGTGATGGGAGCCGGTGTTGTCCTAGCTATTGTCCTATATGTCTTACATGTGAAACTGTAACTAAGAAGCTGGAATAAACTTACATGTAGTAATCCTAATCAGCCTGGAACCCACTTCATTACATTGGCGACAAGTTGGTCTTGGATAAAGGGAACCTACGAGTCACAAGCTGAAGGACTGAAGGACCCTGCTGCAGGGGGGCGCAGGAAGGACAAGCTGCTGGAGAAGGACAACACCGCCCCCAGAAACTGTGTCCCATCACCCAGGGCACAGGGGAAGAACAGGCTAAGGGCCCCTCAGCAAAGGAATCAGCAGGCTATACTTTGCAAGCAGTGCTGAGTCCTGGGGGGTTGGAGAAGTGGCTGGTCCAGCAGGTGAAAGGAAAATCTGTATAGCAAATTATTAAACCTGGTCTTAGGTGGCTGTAGACTAGAGCTGGCCCACTGGGAGGAGTATGAAGCTGCGCAGGACAATGGGGAGTTATGCGGATTGATCAAGCAGGATAAGGGCAATCTGCGCCCATAGCTGCAGTAAGGCTTTGTCACATAAGGTGAAGAAAGGGGCAAGCTGTCAAGGTACTAATCCAATTGTGAGTGACTTTGCCAGAGACTCATATGGTGCAGTGGCCAGACATGGCATGGTTTAAACTGGAAGGGCGAGCACTGGTAAAGCTCCTCGGGAGTGCTTAAGCTGTATGCTTTGATGAAAGTACTGGAATTTAGTTAAGGACAGCATTTTTTTTTCTTTGTTTTGGTTAAAGTAAAGTGCAGTGTATTTCTTTTTTTACAAGGAAAATGTGTGCCATACCTTATTGACAGTCAGCCAAATCAGTGACCGTTGGACAGCTGGAGCTCGGCACTTCTCCGTTATAGATATGTGACTGATGACATCACACTGGTGGATGGGAGTGTTGGTGAAGGAAAGGAACGATATGAAACGAATGTTCCCCAGATCGGGTCTGATGATGTAACTCTTGGAGAGCTGTGAAGTTAGGAATAGTCATGCAGCAATGAAGTGGATGGGAAGTATTGCACAGGTCGAGGAAAGGACTTGCATGCTGAGAGTAACGTGATGATGTCACACGTTTTGCTAAGCCAGGAAGGAGACAGACTGTTTCATTTTAACCACCAACATCCCTCAATAGAGCGCTGGATGATACGAACTGTGCTGCATTGGATGGAGAACAAAAATAGGAGCCGTTCGTATGTGCTGAGGAGAGGTGCACGTAGGGACTGCAAAGGATATAGACATCACTAAAGGATCGCCTTCATAATGCGTTTGCATCCAGCAAAGAATAAGGCACATCAGGTTTATGGATGTGACAGAGAAATGCAGGTTCAGACAATCATTTTTCCCGCGATTTCAGCAGCATACAGAAATATATCCTTTTTCTTAAAGCGGGTTAAAGAGGAGGCTGACGCTGTATGCTGAGAATGATATGGTTTTGTATTATGTAGCGTTATTAGGGATTGCTCTTTGACATAACATTACTCCATAAGGTGGACTTCTGGTCACTGTTAGTATCGTTTGGGACCTTGACAGGCTATGGACATGTCAGTTTGTCGGCCTATGGTTCCTGTTTAAATAGTTTAGTATGGAAGTGTGTTAGCTAGGTTGTGGGTGTTAAGTCTAACTATCTTGAGGTTTTGCAGGTTTGGAGTGCCAAGCACCATGGCACATGGATACTAATATACATGACGTTTGTTTCTTTTATTGAAAGTTTCGCTTGAGAGTTTGCGTGTTATAGCTATTTTTCATTTTGAGGATGTTTAGCAATTTCGTGCATGTCCGTAGTGCCTACCCATGGCTATGGACTTTTAGGTCTGTTTTAGAGCCTAAAAAGGCTATGGACTTTTAGGGTTGTGAGCTTGCCTATAAATGGCTATGAGCATTTAGCTTTTCTTTAGAGCCTACAAATGGCTATGGACTCTTAGGTTCATAAAAGTGTTAGTTTTGCTGTTTTATTTTATTTTCAGCAAGATATAAGCTCATGTCATTTAATGGTTAAAATGTGTATGTTTTCATTGCCGTTTTGTCTGGTTTACAGCAAGACAGATGGTTATGGCATTTAGGTTTTGAAATGCATAAGTTTTCAATCTGACTCTGATAATATTGTATATTATATGCAACTGTTGGATGGAGAGAGTCCGTGAGAGCTGGATAATGGATAGCATTCACTGTTAGCATGGTAAATGTGTGAATGTCTTTTTTGATATGCGAGGTAATCCATGGGTAATGCATGGTTGGTGTTGCTTGGGCAATGTAGTTTGTGGGAGGTATTGTCTTCCTGTTCGGGTTTTGGTCTGGTATGGAGTTTACCTGATTTGGTCAAAGTTGAACAGATTGTTCTAGAGTGAGGTAGTGCCTCGGCTCTTTTATTACTAGGTGTGGGTCTGGTTTAGGGAGTTTATATTATTCTGGTAAAGGTTGAACAGCGATGTGGTTGTTCTAAGGGGAGGTAGCGCCTCCTCTATGATTTGTTACCCTTCCCATCACGGGGGACAGTTTGTAGCTGGAGGCAAGGGGGTGCATGGCTGGGGACGCCTGGCAATGATGCATTGGAATGGGGTGTGCTGGTGTCCTAAGGTGATAAGACAATTGTTTTTTTATGTCACTTGTGATGTTGAGTGTGGACCTGGTCTTATACTATCGGTTCAATGTTCCGACTTGTGTGAGGATATCATCTGAGCGGATTGGAAAGTTTCGTTTTGCCAGTATTTGTTGATAGCATTGAGAGTGTGTGGCCACCGTTCTCAATGTGTTTGGTAGGTTTGTACAACGTGGTCTTGTGGAATGCGCTCGGTTTGTCGAATCGATGGGTGTGTGTGAACTGAGTGAGATGTTGTGTTTCCACTATGTGAGTTTCTTACTGGTGTGAGGTTGTGGTTGGCTTTTTGGGGGCTCTGAGGCCCGATTGTGCTCTAGAGTGGCAGTCTGGAGGCCTGGGTGGTGTCAGAACGTAGGTGAAGTAGCCCAGTGCCTGGGCGGGTTTGGTCCTGGGGTGAGAGCCCAGTTTTCTGTCTGTCTGTGGCAGGAACTGACATAGGGAGAATTGGTGATTTTGCGATGGGTTCAGGGAATGTAGATAGTTCTGGTGGGATGTTCTGATGGTGGGGATTTGCTGTGGAAGTGTTCGTCTGTGGGTGTCACGTGTACGTATGTTTTGGAAGGAGAGAGGTGTTTTTGTGTAGTGCCTGTCTGATGTGATGTAGCTTGTGATTTCACGTGGAATGTTGATGAGTGAATGATGGAATGCATTGAGTGAGAGTTCTGTGTAATGGCAGTTACAGCTGGCTTGCCTGGGTGATGGGAGCCGGTGTTGTCCTAGCTATTGTCCTATATGTCTTACATGTGAAACTGTAAATAAGAAGCCAGAATAAACTTACATGAAGTAATCATAATCAGCCTGGAACCCACTTCATTACGCTATCCACCTGTTATACAGACCGCCTGGACCATTAGGAACCTTCGAGGGCGACCTTACCTGTCTTCTAGCCAATAATACCAAAGACCAAGCACAAATCCTACTGCTGGGTGATTGTTTGTTTGTTTGTTTGTTTGTTTGGTAATGCGCACCAAGCCCTTAGGTAGACAGGCGCAACAGAAACAAGAAATCTTAAAACTTAGTTACAGTACAAGGTAGCAATACATAGAGCAGTGATTGCAGTAGGAGCAAAAATACAGGTACAAGATACATTAAATGCGAAGCAATGGTCTTGGTAAGTCAAGGAGGCATTATCCTGAGTACCAATATATGCACACATACATATACAGATATATATATACATCCTTACATGCCTACGTACACAGCCACCACCTACATGTGCTCAAACATGCACCCCTTCCTCCATCACTCACAAGTGCTCCCACCACCCCGCACCCACCAAACCCACCACCTACCAACCGCATCCTAAAAAGCGCACTCGTTAATGCACGCTCCGTCCATGCCCATGCTATAGAGATCAATGACCTCATCACTACCCACAAACTAGACATATTAGCAGTATCCGAAACTTGGCTCCATGAAGCATCCAACCCATCCATACACCTTACTCTCCCCCAAGATTACACCATCCTTAGGCAGGACCGCAAAACTTCTAAAGGTGGGGGCGTCGCCCTCATCCATAGAAATTCACTTGCCATTAGGCAGTGTAACCAACACTGGCACAACAACGCTGACCTTCTCTACGCCAAACTAGCGCTCTCCCCTAATTGCACCATCAACCTCCTAGTCACATACAGACCACCAGGCTCTCCCACCGACGTCCAAAAGCATCTCCTCCAAATCATTAGTAACAACCTGAAAAGCTCCACCAAAATCATTCTACTTGGTGACCTGAACCTTGGCCTAGATGACCCTAAGGACAAAGCTGCCACACACCTGGCCAACGATCTTTCCAACATGGGATTCATCCACAAAATCAACAAACCTACTCACTGCAAAGGCCGGTCCATCGACTGGGTAGCAGATCATAACTGTTCATCATCCATCACCTCCATCTCAGCCCTCCCCTGGACAGATCACCATCTCATCCAATTCTCCATCCCCACCACACCCACCCGTAAAACCCTTACTTATGCACCCCCTGCCAAAGTCAGAAGCTCCAAAAAGCTCACAGCGACCAATCTCGCCCCTCTTTCTGATATACCTGAACTCAAGCATCCCTTCATCCAAGACCCCACCTCTCTCGCTAACATCTACAACAACTCCCTCGCCCAAGCCATTGACTCTATCGCTCCGCTGGAAGACAATAAAGGAAAAAAATCGATGCACTCCAACTCTTGGTTCTCAGAAGAACTATCTGTCTTGCGCACCTTGAAGCGCAAAGCCCTAAGCAACTGGCAATCCATGCCCAACCAATCCTCTCAACGAGTTCAAAGAAATCTCACGGACCTACAAAAAGGCTATCTTCAAAGCTAAATCCGAATCATACAATCAAAGAATAACCAAGTCCAGCTCCAAAACCAGAGAAATATTCTCTATCTTTAAAGAGCTCACCTACTCCCGAGTCCAGCCCAGACGAAATCATCAAGGACGAAGCTTGGTGCACAGGCATCCAGACAGCCTTCCTAAATAAAGTCAAAACGCTTCAAGACAAAATTGCATCCCAACGCAAAGCACTCAATACCTCCGCCACGCCTCTCTCTCCCCCCCCTCACAATCCTCACCCGCAAACACCCCTCTTTGCCTTCAGAGAAGTCACAGAACTAGAAACCGCCGCTCTACTCAAAAACATCAAACCCGCCGCTCTACTCAAAAACATCAAACCCTCCACATATGCAAGGGGGACATATGCCCTCCCACCATCATCAAAGAGTGCTCACAAGCCCTCACCCCCATCATCACAGCGTTCATCAATGCTTCCTTCTCCTCAGCAACCGTACCTCAGTGCCTAAAAGAAGCCTGGGTTCGCCCACTCTTAAAAAAAACCCTCCTTAGATCCCACCTCCCCCAGCAACTATCGACCCATCACCACCGTCCCCTTCCTCCTCAAAATCCTTGATAAAGCAGCCCACAACCAAATTCAGCAATACATAGAGACCCATGCTATCCTAGGCAGAAGACAATCGGGCTTTCGCAAAGGCCATGGGACTGAAACTGCCCTACTAGATTTAAAAAATCAAATAACCAAAATAATGGACACAGGCAAACCTGCTCTCCTCCTGCTACTCGACCTCTCTGCAGCATTTGACTTAGTAGACCATGACATGCTCACATCTCACCTTTTTCAATACAGCACACTTCTCCCTTAAAGCAACCTCTTGGATCACCTCCTTCCTAGAAGGTCGAACCAGGAAGGTGTATTCTGACCAGGCCAATGCTCCTCCGACCACCATAAGCTGTGGAGTCCCGCAAGGGTCTTGCACTGCACCGACTGTAACGCTCACCTGATTCCCGTAGAGGCGCCGGTCTTGACTGGGCGTATACCGTATCTTCAAAGGTGATGTGTAACACACGGCTGGCTCTTTGGGCTGGACCTCTGTGCACTGTATGTCTGGCTCGAAGGGTAAGATGTCTGCAGATAGAAAATGTGGGATTAATGAACTGGGTTATTGAATGTCTCTCTCTTCTTCCCTTTCTCTTCTCCTGTAGAACCCCAAAGGTTAACGCTCTCACCTTAGGTAAGTGAACGCCGTGCTCTCCATCTGCCTCGAGGAAGGGTGCTGTATCCAGTTTCTACACTGGATAAGGGGAGCAGGCCTCCTGACTTCAGAGGACTGCTGTCCGTCGTTTACTGCACGAACGGTAAGTTTCGAGTAATTCTAATGTCTTTAAAGTCTTTAGTAATGATGTCTCTTGTTTTGCAGGGTTCCGGCGATGGCGGATGGCGGGCTGAAGTGAGTTGAAGATGGAGCCCGTGTGATGAATAGAAGCGCCTGGAAGCACGTAAGTAAGCGCTTGTTGCCTGCTTCACAATGCGCTCTAACTGTCATTTTATTTTGCAGGTACAAGTTCGGGGCGGCTGCAGGGTGCCGGAATACCCACTGGGTTAGATGTGGAAAGGAGTAATGGCACGTGAGTATTAAAGTTCCCCAATGTCTTTAAACGCACCTTGTTTTGTCTTTCAGATGCGGGATGCAGCGCCGAAGGCCTCCGGAGCGTGCTAAGAGTTGGTAAGCTTTTGTCTTTCAGATGCCGGAATGCAGTGTGAAGACCTCCGGAGCGCACGAAGAGTAGGTAAGCCTTTGTCTTTCAGATGCCGGAATGCAGCGCGAGGCGTTGGTGACAGCCGATGGATCAGGTAAGTGAAGAGCTGTCACTGAAGACCGTAATGCTAACCTGTTCTTTCTTGTCTTTATAGGTGTTGCTGAAGACTGGATTCAGAATGGTAAGCCTTTTTCCTTAAGCCCAGGATCAGATGCAGAAGACACGATGAGCGTTCTGCTGCTGAGGATGCAGAATAACGCAAAGCAAGATTCATCCATCGGGTGTTGTGTAAATAGCCTCCTGTAGTGCTTAGGTGTCTCCTTCCACAGCCACGCCTAGGTAAGAAAAGAGTTCCTGCTTTCCAGAAGAGTTCCAGTGTTCTGAATCTAGGGAGTGGCTCCTGCCCCACCCAACAGGAAAAGTAGTTCCAAACAGAAGAGGATCAGAGACTCAACTGGCAGGCAAGTAAGCAGCATGGTCTGCTGCAGGTAAGTCCACCCAAGCATTATGAGCCCGGCGCTTCCAGCGCTGGGACTGGGCATATTTATGAGCCTGGTGCCACTGGCGCAAGGACTGGGTCCAAAAGGTCCCAATTGGGACTGGTTGGCTCTCGGAACCTGAGTTATGGATCTGCTTCCAAGGGAGTTGGGAAAACCCTGACCTTTTGGAAGCAGAGATCATGACAGTACCCCCCCCTCAAGGCCCCTCCCAAACCGGGCTTCTCCGGGGGTTTTGGCTTGCAATGTTCGGTGAAATCTTTTGATTAGGCGAGGAGCGTGGACATATTCAGCAGGTTCCCAGGATCTCTCTTGGGGGCCGTAGCCTTTCCAGTCAATTAGGTAGAATAGTTTAGATTTGGAGATCTTGGAGTCCAGAATGCTTTTGACTTCAAACTCGAGTTCTCCATCAACTAGGATAGGTTTTGGAGATTTGGTTAGTCGGGTTTGAGGTTGCACGGGTTTTAATAGAGAGACGTGGAAGACCGGATGTATCTTCATGTGCGGGGGCAAGTCCAACTTGACCGCTACTGGGTTTACTATGGTAGTGATGGAATAGGGACCAAGGTATCTTGGGTTGAATGTGCGTGGCCCTTTTAGAGGTAGATATTTGGTGGATAACCAGACTTGATCCCCTACTTGATATTGAGGGGCTTCCTTCCGATGTTGATCTGCTCCTTTCTTGTATTGTTCTTTAGCCCTTTGAAGGTGAGAAACAGCTTCCTTAAAGGCTTGGGTGATTGTAGAATGCAGGTAGTCTACTGCTGGTGTTTCAAGATCTTGGAGGGGATCCAACTCCGAGGTTCGAGGGTGACTGCCGTACAAAAGAAAAAACGGGGTTTTCCCAGTTCCCGAATGGACAGAGTTATTGTAGGCATATTCGGCTATCCAAAGGATGTCTTTCCAAGTTTTTTCAGTTTGTTGCAGCATGCAGCGTAAATACTGTTCCAGAGTTTGATTGGTCCTCTCGGTTTGTCCGTCGGTCTGAGGGTGGTGACTGGTCGATAGTCTCACATCAATTTGAGCCGACCGACAGCAACTTCGCCAAAAATGAGAAATAAATTGACTACCTCGATCCGAAATTAGAACCGAAGGAAAACCGTGCAGTCGGACGATGTTTTCGAGAAATTCTCGGGCCAGAGTTGCTGCTGTTGGCAAGCCTTTGAGCGGAATGAAATGCGCCATCTTGGAGAATAAGTCCAGGATTACTAGAATCGTATTGTATCCGGAGCATGGAGGTAGATCGGTGATGAAGTCCATAGAAGGCGTATGCCAAGGGCGAGGTGGGATGTCAATAGGGCGTAAGAGGCCTGCTGGTCTTTCCTTTTGACTCTTGTTTTGGGCGCATACTCCACAGGACATTATAAAGTCTCTGATATCTTTTTTCCAAGACGGCCACCAGAAGTAGCGCTTGATCTTTTCTGAGGTCTTGGCCATACCGGGATGTCCTTCCATTAAAGAATCGTGATAACAAGAGATTACCTTTTTCTGTAAATCTGTGCTGGGTAGGTATAATCGTTCTTGGAAATACAATAAGTTGTCCTTTACTGCAAAGTCCTTTCCCTGCAGATGCCAATTCTGTATGTCTGCTGGAGTTACAAGTTGCCTGGCTTTATCCTTAACTTCCTCTATGGATTCTGTGGCGATTACACCCAGAATTCTTTGTTCGGGAATGATTGGTACAGGTTTAGGGTTGATCAAGTGTTCTTCCACTCCCATCCGAGAAAGGGCATCAGCTTTACCATTTTTTGTACCAGGTCGATAGGTAATTATGAAGTCAAACTCGGCAAAGAATAATGCCCAACGGAGTTGTCTAGAGGATTGGACTTTTGCGGTTTTCAAATATTGCAGGTTTCGGTGATCCGTAATCACAGTAACGGTGTGTCGGGGCCCCCAGCAGATAATGCCGCCAAGCCTTAAAGGCAGACTTGATAGCCAGAAGTTCCTTGTCAGTAATCGTGTAATTGATTTCAGGAGGTGAGAATTTGCGGGACCAAAATGCCACGGGATGCAACTGATTGGTTACCGGGTCCTTTTGTGATAGAACTGCCCCCATGGCAAGGCTTGAAGCATCAGTTTCCACGATGTAGGGGAGTTCGGGGCGAGGGTGTTTTAAGATTGGTGCAGAGATAAATTTAGTCTTCAAATCCTGGAAAGCTTGTTCTGCCTCGGTAGACCATTCAAAACGTTTGTTTTTCTTTAACAAGGCAGTGATGGGCTGGACTATTCGAGAGAATTCGGGGATAAACCTGCGGTAAAAGTTAGCGAAGCCTAACATGCTTTGCACACCTTTTACGGAGGATGGTGATGGCCATTTGAGAACTGCATCGACCTTCTTTGAATCCATACGCACTCCGCCAGGTGATAATATGAATCCCAAGAATTCAACTTCAGTCACGTTGAAAACACATTTTTCCAACTTAGCGAAAAGTTTGTGTTGACGCAATCTTTCGAGGACCATTTTCACGTGTTTCCGATGTTCAGATTCCGATGAAGAATAAACGAGGATGTCGTCAATGTAAACAACAACACACACATCTATGAGCTCTCTGAGGACATCGTTCATAAAATATTGAAAGGCGGCCGGGGCATTACAAAGTCCGAAGGGCATGACCTGATATTCAAATAGCCCATACTTGGTGCGGAAGGCCGTCTTCCATTCATCGCCCTCTTTTACTCGTACCAAGTGTTAAGCTCCTCTAAGATCCAGCTTTGTATATATGCATGCTTTTCTGACTTGGTCCAGGAGTTCAGGGATCAAAGGTAACGGATATCTATTCTTAACGGTGATCTGGTTCAGAGAGCGATAATCTATACAAGTTCTAAGGTCTCCTTCCTTTTTTGGAACGAAGAACAAAGCTGAAGAAGCAGGGGACTTGGAAGGACGAATAAACCCATTTGCCAGGTATTGATCCAGGTATTGTCGAAGGTGAAGGTTCTCAGGCTCGGTGAGGGCATAAATTCTACTCCAAGGAGGAGTAGATCCAGGTATCAGGTCGATCTGGCAGTCATAAGACCTATGAGGAGGTAGAGAGTTAGCCTGATCCTTCCGGAAAACATCTTGGTATTCTAGGTATTCGGGAGGTAACTGGGGAGTCTCTGAAGAAATTGCTGCCAGTGCAACACCAAGTGGAGGGTGACAAGTAGAGACACATTCTGGAAACTGGACCGTTCTTGCTCGCCAATCGATCAGAGGATTGTGTTTCTCTAACCAAGGTATTCCTAGAATAATCTGAAACTGAGGGGCCTTGATCACATCGAACACGATCTTCTCATGGTGTCCATCTTGACTTACTAGCGTCACTTCTTGAGTGGTATGCGTTACTGGCCCGGAGGCTATCCACGTACCATCCACCGTAGTAATGACGTCCTTTACAGCCTTGGGACAAAGAGTTAGATTCATCCTCAAAACCATTTCATGATCCACATAATTGCCGATGGCACCGCTGTCGACGTAAGCTTCAATTGCATGTAATCGATCCGGATTATCAGGGCTAATGAGGACCATAGGTATCACGAAATGCCAGGTCACGGAACTGGTTTTCACGCTCGGCAAGAGGACCTCTATTCTTGTCGGGCGAGGTCGTTTCCCTGCTCAGAGTTTGTAACTTTGGTAACTGCAGCTCCTACTGCCTTCTTGGCAGGTTTCACCGGACAGTCTCGAAGAAAGTGCCCTGAGTTTCCGCAATAGAGGCATAATTGCAACTATTTTCTCCTTTCCCGCTCCTTTTGTGTTAGAGGACCTTTCAGACCCCCTATTTGCATGGGTTCCCCGGAGTCTACTCCTTTGGAAGGAGTTGGCGGTTTGGAAAATACTCGAGCATCAAACTTGGAACGATCGGCCTTCCTGTTCTGCAGTCTGTGATCTATTTGAACGACTAAGTCTATAGAGTCCGAACAATCTTGTGGGGGATTCACTACTTGGGCTAACACATCTTTGAGCTCTCTGCGTAGACCTCTATAAAACAGCGTAATCCTTTTGTCCTCAGGCCAGTGAGTTTCCACTATCAGTCTGTTGAAAGACGCAATATAAGCCAAAAGGTCTTGATTACCTTGTCGCAACGAAAGAAGCTCATTGTCCAAGGCCTGCCCCTGTGAATGTCTTGCGAACAGTTTTTCCATACTGAGCGGAAAAGCTTGAAAATCATGGAGGACCGAATCATCTTGATTTACTAGAGGGATCGACCAGTCTGCCGCATTGCCACTAAGGTACGAAAGCACGAAAGCTACTTTAGCTTGATCAGTTGGAAAGGCTGCTGGCCGGCATAAGAAATGCAACCGGCACTGATTGATAAATACTGCAAACCTCTTTGGGTCACCAGAAAATCGTTCGGGCGGAGCCAGAGGTACATTCCCAGGTAGGTTGATCTGCACTGGATTCATAGAGGATGTAGAAGGAAGATTTCCCCCAGATGCGGGTAACGGGGTCTGTCCGGCTTGTGACTGTAGCAATTCTCTAGCGAGATCATCTGTTCGCTCCTTGGAAATAATCAGTTCCCTTCTTAGAGCGTTCGTTACCTGACTGGCTGCATGCACTTCTGCCCTTAGTTCCCCAAGTAACTGGGCTAGCTGGTCTGTATCCGAGGTTTCCATAGCGCCTGGACGGGAGTTTTGTGGTAGGCTTTGCGTTCTGTAACGCTCACCTGATTCCCGTAGAGGCGCCGGTCTTGACTGGGCGTATACCGTATCTTCAAAGGTGATGTGTAACACACGGCTGGCTCTTTGGGCTGGACCTCTGTGCACTGTATGTCTGGCTCGAAGGGTAAGATGTCTGCAGATAGAAAATGTGGGATTAATGAACTGGGTTATTGAATATCTCTCTCTTCTTCCCTTTCTCTTCTCCTGTAGAACCCCAAAGGTTAACGCTCTCACCTTAGGTAAGTGAACGCCGTGCTCTCCATCTGCCTCGAGGCAGGGTGCTGTAACCAGTTTCTTCACTGGATAAGGGGAGCAGGCCTCTTGACTTCAGAGGACTGCTGTCCGTCGTTTACTGCACGAACGGTAAGTTTCGAGTAATTCTAATGTCTTTAAAGTCTTTAGTAATGATGTCTCTTGTTTTGCAGGGTTCCGGCGATGGCGGATGGCGGGCTGAAGTGAGTTGAAGATGGAGCCCGTGTGATGAATAGAAGCGCCTGGAAGCACGTAAGTAAGCGCTTGTTGCCTGCTTCACAATGCGCTCTAACTGTCTTTTTATTTTGCAGGTACAAGTTCGGGGCGGCTGCAGGGTGCCGGAATACCCACTGGGTTAGATGTGGAAAGGAGTAATGGCACGTGAGTATTAAAGTTCCCCAATGTCTTTAAACGCACCTTGTTTTGTCTTTCAGATGCGGGATGCAGCGCCGAAGGCCTCCGGAGCGTGCGAAGAGTTGGTAAGCTTTTGTCTTTCAGATGCCGGAATGCAGTGTGAAGACCTCCGGAGCGCACAAAGAGTAGGTAAGCTTTTGTCTTTCAGATGCCGGAATGCAGCGCGAGGCGTTGGTGACAGCCGATGGATCAGGTAAGTGAAGAGCTGTCACTGAAGACCGTAATGCTAACCTGTTCTTTCTTGTCTTTATAGGTGTTGCTGAAGACTGGATTCAGAATGGTACGCCTTTTTCCTTAAGCCCAGGATCAGATGCAGAAGACACGATGAGCGCTCTGCTGCTGAGGATGCAGAATAACGCAAAGCAAGATTCATCCATCGAGTGTGGTTTAAATAGCCTCCTGTAGTGCTTAGGTGTCTCCTTACACAGCCACGCCTAGGTAAGAAAAGAGTTCCTGCTTTCCAGAAGAGTTCCAGTGTTCTGAATCTAGGGAGTGGCTCCTGCCCCACCCAACAGGAAAAGTAGTTCCAAACAGAAGAGGATCAGAGACTCAACTGGCAGGCAAGTAAGCAGCATGGTCTGCTGCAGGTAAGTCCACCCAAGCATTATGAGCCAGGCGCTTTCAGCGCTGGGACTGGGCATATTTATGAGCCTGGTGCCACTGGCGCCAGGACTGGGTCCAAAAGGTCCCAATTGGGACTGGTTGGCACTCGGAACCTGGGTTATGGATCTGCTTCCAAGGGAGTTGGGAAAGCCCTGACCTTTTGGAAGCAGAGATCATGACACCGACTCTATACAACCTCTTCACTAAACCCCTCTTCGACCTACTGGACTCCCTCGGCATAGTTTACACTAACTATGCCAATGACACACAAGTCCTTGTTAGGCAGAAACCTGTGCAATTCCCTCTGGGACCACTGCAAAAGATTTAAGACTACAGGTGTTTAGCAGTAAACCCACTTGGTAGCAGTCTGTACCACACAGATTCACTTGGTAGCTGTGGCTGAGCAGTCAGACTTCCCTCAAGAAGAGTTAGGCAGTATACAGAGTATTCACAATAGGTCAAAAGAACATAGTAGAACAAGTAAACACTGACCAGGGCTTGGTGTAAAAGAGATATAATTATTTATTTAAAACCACATCTAGAAAAACACACAGGCACTAATAGTAAGCAATTCAAAAACACGGTCACTAAAAGATATACACTCCCTTAGAAGAATATTAGACAAGTCTTAAGTAAAGCCCCACTTATTTTCAGACAGCGGTGAGCGCTTAACGTAGATGGCACTCTAATAATTTGTTTTAAAATGGAGAGAAAAACAGAGAATAAATTAAAACAGATCCCAACACTTTTTCACAAACACAACAAGAGAGGAAGGCAAAGTAACACCGTATGTTTAGAATCAGTAGGCCGGATCCACTTTAAGAGGATCAAAACGAAATGTGTCCAAGGTCACACAGTTGCAGTACACAAAAGTCTTGTAACGGTTCAAAAAGGAGTTGGATCAAAGAAAGGGACCGGTTAGAAGGTCAAGGCGGCCAGCCCAGTCCAGAAGGTTAAGGGGTTATTATTACCTTGTAGCAATCTTTAGAAAGGGAGGCCTGGCGGACACGGTACCTTTAAAGTGGTGAGAATACTCCAGCGGGGGCAGTTGTACCTGGCAGCGGATGCAAGTCGGTGCTTCGTCCGGGGGAAGAGAGGATCTCGTCGGGGACGAAGACAGGAGTCCGTTGCAGTGCCAGGGAAGAAACCAGCCGCAGAGTTCTCAGTTAAAAGGAACGGTCTTTTAGTTTGCGGTCCAGTGGTAAGTGGCTATCCGGTTGCCGGGGTGCTTGGCACGGGCAATTGGACCACAAGCCGGTCTGGGGTGCGAAGAGAAGAAGGTAAACTGGTTGTGCCCACCAGTTAGGGGAAGAAGCCTCTCCAGCAGGGAGATCTTCTCTGTCGTCGGGAAGTGGTGAGTCGGTTCCGCAGGGCTCCACCGGTGGTGTCGTTGTGGTAGGTCGGCTCGGCTTCTCCCTCGTCGGATTCTGATGTCCTGTGGCGACTTCTGCAGTTCCAGTCCCCAAAGCCCTGCTTTTATGCAGCACACCTCCATTCACTCAGCCTAGCTGTCAATCAAACATGCTAAGTGGTGAGCCGGGCGGCTCACCACTTGGGCCAATCACACAAGAGTGCGACTTGAGTTACCAAGGTAACTCAGTCCAGGGTGCCTAAACCCCCTCCTGCACCCCCTGTGGTACCCAGACAGAGTGGCACCACTTTTGGAGGCTTCTGTGGAGAAGCCCGCCAAAAAGTGGAACAAAGGGCTCGACTTGGGTTGGAGTCACAGAAGAGAACACAAACGCCATTTTAGAATCGAGTCCTGGCAAAAAATACCAACCGGCGAATTAATATTAAATAAATAAACCGGCGGTATGTTCGAGGCTATGAGAATTAAATAATTAAATTTGGTAGCCTCGAACAATGGGAAAATCCCATAGGAATATATTTGCGGTCGAATATAAAAAGTAGTACTCACTGCCACCAGCCAAAACTCGATCAGGGGGGATGGAGACGCGCCCCCTCGACTAACAGACCCCGGGGCAATCGAATTGCCCCGACCAGTACGTCCACAATATGATGGTTTGTACTGGTTTCTGTTAATAATTTGGGACTAGTAAAGCCAATGGTGACTTTACATGCCCTGAGAGACAGTAGTCAGTCCCAGGGTATGGAGTCTATGGTGGGGTGTCACTATGACACCCCGGTGTTACTGCACGATGGTGCGTTACACGATGGTGCGTTACACGATGGTGCGTTACACGATGGTGCGTTACACGATGGTGCGTTACACGATGGTGTAACACACATAGAAAAAAATACATAAGACCCTATGGAGTAAAGGACCCCATAGCCCATAAAACACATTAGCAGTCAAAGGAACACCATAAATCATGTCTAAGAGTGGGAGAAAAAGAGTCTCACTCTTGGCAGGAGAAAAAAAAACTCCAGAAATCCAACAAAGCTACTGGGGGACTCACTAGGTTAGGAAATTCAGCCTAAAGAGAGAATTCTCCCTAACAGTCCTCTTCCGCCTCACTGGAGACTATGCCCGAGACACAGAAGCCCGCCTTAACATTTACTCCACGATCCAAGCATGGATGGCGATTAATGGCCTCTGCCTCAACGGAGACAAAACAGAGATCATCATCCTGGCCCCCAGCGAAATCCTTTCCAAGCTCAGCCAAGACTACTCACACATAACCATCGACAACACCAACATAACTGTCTCCACTGCTGTGAAGACCCTATGAGTATACTTAGAAGCTACTCTCTCCATGACGAGACAAGTCCACGCCATCTCCTCCTCCTCCGCACTGACCACCAAACTCATCTTTGCCATAAAACCCTATCTTACCACTCCCAACTGCCTCTCCATCGCTAGCCACCATAGGAGCCAGGCTAGACTATTGCAACATCCTCTTAGCCGGCACTTCTACTAAAAATCTAAACAAGCTCCAAACAGTGCAAAACAATGCGCTCCGCGCTGCCCTGCATATCCCCAAATTCGATCGTGTCGCAGGCCAGAAGAAATGCTCACTGGCTCCCAGTTAAAGAAAGAATTAACTTCAAAGTACTCTCCCTTACACACAAATGCATCAACCACACCGCTCCCTCCTACCTAGCAGAAACCATCATCAGGAAATCCTCACTTCGTCCTATAAGAACCCCCCATGACAACCAACTCCGGGTTCCCACCATAAGAGCGAAAGCTGGAGGCATTGGCTTCCCACACATAGCAACTAAGCTCTGGAACAACCTCCCTAACTCTCTCAGAGCGGAACCCTCGCTGCTTTCCTTTCGGAAATCCCTCAAAACCATGCTCTTCACATAACCACCTCCCACCCCCCCATCCAACATGAACACCACATATTCCCTGATGTCTTATGTATGTAACTAAAACATGATACTGTTAATCTAAATGCCTTGTAAACTTATTTTATCTAAAACATGATACCGCAAATCAAAATGCCTGTAAACTTAACAACCTTCCTTCTGTAACCAGCCAAATGCTTATATGTAACAGCGCCACAATGCCCATGGGCTGAGCGTGCGCTTTAAAAATACGAATACATAAATAAATACGTTAACGTGTATCCATGGTGCATGCAAATATGACAGAACAGACGACCATGCGTGTATAGTTAACCAATCTACAGTGTAGTTTGAGGGAACAAAGGGTCGTGTAGGGGCTGGAGAGGTAGAGATGTAGTTCGGCAGTTAGGTGTCGTTAGTGTGTGGCCAATTGAGTATCTTATGTCTGAATATAGGGTAGGGTTGTGCTAGTCTGAGGTCAACTGGTAGTCTGTTCCAACATTGTGCAGCTTTAACAGGGAAACTGGTTCCTCCTGCTGTCGAGCGTTTGAACCTAGGAATCTCTAACATGAATGAGTTGGCAGATCTCGTAGGGTGGGTAGCTGTTCTCCTGGTAATTTTATCCATAAGGTATGGGGGTGCTAGGTTATTCAGGCATTTGGAGGTTAGGGATGCTGTTTTGAGGATAATTCTGTCCGTTATTTTCAGCCAGTTAACCTCCTTCCTGAGTTTGGTAATATGCTCTCTGTAAGGGATGTACAATGCGGCCCTCGGGGCGTTATTCTGCAGTCTTTGGATTTTGTCTGTAATGTATTTGTTGGCTCCCGAGTACAGGGCATTACAGTAATCTAATCTTGACATGATAAGAGCGTTGGCTAGTGTGGTGCAGCTCGCTCTCGAGAGGTATGGTCTGGAGGCTCTGATGAGTTTGCAAGTGTACTTTGTGGATGAGGAAAGGGAATTGACTTGCTTTTTAAGAGTGAGAGAGGAGTCTTAAGTAGAATCCTAAAGTTTTAACTACAGACATCACCTTGATAGGGTTGTTATCAATGTTGAAGGATGTGTAGTTTGGGCTGAGTTTTTGGATATTAGCTTTAGAGCCTAAGATTAGTAACTCCGTTTTTTCGTCATTCAGGCAGAGGCCCATGGGATGCCATCCATGCGTGAAGGAGGGTGTGTATTTTGTTCACCAAGGCTGAGTCGGCCTCGAAGTTGCCCGAAAGGGGTATGAGGATCTGGGTGTCATCTGCATAGTTAGTGTAGGTGGCGCCCAGTCTATCCAACATGTCAAACCGGGGCTTGGTGAAGATATTATACATAGTGGGGGAGACGCAGGAACCTTGTGGGACCCCACAGGTTATTTTGATAGGGTTGGCAGAGGCTGAAGTAGAGAAGACTCTCATGGTCCGGTTAGCTAAGAAGGATTGGACCCAAGCTATAGCATCTTTGCTGAAGTTGGCGGCAGATTGGATGTGGTTGCATAACACTGCATGGTCCACCAAGTCGAACGCTGCCGACAGGTCCAGTAGGAGTAGCAAAGCTATTTTTCCATTATCCTGTAGTTCTTCCATTTGTGTCTTAAGGTCTAACAGCGCTGTTTCAGTGCCATGGAGAGGGCGGAAGCCTGATTGTCGTGACCCAAGTAGGTGGTTGGCTTCTAGATAGTCCTGAATTTGTATGTAAGCAGCTCTATCTAAAATGTTAAGTAGAAATGGTACAGTGGTGATGGGTCTCTAATTGCTAGGGATAGAGGGGTCCAGAGTTTGTTTTTTAAGTAATGGTAGAACCCAGGATTTTTTAGATTGGCCGGTACTCTATTAGTTTTAAATGAGGAGTTTATCAACTTGGAGATAAAAGGGGCTAGGTCTCTGGCTGCATCCTTTATTATCTGTGCTGGGCATGTGTCGCCTTTACAATTAGAAGGTTTGAGGGAGAGTATTATTTTTTCTGTTTCAATTATGGAGATAGTCTTCAATCTAAAGGGTGTGGTTGTCCTAGTCAGCGAAGGTTGACTAGTTTGTTGGCCAGTGAGTGGTAGTGAGGCCTTTTTTGTTTGTTGCAATTTTGCATTGTAAGGACAGGATTTTATTCGCTAGAACATTTTGTATGTTAGTACACCATACTTTATCCTTTAGGGCATGGTCTACCGGTTGAATTGGGGATTCTAGTTCGTGGAGGATGGAGAATAATTCTTTAGTGTTGGATTTAGCTTTCTCAATCCTGTCATTGAAGGTGTTCTTTGTGGCTTTGGTTATTTCTTTTTTGTACATTCTCGCAAATTCCGGTTATTTCTGTTATTTTCAGAAGGGGAGTGACGCCAAATGGACTGGAGTTTCCTTTTTTGTGATCTTAAGGATTTGAGTTGGGGGGTGAACCAGGCATTCAGGTGCGTTACTTGCCTAGCTTTGCGCAGTTTGACAGGAGCAATCATGTCCAGTGCCTTAGTCATAGCATTGTTAAAGGTATTTACCAATGCGTCAGGGTTGTTCTTTCCATTCCAGAGATGGCAGTGACGAGAAGAGGGATACTTTTTTCAGCAGTGATGTCCTTCTTACTTCTGGTAGGGAGAGGCGGTGCCATATTATTAGGCTTGGGGCTGAGGAGGTCTAAAGCGGCAGAGAAATGTATTCAGTGATGATCTGTCCAGGATTGTGGGACGATATCGGTAATGTTGATGTTGCAGTTTAGTTTGGATACCCAGTCAAGGGTCCTTCCTTTGATATACGTTGGTGAGAGGACTTTTTGCGTAAGACCATGGTCATTTAGTAAGGCAGCAATAGATTCAGCATGTTTGTTGTCAGTATCATTAAAGCGTAAATTGAAATCTCCCAGCAGTAGTGTTTGGGAGTGATCTTTGGTGTTGTCGGCTAGAAGACTGGTTAGGTCGTCTTCGGTGGTGCCTAGAGGCCCAGGGGGTCTATATATCAAATGGATAGTTAGAGTACGGTTGTTGGAGAGGGGCAATTTGGCGGTTAGTACTTCACAGGATGTAAAGGGAGCTGAGGTGGCAAGTCTAATAGGGTGGGTTGTTTTGAAGATGATGGCTAGGCCACCACCTCTGGCATTCGGCCGGTCCACTCTAATGATTTGGTAGTTGTCAGGAACTGCTAACATGAGAG
Organism: Ambystoma mexicanum; assembly: GCF_040938575.1. Lineage (NCBI taxonomy): Eukaryota > Metazoa > Chordata > Amphibia > Caudata > Ambystomatidae > Ambystoma > Ambystoma mexicanum. Next base: position 18,563,769 of record NC_090923.1, on the reverse strand, counting down.
TTGGTCCTGCGGCCTCATGTAGCCAAGTCTCAGTTATGGCCAGTAAATCGAGATTGTCATTATTTAAGGTGTCTGCAATTTCAGTAGCATGGGCTACCACTGATCTAGAGTTTATGAGGGACCCTGTTAGCATTAGGGTACTGTCAGGGTTGGCAGTTAGCGAGGTTTTGTGAGAGAGGGTGTCTCGGGAAGTGTGATTTTTAGGGGGAGTTTTGTCTGTGGTATTAGTATTTTGTGTTAGTGTGGAGAAGGGGTTCTTAGACCGGGTAGTCGTCCGATTATTGACGTTGTTAGGGAAGTTTCTATAAGGTTCGTAGATCGGGGACAATCTAGACCTAAGTCTCAGGTTTCTATCCTTAGGGGGGTTTGTTATGATGGCAGTGGCCATAATGGTTATAATGGCAGTGGCCATAATGGTTATGATGGCAGTGGCCATAATGGTTATGACGGCACAGGTAAGTAGTGCCGTCTGGGCTAGTTTAGTCAAGTAGGCAGAGGTCATTGTCAAACTATGCTGAGGACATGCTAACATCTAAGTGTTGATTCAGTGTAGATGAGGGGGGACGGGACTTCTGTGCTATACCTAGCCTATGTTGTAGTTAGACTACATCTAGGCTAGTCAATGCAAAACACTCATAAGCTAAATGCAATTATGGGCGCAAGGCACATCTAGGCTAGTCAATGCAAAACACACACAGGCTAAATGCAATTGTAGGCGCAGGGCACATCTAGGCTAGTCAATGTAGCTCAGTAACAATAATAGATTAAGATGCATGTAATTATTTGAAGCAATGAAGGTAAGTCTAAATATGGCGGGTACAGTGAAGGCTATGAGTACATATGACTGGTGAAGCAGTGATGGTTCAGCGAAGTGCTATAGACCCCTATAAGGGCTGATCATAGAACAATAGTAGGGGCTGCTGTTACTTTCATCAGTCTAAGGTCAATAGTTAATAGTTAGGCAGTAATGCAGTGGATGCAGCATGTAGGATACATGTGTCTATTCATCATCTCGCAAAAGTGGGGGGGGTCATGTAAAAGCACTATGCAGGCACATGATATATTACAGTCACAAACGGGAGCATGGTGAGCAGCAGGACTTAGTGCAGAGAAGTCCTAGGCTTCGGCAGCTGCTGGTGGGAGTAGATTGGGAGGGTGTACTGGGCACGGAGCACAAGTAAAATGCAGACACTTTCAGAAACCTTTAGACAGTCACAAAACGCCAGCCACTAGGCTTTAATGTTACCTTCAAGACGCATGGGTGCTGGGGTAAGCCATCTTGGCTTTAATGACACTGATGACAAACACGCCCACTGAGTAGCAGGCCTACTGAAGGATCATGGGCTGATACTAAAAGCCCTCACCCCTACTCGCATCAAAAGGAATGACCCTCGATTGGGCCGCCGACCTGAACTGTAATATTACCATCACTAACATTACCCAGCAATCTTGGACTGACCACTATCTAATTACCTCCTCTGCGACACTAGACCTCATCTGCCCCAAAACTATTCTTATGGCACTGCCACTCCCCACTAGAAGCAAAAAGGACATTACAGTTCAAAAGCTACTCCCACATCTTCTCCCCGCTATTAACAACATAGCCAGTAATACAGACCCTACCTTACTAGTGGAGGTCTTCAACAATGCTATGACCAAGGCCTTGGACACTATTGCACCTGTCAAACTCTGTAAAGGTAGACCGAAATCTCAGCTTAATGCCTGGTTCACGCCCCAACTTAAAGAATTAAGACTCCAAAAAAGAAAGCTTCAATCAACTTGGCGTCATTCTCCCACGGACGAGAATAAAGCCAAGCTAACAAACCTCTCCAAACTGCACAAGAAGGAATATATTTAACGACAGAATATCTAAGGCGAAGCCGGACACCAAGGAACTATTTTCTATCCTTCGTGAAATGGAATCACCAATACCACAGGATGACAACACTCCCAAGGATAAGCCTTCGTGTACTGACATCCAAAATGCTCTATCGAATAAAATCACCTCCATCCAACTTAAAATGGCTAAAAAGAACGCCTCTCTGCTCTGACCTGCACAGCAAACCTCTCCAGTCACTCAAGACAGTACCACCCCACCCTTCAGCTTCAAGAAAATGTTTAACTCGGATGAGAGTCAGACTCTCGTTAATACCCTCAAACTGCTAAGGAGACAACTGCCCGGCCCAAATTATGTAGGATGCAGCTAGAGACCTAGTCCCTTTCATCTCGAAGCTCATAAATGCCTCTTTCAAGACGAACTCGGTTCCTAATAATCTCAAAGAATCTTGGGTGCTCCCACTGCTCAAAAAACAAACTTTAGATCCTTCCATCCTGACCAACTACAGACACATCACCACAGCCCCCTACTTACTTAAAATTATCGATAGAGTATCTTACCTGCAAATTCAGGACTACCTGGAAGTTAGCCACCTATTAGGATCTCGTCAGTCTGGCTTCCGCCCGCTCCATGGCACGGAAATAGCTTTAATAGACCTCAAGACCCAAATTGACCAGTTGAAGGACAATGGGAAATCAGCGTTGTTACTCCTCCTTGACCTTTCCGCTGCCTTCGACTTGATGAATCACAGTCTCATGCAACCACCTTAGGTCGCTGCCCATTTCTCAAGTGACGCCATAACTTGGGATCAGTCCTTCCTAGCTAACAGTACATTGAGTCTTCTCCCCCTCAGCAGCTGCCGATCCCATACAAGTCTCCTGTGGCATACCCCAGGGATCATGTGTCTCTCCTACCATGTATAACATCTTTACTAAGCCCTTGTTTGACAAGTTGGATAGACTGGGCGTCACCTTCACTAATTACGCAGATGACACCCAGATCCTTGTTCCCCTTTCGGGCAACTTCCTGGAGGACTTGGACTTAGTAAATAAGATATACCTCCTCATTCAGGCATGGATGGCATCCCACGGCCTCTGCCTGAATGCCGACAAAACGGAGCTACTGATCCTAGGTTCAGAGACGGCCATTTAAAAACTCAACCCCAACTATGCCTCCTTTAACATTGACAATAACGTCATAAAAGTGATGCCAGCAGTTAAAGCCCTAGGCTTCTATCTTGACTCTGCACTTACCCTCAAGGAGCAAGTCAACTCACGAGCATCATCAACGGCATATACCTGCAACCTGCAAAATGATCCGAGCCTGTAGACCATTTCTCTCTGAAACCAGCTTCATTACCCGGGCCAATGCACTCATAATATCCAGATTCGATTATTGTAATGCCTTGTACGCGGGGGCCAATAAGTACATTATTGACAAAATGCAAAGACTTCAAAATAATGCCCTTAGAGCCGCTCTAAATATCCCCAACCGAGATCACATCTCTACATTTAGAAGCAAGGTCCACTGGCTTAAGGTTAATGACAGGATCCTCCTTAAAACACTCTCTCTCACGTCCAAATGTCTGAACAACATAGCCCCACCTTATCTTGTACAAAGAATAAACAAGAGAATGACTGGCCGCCCTATGAGAGCTGCCAACGCCCACATCTTAGAGCTCCTGAGATTTAAACGCACCACAGCTGGCGGCTCTAGCTTCCCTGTCATAGCCGCACAATCCTGGAATGCACTCCCCGTGGATCTCAGAACAGACCAACCTTATTCTAGATTTAGACGGAAAGCCCTCACCTGGATACGAACTAACAATTCCTAAACCTGCTGCCATCGACCCCAAACCTATCTCTTCCTGTACTTTTACCATGACTGCACTTGCTACCTAATGACTGCTAGGACTTCCCTACTCTCAATGTATCTGTTACTATTGTACCTTTCGACTGTACTCATGTAACGCCCATATATGACCACTAGTCTCTTTGCAAACTATGTGGCAGCAATTCTGTTTATTTCCTGTATGTACGTACCCTACCTACTCTGTAACTAAGCTTCAAGTATATTTGTAACATTGCGCCCAGCTACCTGAGGGTTTGGTGTGCTCTATCCTATAAATAAACAAATTTGGCAGAAAGGCTGACGAGAGCCTTGAGAGGTTGCAGACCTCAAAAGCTGCGGCAAAATCTTTAAGCGCTGCAGTGCGTCAACCTCCACCTTTTCGTTCTAGGGGACAGCAGTGGAGGGGGTGGTTCCTTTTGTTTCTACTCCTCTTTTGGTAGAACGAGAGGGGCCGCCAGTCAAAGGGGCCAGTGAAAAAGTACCCAGGGTTGTCAGGGGAAATCGTGGTGCCAAAGCCGCTCAGGCAGTTGCCTCTTTGCCTTCAGGCACTGCCGCAGCCACTTCTAAACAGTCCTGAGGCCATGTCCCATGGTTCGCTGGTTGGGGGCAGGCTGTCTTAGATGCGTGGGTTCTGGATAGCATAGCCCACGGCTACTGCCTTCCCTTCCTTCAGCGGCCTCACGACAATCCACCGGGGAAACTCTTTGAAGTTTCGGGATCCGTTCCTTGTGCAGGAAATCTTGTCCCTGCTGGAGAAAGGCACCATAGAACTGGTGCCTGTAGCGGAGAGGAACAAGGGATGGTATTCTCCTTATTTTTTTTATCCCAAAGAAAGACAGTGGATTGAGACCCATCATGGACTTGCGTTGGTTGAAGAAACTTCTCAGGAAGGACAAGTTCAAGATGGTCACTCTTTCTCAAGTGCTCCAAGCCCTTCACCCTCATGATTGTTTGGTGTCTCTGGACCTCAAGGATGCTTACTTCCATGTGCCGATCCATCCCTTGCACAAGAAGTACCTGAGGTTTGCGACTGGTGACTCGCACTTTCAGTTTCGCGTCCTGCCGTTCGGATTGACCTCCACCCCGAGGGTCTTCACCAACCTCATGATGGTGGTGGCAGCGTACATCAGGTGAGGGGGGATTCACGTCTACCCCTACCTGTACGACTGGCTGATTCAGGCGCGCTCCCCCGAGCTGGCATTGGATCATCTCAGTGTCACCTGCCGTGCCCTCCACAGGCTGGGCTTCTCCCTGAATTTCAGGAAGTCGCACCTAACACCATCCCAACAGCTCCAGTACATCGGGGCTGTGTTAGACACGTCCTTGGGGAAGTGCTCGCCTCCCAAGGTGAGGGCTCATCACATTGTGCAGATGGTGGACAGGTTTCAACATGCCCAGAGTCTCCCGGCTTTCAAATTCTTAAGGTTGCTCGGCCTCATGGCATCCTTCATTTTTCTGGTGCCAGAGACCAGGCTGTGTATGAGATCCCTGCAGTGGGCGCTCAGGGTGCAGTGGTCGCAGTTCTCCAGCAAGATGTCGCATCTCGTTCAGATTCCACTCTCGGTCTCCCAGGATATTCTCTGGTGGGTCAACGAAGGGAACCTGATGATGATGGGGTGAGGGGAGGACAGTTTTGGCAACCGTGGCCGGAGGTGATGGTAGTGACGGATGCTTCCCTCACAGGATGGGGTGCTCATGCCAACGACTTGACCGCCAGCGGTCGTTGGTCTCTGTGGGAGTCCAGACTCCACATCAATTTGTTAGAGCTGGGGGCCATCAGGCTAGCCCTGAAGGCGTTTCTGCTGTAAGGGGGAAAAATGTCCTCATCATGACGGACAACACAGTGGCCGTGCATTACCTCAACAAAAAGGGGAGGGTTGGGTCATTCCGTTGTGCAGAGAGACAATGCAGCTCTGGTTCTAGGCTATCCAGCAGGAAATTTCGATCTCGGCAGTTCATCTGGCCGCAGACAACAATGCAACGGCAGACACTCTGAGCAGGCAGAGCACGGTCTCCCAAGAGTGGGAGTTGGCTCAGGAAGTCCTTCAGGCGATCTTTGTCTTTGCGGAACCCCACAAGTGGATCTCTTCGCCACCAGTGTCAACCGGAACTGTGAGAGATTCTGGAGGAGGAGCCTCAGGAGAAGCGTTCGTGGTGGATTGGTCATTCCCACTGCTGTACGCATTTCCTCCAGTCCCCTGTCATTCCTCAAGTTTTGCAGAGGTTACGGAGGTTTGGTTCCCACAAAATCCTCATTGCTCCGGATTGGGCCAGAAGAGCGTGGTACCCGGACCTTCTGGAAATGCCCATCTGCCCTCCACGCCGTCTTCCCCACTGAGAGGATCTGCTCTCATGTGACCGTTGGGGAGGAGGGGAAATTGAGGGGGGCAGCCGTGGGGTGGGGTAGCAGGGGTGTTAGAGTGGGGGGTAATTCGCCATCCAGAGGTCAAGACTCTCAACCTTCACGTTTGGTATCTGAAAGGTTGAGGTATAAGGATTGGGACCTCCCGGATGACGTGATGGAGGTGTTGCTTTCAGCCAGGCGGCCTGCAACAAAATTCCTGTACCATTGACGTTGGTGTAAGTTCTGCGACTGGTGCAGAGATCACAATGTTGATCCTTTTCAGTGCTCCATTCCTATGGTTTTGTCTTTCTAACTTTCTTTGGCCCACAGGGGCCTTCAAGTGGGTACCATCAAGCGTTACATGGCAGCGCTGTCTGTCTTTAAGCGCTCGTCTGAAGAATGTTCTTATTTTAAGATTCCTTTGATTTCTCAGTTTCTTAAAGGACTGACTAGTGTGTTCTCGCTGTCCCCTTTCCAGGGGCTGGTTTGGGATTTGAATTTGGTTTTGAAATTTCTCATGGGTGCTCCGTTTGAACCTTTGCACCCTTGTCCTTTGAGATTACTGTCCTTCAGGACTGTGGTTACTTCCGCTCGAAGAGTGAGTGAATTGCAGGCACTTTCATCTAAGCCACACTTTACTGTGTTTCACAAGGACAGGGTTGTACTGCAAGTACGTCCCTCTTTTCTACCTAAGGTAGTCTCTGCATATCATTTGAGTCAAAAGGTGGTTCTTCCATCTTTCTACTCTCCTCCTCATCCTGGTAAGGAAGAGGAGCCTCTCCATCGGTTGGATCCTAGGATAGCTCTTAGCTTTTATATTTCTAGGATGTCCAGGGTCAGAGTGGATGATCAGCCCTTTGTAGGATATGCTGGACACAGATTGGGCCAGGTTGTTACCAAACAGACCTTGTCCAGGTGGATTATCCTTACCATTACGGAGTGTTACCGGTTGACGGGTAAAGCCCCTCCTGATGGGTTGAGCTCATTCCACTAGGGGCGTGGCTACTTCACCACTCTCCAGCGGGGTGTTCCTATTAGGAATATTTGTGATGCCGCTACTTGGGCTTCAATCCATACTTTTGTAAAACATTATTCCCTGGATACAATCCATGGTCAGGATATGGCCTTTGAGAAGGCGGTTCTTTATTCCGCAATCTAATTGGGTACTCTACGTTCTTTTCCCTCGTCCATTTACTGGTACTGCTTTGGGAGTCTGTCAAAGATGTGGAATACGTTGGACACAATCCATTCGAAGAACAAGTTACTTACCAACTGGAAATGTTCTTTCGACTGGATGTTCCTCCAACGCATTCTACATCGCCTTCCCAGCCTGCCCCTCAGGAGAATTTCCTATGCGATTGCAGCTTCCGTTTCCGCAAGGCTACGTGCAGTCCAGCAGGCATCAGACTGGTGCCGCACGTTCTGGGGGAAGAAACTTAAACTGAGGCTACGGGCGCCGTGTGTCCTATTTATAACATCCTGTGATGTCGCCCTCGACGGAGGCCTTCGAGGGACATGGACCCGACGCAGGACACCCTCTGCCGAAAGTTTCCGAAGTGCACAGCTGTGGACATTACATGTCAAAGATGTGGAATGCATTGGAGGAACATCCAGTCGAAAGAATGTTACCAGTTGGTAAGTAACTTGTTCTTTATAAAACAACATAACAATATTTATATTTTTATTTATGTTGTAATTGTGTAAAAATGAACGAATTGGAGGTTATTACAACAGTGCATAGGGGTTACCTATTGGAAACAATGGGTTGTGTGAATATGAGGCAGCGAATCATCTCAGTGTTAGGGCCAAATAGGTCTTCCTCCAACCCTTCTTTTACTTCATTAAAAGTCTATAGCAATCGCCTGTGTCGGAGTCTTACTCCTGATTCATTACACAATTTATTTAATCGATCATGTGCAACGTCCTCTGTTTCTGGCCCTCAATGGGAGTACGTATTACTCTTGTTCGGCCTGACGTCAATCCTCTTTTGAAGACGAGGCACATTGACCTTAAATAGCACAGACCTGTCCAGGTCCGCCATATTGGAGGTATGGCCCTGATTTTGAATGTCCTAGTTGTACGTATTGTGTTAAACGTCCCTCCTTATACTCTTCTGTTCAGTAGGAGTACAGGAATGTCCCTCCTGGGGACATAATGACTTTAGGAGGTGAGTAACCATATGGCAGCTGTCAATTGAACCCTTTGGAAGTTGTAATAAGCAGAGCTGATCCCTTCTTAGTTCTGCATATTTAGTAATTTATAAGTGACTTATTTTTGTGTATTACAGGACATGAATTTATATCGTTCTGCATAAAGCGGGAAGAAGATAAAAACTCCATGGGGAACCTGGACTGTGAAAGAAGAGCAGACAGCAGCTGTCCCAGGGGTGAGGCAATCAGGCTTGGACTCTTTACCTTGGAACCTCATTTACCCTCTGTTTACATCCTCTTTACACTCTTACTGTAGGCAGTGTCTTAGGTTCTTGCCGGAAGGTTTTGCTTGGGGCCTACACTCTTAACACTCTCACTAATGCAGATTTCTTCTGTGTATGCCAACAATGAGTGAACCTTCCCGTTGTCACACCCACAAAGTTGCCTGTGGTATCTTATATGCTACACTATTGCCGTGCTAGCTATACAGATTGTAAACTGTCGAAAAGCACTCGACTTACCTTTGCTCCAAGATGTGACCAACACATTCCCCCTGTCTGAAGGATGCTACGTTGACCCCCAAAGGAACTTCATTGCCGCACGGCAGGATCACTCCCAAAGCTCGCCCATCAAGCAACACACCTAAGGTCACAAATGCAAATCCAAGTCTAGACGGATACAGATTTATGGGTTCCCTCTCAATAAAGGGCTTTTCAGTGTTTAGGATGTTGCACCTACTAATCTGAGGCTGGAAGGAGACTTCATGACGTTTTGCAGGTAGCCTTTGTTGACATGTTTTGTTAAGAGGCATGTTTCGTTTCCATGCAGCTTTGCCGGAAATATTCTTTTTATGATGTACACCTTCTTTCTGACATGGTGGTGTTGCCCCTCCCCCCCCCCCCCCCCCTCTTCATCTCGACGCACGCATGCAACACACAGACTTTTATACTTCTACATCTAGTGGCGATAAAGGAGCAGATAGTTGGGAGGACTGAGGTTTTTATTCTTCATGCTGAGTTCTGCTTCTACTCCCTTTTTCCCCTGATTGACTTTTATAAGACTAGAGTAACTCCAAGGATTATGTATGGTCTGAAACTTGTATTTAATATGATAAAGAAGTGGCATGGGGTACTATGGCGCTCAGTTCTGATTCTTCCATCCTCTGTGCCTATAGGGGCTGTACGCTTACAGTTAGGCATAAACCTAATAGGCTGAGGTTATAGTTCAAAACTAAGGGCAATGGGTTACCCTTTTTAATAAACTGGGGAAGATTTACTGTGAGTACTTGGACTTCTGTGAAGAAATGTATGAAAACGTGTGATCTCCATTGATCCAGACAGAGACAAAAAAAGCCAAAGGATTGGCAAAATATTGAAAACTGGGAAAGTATACACAAGCTCAAATTATAAAGAGAATTTAGGTGCACCTCATTAGGTTTCCAGGTGCCTTTAACATATATTGTAGAGACCCCCTCACGTTTACATCTGACCTTAGTTTTATAATTTAGGTTAAATTGCCTGCATCCGTTAGAATTGCTGGGGCTGAGTATCGGCTTGTCACTTGGAAAGAGGTCTTGCGGACTCTGTAAAACAGAGCAAATAGAAACTCTTTGGCAATTAACTCTTGATTGCGCTAGCCTAGTACAGCGTCTGTTATTGTATTTGGGCAAGTTTGTTAACTCTACTGGTGCGGTCATGTGTGATAATTTGTCGAATTTTGTAGAACCGCCTGATGATGGCAGACACATTATCTTCGTCTATTGAATTAGTTGACTTCTTAAAGTAAATATTCATACAATTGGGTGATACTCGGTCTCTTACTGCAACAATACTGAGCCTATAGGGCACAGTGTGTGGAGCAAAGTGGGGCCAAGTGGTCATTACATGTTGCACACAGTTAATGGTCTTTTCTCTGTGACCATTGAGGAGGTGTTTCGAGACCCAGCTGACTACTTGAACTGTGCAGAAGCAGTGCTGTGCGGTGTGTGGGGCAAAGTGGTAATTACGTGGTCTGTATGGGGCAGAAGGGGCTAGTAGAGTGATAATTGACTGGTTTGCTGCATACTGAGGACCACACAAGCATTAATTGAGGTGAGCGTTCTAAACAACAAACATCTATTGTTGGACTGCATGGCTAATTTATTCCCTGTAAACCCAGCGCCCAGTGATAAAGCTTCCATTTAAACTATATGGGAAAAGCAACAAACAAGAATAGGGCACACCTTTCACGATGGCTAAGCCGTACGGACCGAAGTTCGAGAAATGACTTGGGAGTGTTATATCCGATACGGGCAACAGATACAGCTGAGGCCACGGGGAACATGAATGCTTCTGTATTACCCGTTGATAACATGTGGGTGAAAATTACTGCGTTTTATGGCTCCAGGGGAACCAATCGAGAAAGGCTGCAGCTCCCGATGACTGACAGAGGAAATGGGCAGCCCACATACGAGTATAAACAACTCGCTAATTGACATTTCTGTTGAAGTTATGCTATGCCCTACATAACAGTACCTAAACGAGCACTAACTGTATGGTGAATAATGAAGCTTCTGTAGTAACCAGCAGGACGTGAGCCTGCAGTACAGACATCGGCGGCCAGAAGTCCAAAGCTGATGTATGATTCAATCATAGAGGCTACATTGCCAGCCGCCATTAATGTTCAATCGTCTCATAACCACTCTCGTGAGGATTCCACATTGAATGAGTCTTCACGAGTAGTTCACTTTGCAATTAAAATATTGCTTACACTTTGTGGAACCATTCACAAAGACTTAAAGCATCAAGGTGAAGCAATAATGCAATTGCACAAGCTTGTTGGTAATCGGGTACTCACAGCTGGAGAGGGTGAGCTACAGCCCGGCTCTACGGCCCCACCCAAAACCAACGCCATTCAGACAGACATACAAGAAGCAAGTAATATACATGAGGAAGGATTAGTCTCCCCAGCAACCTATCTCACACATAAACAGTGGTTGACTAAGTGTCAAGAGAGTACAACAAGCATTGGGTAACAGTAATGTCAACCATCCCTTAAATTCAACGAGCAGTCCTGCCTAACAGGCAAAACTAAAAAAGTTAAGAAAAAGAGAAGCACCCCAGAAGAGGAGATCAACACAAAATGTGGGTACAATAACTAGCTGACTGGTGAAGGACGACTGGCATGTGCCGGCAGTAGCATCCGAGCTCCCACGTAATCCTACACTCAATTAATCTATACAGGCATCTGGGAAGGCTGGTATGTGCAGGCAGAAGCATCTGAGCTCCCACGTAATCATACACTCAATGAACCTATACAGGCATCCAGGATGGCTGGCATGTGCAGAAGCTACCACGTAATCATACACTCAATGAATCTATACAGGCATCCGGGATAGCATCCAAGCTCCCACTGGCTGGTGAGGGATGACTGGCATGTGCAGGCAGTAGCATCCGAGCTCCCACGTAATCATACTCGATTAATCTATACACACATCCGCGATGGCAATACCGCAGAGTGTTGAAGTAAGTATTGATGATTTAAATGTGAAACCTCGGATTATCAACAAAAGAATATTGCTGAGGTTCTTGCAGTGCAGGAACTTGATCCAAAAACCATCACCATTGGGCCGGTCACAGTGACTGAAGGCAAACGGAATATGAACTGTTCAGCTTTTTGGATTCTACCAAGTACCATTGTTGAGACTGTTGAACTCATGTGACTTTGTAGAACCACTGGGTATGTCTCTGTCAGACATCCCTGAAATATTTGGGTTTTATTTTTGACAAACAAATGGAACCCTTAAAGGTAGCATTATGCTGTCTCAATGCAAAGGAAAACAGGCTACTAATGATAATGTAAATTTTAAACCATGTCCCAAGGTGACTACCAAGTATGACGCTCGGGGATGGCAATGGCTCCAGAGATTCCTACCCAGCTCAGGCCGCGCACGATTGCAAGTTGGAATCGCCAATGGTTTTGCCGTTTGTTAAAGATGGGTGAATCAATGTACAGATCGTTATGATATGTTTGCCCTTCAAGAGCCTTGGATAATGTTTGACATTGGGATCGATGGTTGTTTTCCAATCTGAAGCTGTAAAAGGTAGCACTGGCCGGCCAAAGGGTGGTTTCATGGTTGGAGTGAGGAAAGAACTCTTGTATTACCAAAGGATAAAGGGGGCAATGTATTGGCCGATACTTACGAGAATGTTGGTCATAAACATCTACCACCATCTGGGTAAAAGTATCTGAGGAAGTATTTCGCTATTTAGATGAGATTTTGACCCAGTGGGGAGAAGCGACCATTAGTAACCCGTTAGTAATACATGGAGATTTGAACTCAAGATGTGTGGACAGGAAGCAGTGTATAGTTGGATGTAGTTCAATGATGCACAAGGTATCGAACAACCGGGGGTTACATTGGCTCCTCTTCCTAAAGGAGTGGGACTTAATGGTCGTGCTCTTGGTGATCAGTCGGGTAAACCAACATGGTCTTGTGGTCAAAGAAGGCCACACTTGACTAATTTGCTGGTAACCACTGCCTTTTACAAAATGTAAATGCCCTTAATAATCCAACAAGCAAGTACAGGGACAATGCTATTCTTGTATTAGACATCAACTTGAAGCCAGGAATGTTAGACACTCCCAAGTGTGGTGATCTGGTCTCAAACAGTGCAGGAAACCCTTTAAGTTGCACTAAGGTTACAATTGAGAAAGTTTGTGTGGTTTACTTTTGAACTGGCATGTTTGATTGGGACAAGTTAAATGGTAAAAATGCAAACAAGATCGAAGAATGACTCGGACAGATTACACACAGAACAGAGGTGCAGGAGAGGAAATCAAATGTGGTTATTGAAAAGGTACATTGGGCCTATCTAAAACGATACAGGATAACTATTGCCAGGGCAGATTGGGAGCAGTGTGTATGTGTCTTTTAAAAAACCGTGACACTGGTGCCATATGGCTAATGGTGATGGAGTTAAAAAATAAACTGGTAAACCCCATTTCGAATGGATTGTGTCCTCCAACGTAGTCCTCATCTAAGATGTATTCCATCCAGCTCTGCTGCTCTTCGGAAATCTTTTCGGCAGAGGGCGCCGTGCGTCGATGTCATCGAGTCGATGGTCCCTCGAAGGCCTCTGTCGAGGGTGATGTCATCAGGTATATAGGTAACACGTGCAGCGCCCGTTGGCCTCAGTTCCATTTTTCCACAGTATACGTTGCTTCGGAGATTCGGCGCGCCTCGAGTTCTGTGAAAGAATAGTAAAGAACGAATATGTCCTCGTCATTGACGCTGACCACGACCCCGAGATCGGGTTTCAAAAAGTGCAAGTCGTGCGGTTCAAAAATGTCGATCACAGACCCGCACCGAGAGTGTTTGTGGTGCCTCGGAGAAGGCCATGACATGGAGGCCTGTACGAAGTGTCAGGCTGACGAGGAAAGCCTTGCGAGAAAGGAGGAAAACTACAGGTAGATCGTAAATCCAATCGTAAAGCCTCTAGCGTTGAGTCGAGGCCCCGCGAGGAGAAATCTCCCCGACGCGAAAGGCATCGGTCCAGGTCCCGAAGTGATTCCTATCGCTCGTCATCTTTGACGAAAAAATCGAAGATACAACGCCACAGGTCCCCCTCCACCTCGTCCTCAGACAGGTCCCCAACAAGGATGAAATGCCCCACGAAACATTCGTCCTCCGAAGAGTGAGAAGCGTTCAGGGTCAAAATTATGGAGGTGTTTGAGAAAGCGAAGCCTCGGTCTGCACCTTCTTCGGAAGCTGGCCGGGAGCGTCATCGCTCCGACACTCGCGCACCCTCGAGCCCGGGTGATCGAAAAAGGAAGGATAGAGAACCTTCCAAGACGCCGAGCGAAAAAGACCGCTCGAGTCGACCGCTCAAGGTCACCAACGCACCTCGAAGGGCAAATCTTCGAAGAGCGCCTCAACGCCCTCGAAGCCGGCGCTGTCAACGACAACCACTATTTTGTCGACGCCATTGTCGACGTCCACCCCGAAGCCCTCTGCGCCAAAGGCTCCAGCTAAGCCAGGCCAGCCAGAAAAAGGGAAAGACAGGGTTACAAGACCTGTAATGCCCTCAGAGCCCTTTGATACACCTCTTTCTCCTCCTCTTCCAGAGAAGATTTTCAAGCCTCTCCCTAGGAAGGAGTTTTTCAAGTCCCTGACCTCAATTTTTGAGGAACAGGAAAGTTGTGATGTGGAGAATGTACCTTATGGGCTAGAATATGGCACCCCAAATGTCCCAGAATGCCTGATTTCAGAAGAAAGCAGGATGAGGGACCTGGTGGAATCATTACACAATGCAAGTGGCATTGACGCATCTCCTAAAAATGACTTTGGCAAACCAGAACCAGGAGAGCATGCCAGTCCATCATACCGTCAGCTAATGATGAAGGTAGTAGACTACTTAGGATGAGCTAGACCATCAGCCCAATTCATCCAGGATGATTTGACAGATATATTGGACCATGGTCCCACCGAAGACCCAGTACTACCCTTTCATGTAGCCCTGCAAAATAGGGTGGCCAAGAATTAGGAGACTCTGGATTCTATTCCTCTGGTGAATAAATCCCTCACCTCAAAATACCACCCTGCCAGTAGCGACCCCGGCTAACTGTCCAAACATTCCACTCCCGAGAGTCTGGTCATACAGGCAGCCACAGCGTCTAACAAACTTGCGTACCCTTCTATCCCTCCAGACAGGGACGATAAGCGGTTGGATGGCTGGGCACGGAAGATATTTTCAGCTGGGAGTATGGCTTTAAAATCTGCCAACTCCACATGTGCCTTGGCAAAGTTTTCATACACTCTGTGGGAGTGCATCGCAATGGCTGCGGAGCACATACCAGAAGGGGACGAAAGGGAAGGGTTCCTATCTATTGTCAGAGATGGGAAGGAAGCCATGCAGGAAATCCCTTCAATCTGGATTGGACACTGCGGATAGTGTAAGCAGGTCCATGGGCACTAGCACGGTAATGCGCAGATTTGCGTGGTTACGGAAGTCGGGTTTCACACCGGACTTACAGAACCACCTTCTGAACATGCCCTTTGACGGGTCTCACCTTTTTAGCAACAAGGCTGACGAGAGCCTTGAGAGGTTGCAGACCTCAAAAGCAGCTGCCAAATCTTTAGGGGTTGCTATAAGGCAACCTCAGCCTTTTCGTGCGCCAGGACAATCTTGGAGGGGACGATCCTATTGTTACTACTACTCATATGGAAAGGCGAGAGGAATGGCCAGTCAAAGGGGCCAGAGAAAGGCCACTCGCGGTGGACGAGCAAAACGTGCGAAGCCAGCTCCAGCTGCCGCCTCTTTGCCATCAGCGGCTGCAACAACCACCACAAAACCACTTTGAGGACTTGCATCACAAAACACCTGTAGGAGGCAGGCTGTCCCAGCATCTGCAAGAATGGCGAGCCATTACTTCAGATGTTTGGGCTCTAGAAATAATAGCCCAAGGTTACTGCCTTCCTTTTCTAACGCAACCTCAAAGCAATCCACCAGGGAGACACCCTCTGAAGTTTTTAGACTCGCTCCTACAGCAGGAAATTCTAACCCTGTTGGAGAAAGGTGCTATAGAACCAGTACCTGCAGCGGAGAAGAACAAGGGATGGTACTCCCTGTATATTTTGATCCCCAAAAAGGACGGAGGACTGAGACCCATCTTGGACTTAAGAAACTTGAACAAGTTCCTCAGGAAGGACAAGTTCAAGATGGTTACCCTTTCTCAGATCCTTCAGGCCCTTCAACTTCAGGACTGGTTGGTGTCATTGGACCTCTAGGATGCTTATTTTCATGTGCCAATTCATCTCAAGCACAGAAAATACCTGAGGTTCGTAGTTGGCGACTCACACTATCAGTTTCGAGTCCTGCCATTCGGATTGACCTCCCCCCGAGGGTCTTCACCAAGTTAATGGTAGTGGTAGCAACACACCTCAGGAGAGGGGGGGGGATTCATGTCTACCCCTACCTGGACGATTGGTTGATATGGGCACGTTCTGCCAAACAAGCACTGGATCATCTGAAAGTCACCTGCCACTTCCTCCACAGAATGGGCTTCTCCCTCAATTTCAAGAAGTCGCAAATGACACCTTCCCAACAGCTCCAGTACATAGGGGGTATTGGACACATCCCTGGGAAAGTGCTCGCCTCCCAAGTCGGGGGCTCAAGACATTCTTCAGATGGTTTCCAAATTCCAAAATGCTCAAAATCTCCAGGCCTACGACTTCTTAAGGTTGCTCGGCCTCATGGCATCCTGCATCTTTCTGGTGCCGAAGCCACGTTTGAGGATGAGATCCCTTCAATGGGCTCTAAGGACTCAGTGGTCCCAGTTCTCAGGTCGAATTACGGATCTTCTTCAGATTCCGAACAAGGTTCGACAAGATCTTCTATGGTGGACTTGTACAGAGAACATCCTAAAAGGAGAACTTTTTTGGCAACCATGGCCGGCGATCACAGTAGTGACGGACGCCTCACTCAAGGGGTGGGGAGCTCATGCCAACGATCTGACAATCAGCGGTCGTTGGTCTCCTTTGGAGTCCAAACTACACATCAACCTTCTGGAGCTGAGAGCCATCAGACTAGCGCTGAAAGCTTTCCTGCTGTCAGGGGAAAAAATTTCCTGATAATGACGGACAACACACTGGCCATGCATTATCTAAACGAAAGAGGTGTAGGGTCACTACCTCTGTGCAGAGAGGCAATGCAGCTCTGGTATTGGGCAATTCAGGAAGGAATCTCTTTAACGGCAGTTCACCTAGCCGGGGAGGAGAATGACGGCAGATGCTCTGAGCAGGCAGAGCACGGTGTCCCACGAATGGGAACTTGCTCAGGAAGTCATTCAAGAGATCTTCGCCCTTTGGGGAACCCCTGAAGTAGACATATTTGCGACTGGAATCAACCAGAAGTGTGAAAGCTATTGCTCAAGGGAATTTCCCCCGTGAGGAGTCCTGGGAGACGCGTTCGTGGTGGAGTGGAATTTCCCACTATTGTACGCGTTCCCTCCGATTCCCGTCATTCCTCGGGTCATCAGGAGACTGAGACGGTTCGGGAACTGCATGATCCCAATTGCCCCGGATTGGGTCAGGAGAACGTGGTACTCGGACCTTCTAGACATGTCCATCTGTTCCCCAGTACGTCTTTCTCAGAGAGAAGACCACCTCTCACAAATGGAGGGTCAGGTTCTCCATCCAGAGGTCAAAACTCTCAACCTTCACGCTTGGTATCATAAAGGCTGAGATACAAGGATTGGGACCTTCCAGATGACGTCATGGAGGTGT
Source organism: Ambystoma mexicanum (assembly GCF_040938575.1). Classification (NCBI taxonomy): domain Eukaryota; kingdom Metazoa; phylum Chordata; class Amphibia; order Caudata; family Ambystomatidae; genus Ambystoma; species Ambystoma mexicanum. The sequence continues at coordinate 18,546,322 of NC_090923.1, read as the reverse complement.
TGCTTTCGGCAAGAAGGCCAGCAACAAAATCTCTATACCGTTGCCGTTGGAGGAAGTTTTGCAGAGAAAAGAATGTCGATCCTTTTCTATGTTCTATTCCGGAAGTACTGTCCTTCCTCGAGTCCCTAGCGCATAGAGGTCTAAATGTTGGTACCATTAAAGGTTATCTTGCAGCGCTTTCCATTTTCAAGTGCTCGTCGGAAGAATGCTCCTATTTTCAAAATTCCTTTTGTAGTGCAATTCTTAAAGGGACTCACTAATGTGTTTACCCCTTACCCATTCCAAGTGCCAATTTGGGATCTCAATCTGGTTCTAAAATTCTTAATGTGTGCTCCTTTTGAGCCTTTTGAAAACGTATCCATTAAGATTACTGACATGGAAAACTGCTTTCCTAGTTGCTTTAACATCTGCTAGAAGAGTGAGCGAATTGCAGGCACTGTCTTCTGGGCCACCATATACTGTGTTCCATAAGGACAGAGTTGTGTTGAGGGTTAAACCCTCATTTTGACCTAAAGTGGTATTTGATTTTCATTTAAGTCAGAAAATTGTTTTACCCGCATTCTATCCTCCACCTCATCCTAAGGAGGAGGAAAGATTACACAGGTTGGATCTGAGAAGAGCTTTAAGCTTTTACATCTCTAGGCTTTCCAAGCTTAGAGTGGACAACCAACTGTTTATCGGCTACACCGGAAGAAAATTGGGTCAATCGGTGACAAAACAGACAATATCACGCTGGATTGTGCTTGGCATTTCAGAATGCTACAGATTAGCACAAAAAGATCCACCAGAAGGGTTAATGGCTCATTCCACCAGAGGTATCGCCTCTTCGACAGCCCTTCAAAGAGGTGTTCCAATAAGGTCCATTCGTGAAGCAGCAACTTGGTCTTCACTGCACACCTTTTCAAAATTCTATAGACTGGATGCTTCCCAGTCTAAGGAGCAGAATTTTGGTAAAGCAGTACTATATTCAGCCATCTAAGGGTATTGAAAAATCTAACCCCTCCTCCAGAGAAATTGTCCATACTGCTTTGGGAGTCTATCTAAGATGAGGAATAAGTTGGAGGACACAATCCATTAGAAGAACAAGTTAGTTACCAACTGGTAACGTTCTTTCGATTGGATGTTCCTCCAACGTATTCCTCATCGCCCTCCCAGCCTACTCCTCTGTAGATTTTTCCGGATTATTGACAACTCAACTCTCCCATGGCTGATACCTGTCTACCGGCACAATCTACACAGTACAAAATCAAAGGTGAAAAGGGAAAAACAGAACTGAGGCCAATGGGCGCCGCTCATGCTACCTATATACCCGATGACGTCACCCTCGACTGAGGCCTTCGAGGGACCATCGACTCGACGACATCGACGCACGGCTCCCTCTGCCGAAAACATTTCTGAAGAGCAGCAAAGCTGGATGGAATACATCTAAGATGAGGAATACGTTGGAGGAACATCCAATCGAAAGAACGTTACCAGTTGGTAAGTAACTTGTTCTTCTGGTTCAACCTGGAGCGCTCACATTAGATCAACATTTTTTGATCACTTGATAGCGCCATATGAAGAAATTGGTGTACGGTCAACATGGCCTATGGACTTTAGTTGGGAAGTGATCGAAGCTGCAATAATTAGATTGAAGAACTCAAGATTGCCTGGCCCTAATGGCTTGGCTAATGTGGTCCTTAAGAACGACCAAGGAAGTTGGACTTGTATAATGTATTTATTTTCTAAGGTATGTCTGCAGCAAAAGGTACCGTCCTCATGGCAGCAGTCTGTATTGATCCCTATATATCGAAAAGGCGATCGGATGATTGCAGATAATTACAGGCTGCTATCCATGTTGGACATTACCGATAAGCTCTTTGCTACTCTGGTGTTAGAGTTGCAAACATTGGTGGGCGTTAACCTCCTAGACCCATTTCAGACTGGTTTTCGGAAAGGATCAGCCACTGTTCACAATATCAGAGCATTAGATTGTCTGATGCATGGTGGAGGTAGTAGCTGTGGTTCATCGCTATATGCCACTTGGTTACATTTGAAATCTGCTTTTAACCAAATAAATAGAGCAAACCTGTGGTCACAAATGAGTAAACTTGGCTGCCCTGGTTATTTACTTCAAATACTCATTGAATTACACAGTAATAACTGGGTGTGTGTTTGATTACACCATGAGGGAACATTGACATCCTTGGTGCAGATGAACAGGGGAGTCAAATAAGGATGTGCTTTGGCTCCCGTTTAATTTGTATATAGCTGATTTGCCCCACTGTCTGTTGGAGAAATCGAAGCTTGGCAGTGTTTCATCGGTTGCCATGCTATATATGCTATATATGCTATATGCTGATAACCTGGTTATGTTTGACTAGACATTCATTGGAATGAGGAATATGCTGAATGAGTTATCAACATTTGCAGACGAGCATGATCTGATGATCAACTTGGACAAGACAAACTCAATGTTTTTTTTTTTAAAACGTATTTTATTGGTTTTGATAGAAAAAAGAAAAAGAAAACGTGCAATACAACAAGAAATCAACATTGGTTTGAACTGGGGAGGAGACGGTGAGGGGGAAACAAGGGGGGGGGAACAAACAAATCAACAACAGTCTTCATGTTGTAGCAAACTTACAGTGGACGGGTGGGTTAGGGGCAATGACCCACAGTTTAAGGAAGCAAGAGGGGTCAAACACAGAGGTGGTTCCACCAATGCCGGCATCCGAGCAGTGTCAATGCAGTGGTGTGGGACTTCAGGGGGGTTTGTAGTCAGCGCTGAAGCGTATGTCTCTGAGGAGGGCCTTCCATGATTCCAAAGTGCCACCTTCGGTTTCGCCACTGTTCGTGATTCCTTCCTGCCAGGCCCTGGTTTCAGCTGTTGTCCATCTCTCGAGTTTTTTGAGCCATCTCTCTTGCCTGGGGCCCGACGGCGTCTTCCAGGCCATCGCTATTGTTCTTTTAGCCAGGATACATGAGATGTCCATTAATTTAACAGCGTGCTTGGATTTGCTAGGTCTGGGGTAGGTCCCCAGGAGGCACTCGCCAGGAGTCCATTCGTATCTTGTCATTCCGGCGTCCATGCAGGTCTGTTTGGCCTTGGACCACAGTGCCATCGCCTTGGTGCAGGTCCAGAACATGTGAATCACATCTGCTTTATCATTCCCGCACCAGGGGCATGCAGGGGAGGATGTCTTATTGAAGGAGGCAACCCTATGTGGGGTCATGTATGTCCTGTAAAGAACGTTCAATTGGATCTGGCCAAACCTGGTGTTCCTGGATACTTTTTTGGGAAATATCAGCGCTCTTTCCCATTCTTTATCTGAAATCGGGGTCTCAAGGTCCGCCTCCCATTTTGTCCTCAGATCTTCGCATTTAGGGTTGGTTTTATCACATAGTCTGCTGTAAAGCCTGGAGACAGGTCTCCAGCCGTCCGAGAGGTCATGCATCTCTTGTAGCAGAGGGTCAGGGGAGGGCTCCTCCGGCCATCCGGTCCATTGTTTCTTAGCAGTTTGTTTGAGGCGATGGTACCAGAGGAACTGGCCCGGGGGAATTCCATCGGCAGCCTTAAGAGATTCGAAATCCCTGAATTCTCCCTCCTCATACATGTCGCTCCATGTGTAAATGCCGGCCTCTTCCCACCTCCTTGCCGTAGAGATGTCTGCAGCCGTTCGACAGGTGTCTGCTAGGATGGGATTGTCCGGAGAGTATGGGTGTCGTATTCGCCTGATGCAGCAGGACCTGGCCCATATCTTTCTTCCCAGGTCAATCACCATGGAGGGGACCGGGGGTTGCCATGTAGGGTGCCATAGGATCTCCTTGGGGATCACATTGTCCAAGGGTTGCCTCAGCAGTTCGGTCTCTGCTGAAGGCTCATCCGAGAGCCATCTCGTTATGTGACTCAGCTGGGCAGCCAGGTAGTACAACTGGAGATCCGGTAACTTTATTCCGCCTTCTTTGTGTGGGAGAGAGAGGACGGACAGCGACAGTTTATGCCTGTGTGGGCCCCAAAGGAAGTCCCTGATGATGGCCTCCAGCTTCTTGAAGAAGGACGGTCTAATGTAATGGCAAATGTTTACGAAGAAATACAGGAATCGGGGGAGTACGATCATCTTGACAATCGCTGCCCTGCCCACCATGGCCAATGGGAGCTTGGACCAAAACTTTATAGAACTTCGGAGACTCGTGATGGCGGCCTCGGTGTTGTGTTCATGCATGAGTAGCGGGGTGTGGCTTATGTTGATCCCCAAATAACGGAACTGGACCAGTTGCCAGCTTATTCCTATCTCTGGGAGATTGTTTTCCGGAATGTTGCGTAAGCCCGCCAAGGGGAAGGCAGAGGACTTATTCCTACTAAAGCGGATCCCTGAGTACTTCGCATAGTTGTCCAGTATCTCCAACGCGGTTGGCGCGTTAACTTCGGGGGAGCTTAGGTAAAGAAGGACGTCGTCTGCATACAAGGATATTATGTGGTGTGCATTGCCCACCTTAATGCCAGCATCGAAGAGCTGCTGCCTGAAGTATAATGCAATCGGTTCCAGGCCCAGTATGTACAGCATGGGTGATAACGGGCAGCCCTGCCTTGTTCCCCTTTGTATATCCCAAGCCGCTGAAACCACTCTTCCCGTTCTTACTCTCGCCGTCGGGGAATTGTAGAGGACCTCAACCCACCTGATGAAGCCCTCTCCAAAGCCAAATCTTCTCAGGACCTCCCTGATCCACTCCCAGTATATGGAGTCGAAGGCCTTGATGGCGTCGAGCGACAACACCGCCAGGTCCTCGTCCCTGTCATATGTTTCGGCCATTACATGCTGCAGCCTCCGGAGGTTAGCAGTGGTGTTGCGCCCAGGAACGAATCCGTTCTGATCTTCGTGAACGATGGAACCCACCACCCTGGCTAGCTTGCGGGCCAATATGGATGTGAGGATCTTGGCATCGTAGTTTAGCATAGCCAGAGGGCGATAGGACTCACAGTCGGTGGGCGATTTGTGTGGCTTGAGCATGGGGACTATTATGGTTTCCTTCATGGTGTTGGGGAGAATCCCATCCGTGTGTGCCTCCTGGTAGACCTCGTGGAGAACTGGGGCAAGGATGGACTCATACGCTTTATAGAACTCAGGTGGGAGGCCGTCACTGCCAGGGGCTTTGTTGTTGGAGAGGGACCTGATTGCCCCTTGAACGTCCTCAAGAGTGATCTCGGTTTCCAGCTCCTCTCTCTGCTCGAGCGAAATGTGGGGAAGTTCTATCTCCTCGAGTGTGTCTATGATGTCTGCAGCAGGAATCTGGGTCTTGTGGGTATACAGTTCTGTGTAGAATTTAGCAAAGGCTTCATTGATCCCTAGCTGAGTCGAGTGGGATGACCCATTAGCGTCCCGTATCTCCACTGGGAGATGTTTGGGGTGTTCCCGTTTGCAGAGCCATGCTAGTAGTCTTCCCGGTTTGTCCGATTCTTTATGAGATCTGGCGGTGTGCGTGGCGAAATCAAATTTTTCCAGTCTTTCCCATGCCTGCTGACATTCTGTGCGGGCTTCCTTCAGCTTGGTCTCTGTCTCCATAGAGTTGTCGCATGTGGACTCCAGTCGGGAGATCTCAGCTTCCTGTGCTTCCAGGGTGCTCCGCAACTGCCTGCGAGTTCCGCCGGCTCTCGATATGATTTCGCCTCTGGTCACCACCTTCATTGCTTCCCATAATGTGCCCCAGGAGGGGACCGAACCGATGTTGTTCTCCAAGTATTCTTCCAATTTTTCGGCAAGGGTTTCCCTGAACTCGAGGTCCGCAAGTGCCGCGGTCGGCATCCTCCACATGGGGATCGGGGGTCTGGGGCCTCTCATTTGCCATAACATGGTCAGTGGGGAGTGGTCGGAGATCGTCCGCCCCAGGTATTCTGTGGTTGCTATGTGTGGGGTGAGTTCCTTATTGATGAACAGATAGTCAATTCTTGTGTGAACTCCATGTGGAGCTGAGTAGTGGGAGTAGGACCTGTCGGTCGGATGGTGTTCCCTCCAGATGTCCACTAAGTTGAGTTGCTCCAGAGTTTCCCTCAAGGCACCGGATGTGAGGCTGCTCGGGCGTGGGGGGGGCAGCGATCTGTCTGCACTCGTGTCAGCAACACAGTTGAAGTCCCCTCCCCATATGAAGGTGCGGTCCCGGTACCGAGTCAGCTTCGTTATCAATGTGGCGAGGTACGCCGATATCCCGTGATGAGGGAAGTAAGAGTTGATGAAGCAGACTGGGGTTTGTTCCAATGTGCCCCAAATCGCTGTGAATCTCCCTTCTTTATCTTGTTCACTTCCCTCCATCTGGAAGGGGACGTCCGGGCTTATCCATATTAGCACCCCTCTGGCGTATTTAGAGTAGGGGGACCCTCTAACAGTCCCAGCCCATCGGTCTGCAATTTTAGACATGGTCTCCGTCGTGAGGTGAGTCTCTTGAAGGAGTGCAATGGAGATTTTCTTCCTCCTGAGGTAGGACTGTATACGATTGCGCCTGAGGTATGAGCCCATGCCCCGCACATTCCAGGTCATTACAGTAAGCTGTGTCGCCATCCGGTTCGAGTTTCAGATTTGGTGTGGGACTCTGGGGTCCGACTCCACTTTAGTCTTGTTCGGGTGGGCTGCAGGGGGGATACCACTGCATTTCGTTCATCGGTGTCATGTCCCAGACCCATCTCGGTCTGCGTTGGCAAAAGAGGCATGAAGACTGTACAACTAATAAAACTAACAACAAAACTTAAACTGGTGCGCCCAGCAACTACAACATTGTCGCGGTGCTCAGGCGCTCTCGAGCCGTCGGAGCCCATCCGGGAGTCGGGCGCGAGCTGGGTCAGGCGGGTGCCCAGACCGGGTAAATACTACGCTGGGGGTGGGGCAAGGGCCTGGCGGCAGAGCCGAACGAGGCCGTTTCCAAGTGAAAAAACTGTAGTTGGATTATCTTCTGTATTCCGGTCTCACGTGCGATGTTTCTTACATGGGGGTCGCTGGGGGGTTAGGTCTCAGTCTGTGAGTTGTCCTTGCCATCCGCCAGGTTATTATCCTCAAGCCACATGTTGGCCGCATCTGGGTTCTCGAGAAATACCACTCTCTCCTTGTAGACAACCCTTAGGCGCGATGGATAAAGTAGTCTATATTTTAGGTTCAGTTGTCGGAGCCGGGCTTTTATCGGGACAAATGAGTTCCGCTCTCTTTGTACCTTCTGCGTGTAGTCCGGATAAATGGAGATTTTGGAGTCTCCTCGCTCGATGGGGCCCCCCTCCCTGGATCGCCGTAAGATAGTTTCTCTGTCCTGAAAGTTCAGTATCTTAGCGATTATGGGTCTGGGGTGCGATCCGGGGGGAGGGCGCCTCTGAAGGGATCTGTGGGCCCTTTCGACAGAGAATCCCTGGGTCAATTTGCCGGCCCCTATTTCTTGTAGCAGAAGGGTTTCGACGAAGGATGTGGTATTTACTCCCTCGTTCCCCTCCGGGACCCCCAGGATCCTGATGTTGCTCCGTCTGGCCCGACCTTCGGCCTCCTCCGCCTTTTCCTCCAAAAAGGTGACTTTCCTCTTCAGGAGGACAACTTCGGACTTTATGGCTGTGATGGCCGTGGAGGCTTCCTCTGCCGACTGTTCAACGGTCGCGACCCTCTCCGTTAAGTTGCGAGCGTCTTGGCGGATCAGTTGAATATCGACTTTGAATTCGTCGATCTTGGAGTCGATATGCGTCTTTAGCGAGGCTATAGCATCAAGTATCTGAGAGTGGTTATCGGCCGCCACCTCTTCGCTCGACTGGGCAACTTCAGAGGAGCTGGCCTTGGATTGAGTGGGGGTCTTCGCCCTGGTGGAAACAAAGGAGTCCATGGTGGCGGCTCTGGTCTTGTTCTTGGCGGCCATCTTGGGGCGATGGTTGCGGGTGTTTTAGGCCTCAAAAGTTAGTTCACTTGTGAGATCACTGGTGGGGCCCTTCACCTGGCCAAATATCGGGCCGTGAGCTGTGGTCTGCCCCCGTGTGTGATGGTGTGGTCCGTAGAGGTGGTCTCTAGAAGAGCGGAGCCTCTCCTTTGCTGCTGCCTCTCCCCGCCGGGCCCTGGAATCCGTTGGGGGAGGGGGTACCCCTCGCAGGCACCGCTATGCTGTGCGGGGCGCCATCTTGGATCCAGTAAGAACGGGAGGGGGGGAGAACCGATTCAGGGCCACCGGAGTCTCAGGGGGGTCCAATTTGGTGGGCCCAACAACTATTCAGGTGCAGGGCTGCTTCGCCCAACCGCTCGTTCCTTTTCAGAAGTCGGGGTCGCACGCGAGCCGGAGAAAAAGGATCAGGAAACGGCGTCTCGGCCGGAGCTCGGCGGATCAGCTACCGCTCGCCATCGGCGCCAAGCCACGCCCCCACAAACTCAATGTTAATATCAGGTAAGAGGGTAAATAAAGTTAAGATGGGTACCTTGTTAGGCACGATTAACTATACTACAAGCTTCTCCTACTTGGGACTTGAACTATGTATATCCTCCAATTATAACTGCATAATTGAGATTAAGACTGGAAAGGCTTACTTTCCAACTTACTTTTCAGATTCAGAAATTTGCTAAGGAATACGCAGGCTTTGAATGGATTGTGTCCTCCAACGTATTCCACATCTTTGATATGTAATGTCCACAGCTGTGTAGTTCGGAAACTTTTTCGGCAGAGGGCGTCCTGCGTCAATGGCGTCGGGTCGATGTCCCTCGAAGGCCTCTGTCGAGGGCGACTTCACCGGATGTTATAAATAGGTTGTACAGCGCCCGTAGCTTCAGTTTGGATTTTCTGAAAAACTTGTTTGCTTCGGAGACTCGGCGCGCCTCGTGATATTTCTCGTGAAGATGTCTTCTTCTTCGACCCCTCCGATTCCACGGTCTGGCTTCAAGACTTGCCGGGACTGCAAGTCTAAAATTTCGATCACCGACCCGCATTGCATTTGTATGTGGTGCTTGGCCGAGAGTCACAACACTGACGACTGTTCCAAATGCCAGTCGCTGACTGATAAGGCCTTGCGGGAGCGTAAGGGGAAGCTTCAGGTAGGTAGGGGGTTCTAAACCGAGTAAGTCCCGTAAATCTAAATCCAATGGGGTGTCAACCGACGATTCGAGAGGCGACTCTCCGCGTCGGGAGGAGTCCCGGGGATCTCTGTCTCAGAGTGGTTCCTGCCATTCGTCTTCTTCACCTCAGCGTTCTAGGAAGCGCCAGCACCGGTCGCCTTCCTGGTCATCCTCGGAGGATGTAGTCGCAAGCAAAGTGGCATGTCCGAATAAGTCCTCGACTCCGCAGGAATTGGCTGCCTTCAGGGAGCAGATGTTGGCGATTTTTCAATCGCAAGGCACAGTTCCGTCCGTGCCTTCTGATGTAGTCGGCAAGGAACAGTCTCATACCATTTCTCGCATGTCTTCGGGCTCGGGTCCTTGACGCGACTCATCGGGAACTTTCGAGGTCCTGTTCGGACAAGGCTCAGGATAGTCGCAAGAGATGTGCTTCCAGGTCTCGGTCCTCGTCTCCAACGAGACCGCAGAAACCTGGTAAGGGCTTTTGGCCCGAAATTTACAGATCAGGGTCGCTGATACTGTGGCTACTTCAAAGTCTGTGAGCCCTGTGGTAGACTCCAGATCCTCTTCTGTCCCGAGGCAGGGTTTTTACCTCCGTCTGGAGGACATTTATGAGGAGGAGGAAAGGTCTGACTTTGATTTGGAACCTGTTGAGCCGGATGTGGCTCTTGTCTTTTCTGGAGACAGTCAATTGGAAGAGTTGAGGCAGACCCTTCATGATGCCAGTTGTTTGGACACTTCTCCGGAAGTGGAATTTGGCAGGCCTGAGCCTGGGGCTAATGCTGAGTCATTTACAGGAGGCTCATGGCTAGGGTCACGGAGTATCTGGGCTGGTCCAGTCCTTCTGAAGCTTTTGTGCTGGATGATCTAACTGACATTTTAGATCAAGGTCCGTCCTCTGACCTGGTGGTACCTTTTCATCTGACAATTGCAGAAAAGGGTGGTGGCTGCTTGGCAGTCCCCGGAATCTCTTCCGGCTGTTAACAAATCGTTAACCAAAAAATACCGCCCTTCTGGTAGCGACCCCACCTACCTTTCATCTCAACCCACTCCTGAGAGTTTGGTGGTTCAGGCAGCTACGGCCACCTCGAGGCAGGCGGCGTAGCCTACCATCCCTCCTGACAATGACGACAAACGCTTCGACTGTTGGGCACGCAAGGTCTTTTCTGCAGGGAGTATGGCGTTGAAATCAGCCAACTCCACTTGTGCCTTAGCAATATTTTCACACACTCTGTGGAATTGTGTTTCTCTTGCGGCTGAGCATATTCCCGAAGGGGAAGAAAGGAATGGGTTCCTTGCTCTCGTGCAAGATGGGAAGGATGCCATGTGTGAATCCCTTCAGTCGGGTTTGGACACGGCCGACGGTGTTAGCCGGTCCATAGCTGTGAGCACCGTTATAAGCAGATTTGCATGGTTGCGGAAGTCGGGTTTTGCTCCGGATGTGCAAGCCTGTCTTTTGACCATGCCCTTTGTTGGCACGCATTTGTCTGGCAGCAAGGCTGACGAGAGCCTTAAGAGATTGCACACCTCAAAAGCTGCTGCTTAGTCTTTGAGCGCTGATGTGCGTCAACCTCCGTCTTTTCGTCCTAGGGGACAGCAGTGGAGGGGAGGTTCTTTTCGTTACTACTCCTCCTTTGGTAGAACGAGAGGAGCCGCCAGTCAAAGGGGTCAGCGTAAAAGTACCAGGTGTGGTCGGGGAAATAGAGGTGCCAAAGCCGCTCAGGCAGCTCCCTCTTTGCCTTCAGGCGCTGCCGCAGCCGCTCCTAAACAGTCATGAGGCCATGTCTGTAACGCTCACCTGGTTCCCACGGGGGCGCTGGTCTAGTCTGGATTGCTGTGGCCTCTTCTAGCATGATGCGCAGGACCCGGAACACCGATTGGACAGGACCTCCAAATCGTGCTTGCCTGGCCCGTAGGAATATCCTTCTGCAGATGAGAAAGGGGATTAACAGTCTGCAGAATAGTGTGCTAGCACCCCCCTTTCCCCCTTCCCCCTTCGTTCCTCTCTAACTTCCTCCAAACCCCGGTTGAAGCTCACCTTATGGTTTGGAAGGATGAACTCTCCATCCTGCTTCTGGTGCAGGGGCGCGTGTTCGTCCAGTTACTTCACTGGTTTTCAGAATGGCGCTGGCAAAATCCACTTGACTTTCCTGAGCGATGCGCCGTAAGTATGAAAGTTCAAAGTTTAAGTGAGGCCTCCTTTATGTTGTCTTTCTAACCTGTGATCTGTCCTTTATTTCAGGTGCAGAATGAAGGCGATGCGTCGAGGGGTTAAACTGCCGAGGTGAGTAGTGATGAGGGCGATCCCTCTAAATGTCCTTATCATTCCCCAGAAATGTCTCTTGTCCTTTCCCCATAGGGGCCGGGGTACGGTACCTGCCAACGGGGCGGCGCCGACCCGAAATGTGGAAGAAAAGCCGGTAAGTATTATGGCTGTTAATCAGGCTTTCCTTCTGTGTTCCTTCTGCTCACCTTTTGTTTCTTCCTCTCTCCCCTAGGTGCAGAGATGTGGCGTCCAATGCTGACAGCCGCGATGGAGCCGGGAGATGTCTCGAGGACAGGTGAGTGAAGCGTGGCGCTGCAGCGAGCAACGCAATGCTTTTAAATGGAAGTCTTTCTTCAGGGATGCTGGCGAGAAGATTCCGGATGCAGGTAAGAAGTTTGAAATAGTCCTTGGTTTTCACCTTTCTCTTCTCTTCCTTCCTTGCAGGTCTTCCAGGTTCGAGGCGGGCGTGGCTGGAGTCCAGGAGCAGGAGCAGACACGGTGAGCGTTAAGCTGCAGGAAGCAGAACAACGCGAAGCATGAGCTGCTGTCTGGGCGTGGCTTAAATAGCCTCCAAAGAAGTCCCAGGTATGTATCCTTCCCCAACTAGGTATGTATCCTTCCCTGGCCACGCCCGAGTGAAAAAATAGTCCCTATGAAAAAATAGTCCCTTTCAGGTCTCAGGGAGGCCTGAAGCGTGCAGCATGGTCTGCATCAGGTAAGTGCACAAAACACCTTCCTTTATGAGCCTGGCGCCTATGGCGCCAGGACTGATGTCCAACATGAGCCTGGCGCCAAAGGCGCCAGGACTGAGTCCAAAGAGCCCCTATAAGGGGCCGCTGGGCTTTTACCCGAGGGCATGATACCTGCTTCCGGGGGTGCTGGGCCTGGCCTGGTGCTCCGGGGGTAGGCATCATGACAATGTCCCATGGTTCACGGGTTGGGGGCAGACTGTCTCAGCATCTCGAAGAATGGCGAGCCATTACTTCGGAATGCGTGGGTTCTGGATACAATAACCCATGGCTGCTGCCTTCCCTTCCTTCAGCTGCCGTGTGACAATCCACCGGGGAATCTCTCTTTGAAGCTTCCATATCCGCTCCTTGTGCAGGAAATATTGACACTGCTAGAGAAAGGCGCTATGGAGCTGGTGCCTGCAGCGGAGAGGAACAAGGGATGGTATTCCCCATATTTTTTGATTCCAAAGAAAGACGGGGGATTGAGACCCATTTTGGACTTGTGTTGGTTGAACAAACTTCTCAGGAAAGACAAGTTCAAGATGGTCACTCTTTCTCAAGTCCTCCAGGCCCTTCGACTTCAGGATGGTTGGTGTCTCTGGATTTACAGGATGCTTACTTCCATGTGCCGATTCATCCAAAGCACAAAGTACCTGAGGTTTGCGGCTGGCGACTCATACTTTCAGTTTCGGGTCATGCCATTCGGATTGACCTCCGCCCGAGGGTCTTCACCAAGCTAATGGTGGTGGTGCCAGCCATTCTCAGGCAAGGGGGGGATTGACGTCTACCCCTACCTGGACGACTGGCTGATCCGTGCACGTTCTCCCGAGCAAGCGATGGATCATCTCGGTCTCACCTGCCGCTCCCTCCACAAGCTGGGCTTCTCCCTCAATTTCAAGAAGTCGCATCTGACACCTTCCCAACAGCTCCAGTACATCGGGGCTGTGTTGGACACGTCCTTGGGGAAGTGCTCGCCTCCCAAGGTGAGGGCTCATCACATTGTACAGATGGTGGACAAGTTTCAACATGCCCAGAGTCTCCCGGCTTTCGAATTCTTAAGGTTGCTCGGCCTCATGGCATCCTGCATTTTTCTGGTGCCAGAGGCCAGACTGCGGATGAGATCCCTGCAATGGGTCCTCAAGAGGCAGTGGTCACAATTCTCAGGCAGGATTTCAGATTCCAATCTCTGTCTCACAGGATCTGCTGTGGTGAGCCAACGAGGGGAACCTGATGAAGGGGGAGCCGTTTTGGCAACCGTGGCTGGAGGTGACAGTAGTGACGGACGCTTCCCTCACGGGATGGGGAGCCCATGCTGAAGGTTGGACCACCAGCGGTCGTTGGTCTCGGTCTGAGTCCAAACGCCACATCAACCTGTTGGAGCTGAGGACCATCAGGCTGGCCCTGAAGGCTTTTCTTCTGTTTGTATGGGGGATGTGTGTCCTGATCATGACGGACCATGCATTACCTCAACAAAAAACGGGAGGGGTAGGGTCACTCCCGTTGTGCAGAGAGGCGATGCAGCTCTGGTTCTGGGCAATCCAGCAGGGAATATCACTCTCGGCAGTTCATCTGGCCGATGAGGAGAATGCGGCGGCGGATGCTCTGAGCAGGCAGAGCACAGCTCTCACGAGTGGGAGTTGGCTCAGGAAGTCCTTCTGGAGATCTTTGCCCTTTGGGGAACCCCACAAGTGGATCTATTCACGACCAGTGCCAACCGGAGGTGCGAGAGATTCTACTCAAGGGAATTACTTCCAAGAGGAGCCTTAGAAGATGCCTTCCTAGTGGATTGGTCATTCCCACTTCTGTACACGTTTCCTCGGGTCCCCGTCATTCAGCAGGTGTTAAGAAGGTTGCAGAGGTTTGGATCCCACATGATCCTCATTGCTCCAGATTGGGCCAGACGAGCGTGGTACCCGGACCTTCTATCCATTTTCCCTCCACCTTGTCTTCCCTACCGAGAGGTTCTGGTCTCTCTCAAGGAGGGGAGGGGGGGGTTGTCTGGTCTGATTCTCCATCTAGAGGTCAGGACTCTCAAACTCCACGCTTGGTATCTGAAAGGTTGAAGTATAAGGATTGGGACCTCCCGGATGATGTGATGGTTGTTGATTTCGGCCAGGCGGCCAGCAACAAAATCCCTGTACTGGTGGTGTAAGTTTTGTGACTGGTGCAGAGGAAAAAATGTTGATCCTTTTCAGTGTTCCATTCCCATGGTTTTACCTTTCTTGCTTTCCTTGGCCCACAGGGGCCTTCAAGTGGGTCCCATTAAAGGTTTCCTGGCGGCGCTATATTTCTTCAAACGCTTGTCTGAAGAATGTTCTTATTTTAAGATTCCTTTGATTTCCCAATTTCTTAAAGGACTCACTAATGTGTTCCTGCCGTCCCTGTTCCAGGAGCCGTATTGGGATTTGAATTTGGTCTTTAAATTCCTGATGGGTGCTCCTTTTGAACCTGTGCACTCTTGTCCTTTGCGACTGTTGTCTTTCAAGACTGTGTTCTTGGTTGCGCTTACATCCGCTCTCAGAGTGAGTGAATTGCTGGCACTATCATCTAAGCCGCCCTTTTACTGTGTTCCACAAGGATAGGGTTGTAGTGAGGGTACGTCCTTCCTTTCTACCTAAAGTAGTCTCTGAATTTAATTTAAGCCAGAAGGTGGTTCTTCCGTCTTTCTATCCTCCTCTTCATACTGGCAAGGAAGAGGAGCGACTCCCTAGGTTGGACGGTTCATAGTGACAGTTTCGACAGTCAAAGTTTCGACTGGTGAAAGTTTCGACACAAAAGTGTTGAAAAAAAGTTTCTATTTTTTATTTAATTTAATTTTTCTTTTAATGGGGGTGGCCCCCCAAAACCCCTGTTTTGTTTTTTTAAACACCTATTTAACTATACCAAATTAAAATTAACACTTTATTATTTAAAAATAAAATTCGAAACTTTTGTTTTCGGCACTTTTGTGTCAAAACTTTTACCTGTCGAAACAATTTCTTCTGAACTTTGACTGGACACCAGGTTGGACCCTAGGAGAGCTCTGAGCTTTTATATTACTAGGATGTCCAGGGTCAGAGTGGACGATCAACTCTTTGTAGGATATGCAGGACACCGATTGGGCCAGGCTGTTACCAAACAGACCTTGTCATGCTGGATTATCCTCACCATTACTGAATGTTACTGATTGGTGGGTAAGGACCCTCCTGAAGAGTTCAAAGCTCATTCCACTAGGGGTGTGGCTACTTCCACTGTTCTACAACGGGGTGTTCCTATTAGGAATATTTGTGATGCAGTCACATGGGCTTCTATCCACACCTTTGTTAAACATTATTCCCTGGATATGATCCATGGTCAAGATATGGCCTTTGGTAAGACGGTTCTTTATTCCGCCATTTGATTAGGTACTCTAAATTCTTTTCCTTCCTCCATTTTCTGGTACTGCTTTGGGAGTCTGTCAAAAATGTGGAATCCATTGGAGGACGCAATCCATTCAAAGAAAAATGTACTTACCAACTCGTAACGTTCTTCCGACTGGATGTTCCTCCAACAAATTCCACATCACCCTCCCAGCCTGCCCCTCTGAAGAATTTCCTATGCTATTGCAGCTTACGTTCCCTCAAGGCCATGTGCAGTCAAGCAGGCATTGGATATGTGCAGGTCACATGTTATGGAGGAAAAAACATAAACTGAGGCTACGGGAGCCATGCGTCCTATTTATAATATCCGGTGACATCACCCTCAACAGAAGCCTTCGAGGGACATCGACCCAATGCCATCGACGCAGGACGCCCTCTGCCTAAAACGTTTTAGAGTACACAGCTGTGGACATTACATGTCAAAGATGTGGAATACGTTGGAGGAACATCCAGTCGAAAGAATGTTACCAGTTGGTGAGTAACTTGTTCTTCTCCTTTACACAGTGCACTAGTCTGGTTTGGTGGGATTGACCACAGCCGACCTTCCAAAGACCCCTCTCCGGGATACTTTCCTCTCGAGAGCACCACCACCAAGGAACAAAACACATTGGTGTCAAAGGCTCGATTGAAAAGGCAAATGAAAAAACAACTTGCTGGTTCTCATCCCATCTGTTAAAAAATAAATAAAAAATAAAAAAGTGAGCCAAAATGCTGATCCTCCCTCTGGCCCCTGCCCTTTCCAGATGCCGTCTGTTTGCTGTATAGAGAGAACCAGACTTGGCAGACGTAGTAGCAGTTTTCCACCTACCCCGGTGCTATTGTCCATAAACCAGAGAACTGCCTGACGATTGTAAACTAATAATGGACGCCAGAACCCTACCTGCAACACAAACTGCAAAAAGACACTGCTGCCTAGCAAAGTCTAGTGTCCAGCAAGTGCCACAGTTTGCGAAACTGATGGGCAATGCAGGGACCTTCCTGGGCAGCATGCAGGCACATTCTACAGGGAGCGTGAGTTTGTCCAGGAGTAATCTACAAACAGCAATCCACGGAAAGCCAAGTCAAGTCTAATGTTAATCCAACGGAGCACAGATAACCAAGAGCGGGAATCCTGATCAGATTATCGCATCCAAAAAGGTAAATCCGAGATAGCCAAGCCAAGAAAACAGAACAAATGCCAAATCCAATGGTAATCTGTAACCAGATTGTGAAACAGCTAACCAAATCCAAAAATAGCAATTCCAAGGGGTAACACAGAGACTGGTCAAAGGACAGGCAAACGGGGTCTTGAAAATCCACAAATAATGTTTCAAACAGGGATGCGCGCCACTCAGGAGTGCCGGAACGTGGTTTACAATCTGTCCTGCACTGGGTACTGTGCTTTGAATAGCAGGGTATTGCGTGTCTTAGTTTGCTTGCCCCCAATTGGTGGGGTTCATTACGTGTGTGGCATGCGGGCCGCATCAACGTCATTGCTCTCATGATATTGCACACGCAATGATGACATGGCGTCAGTGATGTTACGCCCGTGTTGCGAATTTCTCCCTTCTCTACAGATACTTCTAGTACCAGCTTTTCAGCAAGTGATTCAAAAATAGTGTCTTGAAAATAATCCTCAATACCTATGCAACTATTCTGAGGGTACCTGTAGTACCAGTCTTTCAATATCTGGCCTGTGAATAGTCTCTTCTGACTGTTTACATACAACTCTTTAGTTCTGTAACAGGATTACTTTGTTTCCTTGCCTCTGGTTTCCTCCCTCTGGGATTCTCCTATTCATCAGTATTTCTTGTCTGTGATTCTTAGCTTCTTGGTATTCTTAATGTAATGGGGGATTCAATTGGCAATTTTCTCTATGCTTTTTTCCCTGTCCTGCTTCCTCTTCAAACTTATTTTCACTTTGTACAGGATGGGTAGGTATCTTTCCCTTTAGCCAGGATAACTTTGTGTCTTCTACTTTCCTTCTAGTACCTAACCATTCAACAATTTGTTTCACACAATTAGGTTTTCTTTTTCTCCAATTCAACTCAATTATGCAGTGGTTAATACAAAACCTTAAGCACTAACCTTCAATAAAACATAACAAAATACATACATTTAAATTAATATTTCAGTTTTTGTACTGGGAAGAGTGAACTGGTTGGAATAACGATTCTTTACGGTCTTCCCTGGCCTCCCGTTCTCTTGCTGATGGTTGGAGAACTTTGGTGGGAGCCTCCTTAGGTGTAGACCCTCGTACGTGCACAGATTACCATTATCTCTCCTGCTTTGGCGTCCCTCACCTCGTGGTTTCCTGTTTTTTCAAAGTAATGCAGTCGTTCAACCATACCGACGTTGGTCTCCAATGGTATTGTCAGTGTTGTCTGGACACTTGTGCCACCAAGGATTCTTATCCCTGTTCTCATCACCAGCTTCAGAAGAGCTATGTCCCTTGTGTTTTCCCAGGCTTTGTACTTGCGCGTGGTTCAGGCTTAATACTTTTCAAAGGTGTGAGAGACTGAAACTTGTGGGCTCCGGCGCGCCTCTCTGGTTCCCTGTATATGGCTTGGGGAACTCCCAAGCTGGTGTATGGGTCTGTCTCTCTCTCTGGTTCACTTTACACGGCTTGGTGAACTCCCCATCTGGTGTACGGTGCTCTCTCTGGGGCGTGCCGCGCAATTTAGGCTCTTCCCATCTGACGTGAGTGTGTTCTTCTCTCTGTCCCCCTTTCGCTCGTCTTTCAATTGAGTCAAGTTCATCCACCTCTCTGGAAATTGTCTCTTGGATTTTACAGGCATATGTCCTTTTTCTTTTGGATAATATCCGTTATGATTTGCCTTGTCCCAGTATGGGTGATCCATAGTTCCTGGTGTGATGGCTTCCTCTTCCCAGGATAGATATTTCACAGGTTTTATCACTGTAGTTTGTTCATCCTAGTCTTTTGCAGCACCCCTAAAGGCCATAGTATGTACCTATCGTGGGAGTTTCTCACAGGAATGGAAGTCCTTGTCCCCTAGGTTGGAGTCACTTCTGGTTAGGTCCCACTAGCCTCCTCCCCTACGGAGGGTATTGCGGAGAGGGCTTACCTTCTTAGCCTCACAGGAAGGGAAAACCCCTTGGAGAGAAGTGACAAGTTCCTTCGATTCGTCACACCATGCATACACAAACCTACCCATAAATGCATACACACTTCCAGATACATATGTACGTGCACATATACATAAATATTCATAGCAGCATGGCTCATATACAGTCAGCTATGCTCTGCTTAAATATGCATTACTGGATTCTTGTTTTTAATGAAATATTTGTTAAATACCTGCACTGGTTCAAAGCATGGGAGCTGTGTAGATTTTCTACAGCAAACATATATTTTCTTTTCCTCATGTACTTGTCTGTATATCAGAACAGGCATCTCAAAGTTCAGAACAGACATACCAGCTCTTAGTACATCACATGGCTGACCGAAGCCAGCTGTTGTGATACACTAGTAGGGCTTTACATAGCTGCAAGATTCACACAGTGCACGACCAAGTAAAAGCCCACCTCTTATAAGCTACCCACAAAAGGGCCCGTTGTGATAGCTCGCGGGCAACAGGTTTGCCTTGGAAGCAAGACAATGCAGAGCGACACCGGTTTGATTCCCGGTCCTGCGCTCGGTCGGGTCACCAGTATTAAAGGTGTTATAAAAGATTAATTGTTCACCTGCACCATACATGCAGGATGCATGAAAAGCGATCAAGCCAGTAAGAGCACCAAGCATCACAGAAACCGAAGGTGGAAGTTGATGAAGCTTCAGAGCGCTTGGTAACCAGTGTTCCTAATGACCACCCCGATTATAACCGACATTGGGGACCCTTGTCATGCACCAGCTGCTCCTCGTGAGAGATGCTCACCTCGTGGTTCTGGCTAGCAAAGCTGCAACACCGATTGGAAATGTCTCTTCATCGCATTGCTGCAACTTGGATGCTAAATGGCCTTGGTGTTGTACAGTACTTCTTGCCAAAAAGCAATTTCTTTATGTAGTGTGTACAAGACAAATAGAGCCTTCCCAGCCACTCTTTTAAAAAAGCAACTCGGGAGATTAACACTAATTAAATATTGTCCTCTTTTTAAACCTTTTTGTTTTTGTGATTTCATGGCATTGATTTGCCCACTTCAGAGGGTGAAATTCTTATCAAGGTTGATCTTATGATTGTTTTTGAGCACATCAGCGGTGTTTTGCCGTGATTTCTGTTTGTTGCATGTAATGTCCATAAAGATGTTCGTGTATTTGAAAGCCTAATGACATGGTGTTCATCTTTGTCCAACAGATGATGGGCCACTGGGAAGAATATGGAAGGCTGAAGGCAATCAACAAAGTCCTGAACATATCCCAGTACACAGAGCTGGTGCAGGGACAGGGAACACAAAGGTGCTCCAGAGAAAAGAAATGGAAAATATCTGTATAAGCCATCCGAGTTCAGAGAATGATCCAGAGTGTGGAGAGAAGACCACCATCCCACAGGAAAGTGGGTTCATGAATACGACGCGTATGGATGTGTATGAAGGAAACCGCAACACCGAGAGGTCAGACTTCAGTAATGAGGAATACTGGATGAATGCAAGCAGAGGTGCGCTCAGTACAACGTCGCACAACACGCTACAGAACTGGAGTCCGTTCCTAAGTGCTTACTCGGAGCCAAACCTACACTACCGGGATCTTCTGCTCAATACTCAGAAACCAGTGACACTAGAAAGACCTTATCAGTGCACAGAATGTTATAAGAGCTTTGCTCGGAAACAGCATTTTATTGTGCACCTTCGAACCCACACAGGAGAGAAACCATACCAGTGCTCTGAGTGTAAGAAGACTTTCAGCCAGATGCACAATCTTTCTAGGCACCAACGACTGCATGGCGGAGAGAAGCCACATCAATGTACTGAATGTGGGAAATGTTTCAGCCGGAAGTACATACTCATCGGGCATCAGAGATTGCACAAAGGAAAGGCTGCACACATGACCTGATGTCCTGCTCACCATAATGTGCATCATTAGCCCTGCGTGCAGGGGCCTAGGAAATCGGCTCCTCCCCATTACTGCTTCTGCCACAAGCAAGATACTGGCAAACAAAGGTAACACAAGAATGTACCCACCAGCATTTTGAACACCAGAGAATTCAGATGAGTGTTGGAGCCAACTTAGGTTGGTATTAGTCCCTTCACTCCACTGTTTGTGCGTTTCCGTGAACTGGGATGAGGGGGTTAGGCCATTTCATCTGCCTTAGCCCACAGTGTATGACTAGGCCAGATGCAGAGCTCACTCATCCAAGAATTCCTTGTTGGCCAGGCATTCCTGCCCGTTGGTGTCTGGCACGCAGGAGAAACCAGCATCAAGACCTTGAAAAGGCTCTGAGAACAAGGACCACAGAACCTTGATTTCCCTCCCCGCCCCCAGTCTGTTTTTGGATGCTACGCTATTGAAGGGGCCAAGCTATTCCGTCTGCCTATTCTCCATTATATCGGGCCGTGTTCATATTACTGACACATACCCTGGTCCATACCCATTGCTCCCATTAATATGTGTGACCGCTAAACTAACAGGACCTGGATAACTACAGCCCTGATGGACTAGCGAAGGGAGCCTGCTTGCCTGTTCATGTGGCTTATGCATCACATGAGACTGTAGCAAAATCACACCAGACCCAAACCCCTGCATTCAGTAGGAGGTGCTAGAGTTTTGTCTTTTCCTGTCCTCTAGTGCTGCGTTGTAATCCTCACGGTTCTCCTCTCTCATTCCAGCTGGGTCCGAGTCCCCCACCACATCATGTCAGGTACTGAGTTGTCCTAATACCCCATCCCTTCCTGCTGCTTGGTGTTTTTGGGCTTTCCTCACTCCCCATCACCCTTCTTCCCCTGGGCTGGTTCTAGGTCCAATTTATTCCCCATGGAACTCTTCCCAATCCTGTGCACTAATACCTGGAGGCCCATTCCCCCTTCACATTTGGGCTGGTACTGGCTGCCTTCACTCGCCATGGAACCCTTGGAATCCCCTCCACTGATATTGATTTACCTCTCTTTCCATCCCCTATATATTGGGAAGTACTTGCTCTCTTCTCAAAGGTTAGTGTGATGAGTTCCTTGCAGCCTCTTCTTCGGTTTGTACGGCTCCCAGAAATGGGATCGACACCATCCTGCTGTGCCCCCTAAACCTTCTGATCTCTTCAATAAAATGCCATTGCGTCAACCATATGAGGCTGAGATCCAATGTATGTTAGTTTCATTCATCGTCCTAAACGAATAGAATGCCAGCGTTCCTTCCAGTACTGGAATCCTCATTGTCCTTGAGAGTGTATGGGAGCAAAATGGCACCAAAGTCAGTGGTGGTAAAACAGAAATGCCAGTCCTTTTCACACTACTCCTACTCAAAGAACCTTCCTTGCTATGTACCCCCTTCCACCTTCTCCGAAATAGCCCCTATAGAATCCATGGTCCTCAGACTAAGCTTCATCCATAGTCGCTACAGTGGTAAAATAACTACCCTTTCAAATTAAACTCCTCAAAGAAATTGCACCTTACACACCCAGAAGGAAACAACCCAAAGGTAGTTGGAGCACTTGTAAACTCGATCTCCACCTCTATAATAATTTCGCATTTATATAGCGCTACGAACCCTCAGGCATATGAGCGCTGCTTATTACCCACGGTGTGTGGTGCTCATTTATCGACCTCGAAAGGATGAATGGCTAAGTTTGGCCCCGCCGGGATTCGAACCTGTGTCAGTAGGTTCTGCACATATGTCAAAGCGAGCGCGCTACTCGCTGTGCTATCGGACCGGCTCTGTGTTGGCCTAGCAAATGAGAAGATGGCAGAAAGTCAAGAATGCCTTGTCTAGGATCATCTGTTGGACTATGGAAATGCCAATCAGTCACCAAACCACTCCGAAGCATACATTGGCACATGGAGAAAGCATGATCTCCTTCAAGATCTTGCCCTTTGTCTATGTTTCATGGAAGGTTCCAATCCCTCCCTGCCTCTGGAGTAACCTTCCAGATGACGGAGAGTCCCCTGCTACCTGATGTCAAAACTCCTCTGATCAAAAACCAAAAAGAAAACTCAAGGAACCCCACAGAACTCTGCCAAATGCTTCAAGAAGCAGTGAGTGCTGTACAGGTAAACCTAAACACAGGCAAGATTAGAAACCATATTAACCTCCTGCTAAGCGGACTTTGTAGATGAAACATTCTAGTCTTCAACATTTGTACTGCAGAAAGGTATGACTCCTGCACGATCTTAAGAATGACGTTCCTATATTTCATTGCATGTACGACAAATCAATTACCCTGCCTGGTAAAAAGGTGTAGCTGGATGATCTTGGAAAACGGTATTTAGAAACTATTATTTAGGAAAAGCAAGTGGCCTCTCTGCCTAAATGATGTTGCTACCTGTGCTAAAGGGTTTTAAGGCTGCTGTGCTTTTTAAGTGTACCAGGGATGTTCTTTTCAGGAAAGCATATGAATGTTTGGTGGAAACAAATAGGAAAGTGAAGTATTTGAATTCTAAGGCTCTTGCCAAGCACAATGATTCTACTCTCTTCTGTGACATGACGTGTTTGTATGATCCCGTTTGCTAGGTGGAGACAGGTACTGCATATCTGCTACTTTTGTTTGGGATGCATTTCCGCTATTAGCATTTCTGTTGCACTCTGGTTTGCCTGTATTGCATGAGTAGCAGCAATACCGTTTGGTGGTTTCCGGCTGTCCCAAGGACAGGCATGTGTTGGTGCAGGCTGGTTGCCAGGTATCCCTCATCCTGCTGCTGTCCAACATTGAGACGTGATCTTCCATTCGGATGCGTGCCAAGAGTACCTTTAGCAAAATGCTAGTGCTCATGTTGATTTAATCTGTGTCTTTACGCTGCAGCATGAACTTCTGTTTCTTAAATCTTGAGTTTCACTGAGCTAAAAATCTCACTTGTGAAATCAGTGGTGAAATGCTACGCCTGTAGAAATTCTGGCCATGTAGATCGGTGATTGCCCAGCCTACGGCCATAGATATGAGATCTTGTGTTCCAGATGATAAAGATTACATCTGGGTATGGTTGGGCCCCAAATACCAAAACGCCAAAACAACTGAGACAGAAAGGATCAACCCCAGATGGAACCGGAAAACCAGATGGTTATTGCAGCGTGTGACTCGGGAAGTCCTCACATCACCATTCACTCAGACCTTATGCCGCCTGTTAGGCAGAAACCTGTGCAGTTCCCTCTGGGACCACTGCAAAAGATTTAGGACTACAGGTGTTTAGCAGTAAACCCACTTGTTAGCAGTCTGTACCACACAGATTCACTTGGTAGCTGTGGCTGAGCAGTCAGACTTCCCTCAAGAAGAGTTAGGCAGTATACAGAGTATTCGCAATAGGTCAAGAGAACACAGTAGAACAAGTAAACACTGACCAGGGCTTGGTGTATAAGAGATATAATTATTTATTTAAAACCACATCTAGAAAAACACACAGGCACTAATAGTAAGCAATTCAAAAACACGGTCACTTAAAGATATACACTCCCTTAAAAGAATATTAGACAAGTCTTAAGTAAAGCCCCACTTATTTTCAGACAGCGGTGAGCGCTTAACGTAGATGGCACTCTAATAGTTCGTTTTAAAAAGGGAGAGAAGAGCAGAGAACAAGTTGAAACAGATCCCAACACTTTTATCAGAACATAACAAGAGAGGAAGGCAAAGTAAAACTGTGAAGTTAGAGTTCAAGAGGCCGGATCCACTTTCAGAGGATCCAAACGAAATGTGTCCAAGGTCACACGGTTGCAGTGCACAAAAGTCTTGTAAAGGTTCAAAACGGAGTTGGACCACAGAAAGGGACCAGTTAGAGGGTCAAGGCGGCCAGCCCAGTCCAGAAGGTTAAGGAGTTATTATTACCTTGTAGCAATCTTTAGAAAGGGAGGCCTGGCGGACACGGTACCTTAAAGTGGTGAGAACGCTCCAGCGGGGGCAGTTGTTCCTGGCAGCGGATGCAAGTTGGTGCTTCGTCCGGGGGAATAGAGGATCTCGTCGTGGAGGAAGACAGGAGTCCGTTGCACTGCCAGGGAAGAAACCAGCCGCAGAGTTTCTCAGGTACAAGGAGCGGTCCGGTGATTCGCGGTTCAGTGGTGAGTGGCTATCCGGCTGCCGGGGTGCTTGGCACGGGCAGTTCGACCACAAACCAGGCTGGGGTGCGAAGAAAGAAAGGTAAACTGGTTGTGCCCACCAGTCAGGGGAAGAAGCCTCTCCAGCCGGGAGATCTTCTCTGTCGTCGGGAAGTGGTGAGTCAGTTCTGCAGGGCTCCACTGGTGGTGTCGTCGTGATACGTCGGCTCAGCTGCTCCCTCGTCGTATTCTCAGGTCCTGTGGCGACTTCTGAAGTTCCAGTCCCCAAAGCCCTGCTTTTATGCAGAAAACCCCCATTCACTCAGCCTAGCTGTCAATCAAACATGCTAAGTGGTGAGCCGGCCGGGTCACCCCTTGGGCCAATCACACAAGAGTGCGACTTGAGTTACCAAGGTAACTCAGCCCAGGGTGCCTAAACCCCCTCCCACACCCCCTGTGGTACCCAGACAGAGTGGCACCACGTTTGGAGGCTTCTGTGGAGAAGCCCGCCAAAAAAGTGGAACAAAGGGCTCGACTTGGGTTGGAGTCACAGAAGAGAACACAGACGCCATTTTAGAATCGAGTCTTGGCAAAAAATACCAACCGGAGAATTAATATTAATTAAATAAACCGGCGGTATGTTCGAGGCTATGAGAATTAAATAATTAAAGTTGGTAGCCTCGAACAATGGGAAAATCCCATAGGAAAATATTTGCGGTCGAATATAAAAAGTAGTTTCCACTGCCACCAGCCAAAACTCGATCAGGGGGGACGGAGACGTGCCCCCTCGACTAACAGACCCCCGGGCAATCAAATTGCCCCGACCAGTACGTCCACAATATGATGGTTTGTACTGGTTTCTGTTAATAATTTGGGACTAGTAAAGCCAATGGTGACTTGACATGCCCTGGGAGACAGTAGTCAGTCCCAGGGTATGGAGTCTATGGTGGGTTGTCACTATGACACCCTGGTGTTACTGCACTGAGGGTGCTGTGTAACACACATAGGAAATACACATGAGACCCTATGGAGTAAAGGACCCCATAGCCCATAAAACACATTACCAGTCAAAGGAATACCATAAATCATGTCCAAGAGTGGGAGAAAAAGAGTCTCACTCTTGGCAGGAGGAAAAAAACAAACTCCAGAAATCCAGCAAAGCTGCTGGGGGACTCACTAGGTTAGGAAATTCAGCCTAAAGAAAGAATTCTCCCTAACACCGCCTAAACAGGTAGCCAGGCATAGACTGCTCCCTGCCACTTGCACACACAGTGATGTAGACGTCTGTTCTAGAGCCAGATAACAATTCTCTGTCCGAGACCAATCATATGACGCTGAGATGGCCATCCTCTCCCAAGTAGCCTAGAGGAGTAACCTTAGGGAAGGACACCCCTAGGCCCCAATTATGAACTAGTTTCCAGTGGCTCATGTTGAAGTGACACTGTCTGGGGTGACCTCTGCAGACTATGGAGTGTGTTAGGAAAGATCTTTTTTTTATGCTTTCCTCCCATAGACTTCTATGGGACACCCTTTCTTTTTGCTTTGTTTTGAATCCTGTCCTCTTTTTGGAGGTATATCAATCCTTATGCTTTACTTCCTTTGTCTATTTGCTCATTCATATAGGGAAAACGATCAGTCCATAAGGCTATCAGTATTGACAGACTGTCTCTCTTAGTCGGTTTCTCATATTGTTACAATTGCACACATTGCCTTCAAATGAAGTGTGGTCAGGATACTGGGTATCCTTAACTTTTTCTGTAATGGTTTTTGGGTTACATTTGCAATGTGCCTAGGATGGGCTAGTGGCAGAAGATGTGTTTCTACAGTATTTTTATACTTCTTTACTCATGCACTCTGCATTTACTACAAGTGGCTACAATAGGTGGCTTGCCCACTAAGATGGATGGATTTTCCACAAGGTTTTTGCTCGTCCTTTGGCCATATTGTTCTTTGGCCATCTAGCTGCATTCTCAGGACCTGAATTGCCATATATGGGAAGAAATTTCCCAGGGAAATCTCCTCTGCTTTCCCAGAGGGACAGGGGGGGGGGATTGTATGTAGGCATGTGTGTAGGCGTGACACATCCTGGTGCCTAAATGTTTGCTGCTGGGCAGATGTTATGGCCAGTGACTATCCAGTATTGGCTAGCCACTTCCAGTTTGCATGGTTCTGATCCTTACCATTGGTGGAGCTGGACAGGCTTCCAGTCCGAATCTTGGATAAATGGGGGAACACCTGAAGCCATTCTTCTGCTTATCATTGGAGCCAAGACCTCTACGAAGAAGAGCAGGCCAGGGATGACCCCTGCAACTGACCAACTCCAAGAAAGTTCTGGTAAAGTCCTACTCCTCTGTCCTGATCTCAGTTAAACCCCTGTCGGTGCTTCGACCCCTGGACGAGTGGACAGTCTCAACCTTTGCTTGAGAATCCATGCCTTCTGAGTCGTCAGTGTCCCTGGACCAACTGATGGACTGACCAACTCTCTCTTCGGCTGCCTCGCTGCAGCAGTCTCCGTTCTGAGTGCAACCTTGGGACTTAGAGGATCTTCAGCTTGTACTACAAAATGGCTGCCACTGAATTTTAAGCCTTCTTGCATTAACAGAAGCCATGCTGGGCCTGCTCCTGTGTTTATCCATTGAAGATGGCCTGTCACCGCCTATCTGTGGTGACTCCCATTGAAATCAGACTTCTTCGCTCCCCAAAGGTGTTGTCAGGTCGCCTGCTTTGCAGAAGTCTTCATCGTTTCCTTGCCTGCGTGTTAAGCTGGAAGGTGCATAGAACCTAGACCCAAATACAGCGACAGACCAAAACAAAATGCAATGCTGAAAGTGACCTGTGCTCCCAGGACTCCTGGGCCTTCCTCGACCAGGCCAAGCACAGAAGACTGTGTTCCAAACTAATTTCGGGAGCTCAGAAGAGTCTGGGAGGTATGTCCACAAACCTGTCTCCTCTTCCCTCCTCTCTTCTGTTCTCCATTGAGTTACTTGGGCGTACATTCTTGTCCCTAAACTACTCCTTTCATGTTTTGGTCAGAGGCCTGGTAAAGAATCAATTCATAGGCCTTTCCTAGTGTCTGGGATTGAGCAAGCTATTTACCTGAACGTTACTTACCTGTTTGAATTTTGAATCCTAACCACTGGCATCATACAATCTCTTAGTACACCTACCTGAAACGTATTACTTTGGAACTGATGGTTTTAGGGCACAAGGCCCCAAACTATTTTGGGGCTGGACTCAATAAGTGTTAGTAAAACTATTCTGTGGTTCTAAAGTGTCTGAATTTCATGCTTCAGAGTAAGTACCTGTGGTCCACTGGTTATTGAATCAAATACTTAGTCTCTTCCCTTAGGGGTGGAATATATATATATATATATATATATATGTGTATATATATATATAATTTCTGAGGCTTGTGGAATCTGCTTAGATCACATGCTGTGCATAGGCCGACATCTAGTGGAAGCTGCGGAGTATTACAGTTTGTTTTTCGAAACTCGAAAATGGGCGTCGACACAGGGCGTGCCAGTAATACTATCCCTAGTGTGACGTCCACTGTACCCAAGATCCCTCACGCGTCTAGGATCCTCAGATTGTTTTTTTCCGCCATACTGGTCGGAAGCATTTTGCGGAGTCCCTTGGCCTTAGCCATACTTTTGCTAAAATTTAAAATAATAATCTATTGACATCCTTCCCCACCCCAACGTCGACCTTCGACACTCGACGCCGGCTGGAGAAGAAATCGACCGTCGGCTGCTGCACGACGGATTTGGGCCTCGGAAGGCCGCTGGCCTCGGCCCGGGCCTGGTAGGCCGCTGGCCTCGGCCCCGCAAGTAGGGAGAGTGGGGGGTGGTACATACTCTACACTCTTGGTATATAGGTACACCTTATACACTTCCTACACTTAACAGCCCGCTGCCTCAAGGTGCGTATGGAGGGTACCCCTTTTCAATTCTGCCCCAAGTGCAATCGCAAATACCCTTGGGTCAACAGGCACGCCACGTGCAATCTCTGCTTGCCGAGGGACCATCCCGAAGCGAACTGCAGAGCGTGTAGTAGGTTTAAACCTAAGACACTTAAGGACCGTTCGACGAAGCGTTGGGCCCACCACGCCAGGCAGGCAGCCATGGCAGCGGAGGGCGCCTTCAGCGATGGCAGCGACGCCGTACTTTCGGACGGTGAGGGCATTACGGCGTCGAAAGACAGCCGAGCGCAGGTCCCCGACCTCGGAAGGTCGTCCGGCAGGGCGGCTATGGGGAAGACCCCCGGCGACACAAGCGCTTCACATACTACACACACTAAACACACTAAGTCCAACCGAGATTCGACGACGTCGAGTTCTCGGAAAGAGGCACAGACAGAACGGTCCGATTCGGTGTCCTTTGGGCGCTCTCGATCAAGATCGCCGCATGACTCCAGGCAATCATCCACTCTTGCCAAGAGTGCCTCGCTCCCTAGGCTAACAGAAGTTCGATCGTCGGAAGACAAAGTCTAACTGGAATTATTGGTGCTGTGTGGACCCATTGTAGCCCTTCACCGTTCTCACAGCCCTCCTGAGTTTAAACCTTGCCATTCTGCTACCTTACTTTGATTGGGTTTGACTAGACCTAAGTGTCTCCCATTCACCATACTAGGTTGGCCCCCATAAATCCAGCCCCAGTTGCATAACCTATATTACAGTGTGGAAATGAACACTAGTACTACCCCTGATATGCACAAGGTTGAATGGTTGAAAGGAATGCGTGCAGAGAAGGGTTTACCTACCTCTGGTAACACAGGTGGCTTAGTGCCACAGAAACATACAGAAATAGATTAGAACCAATGATGCTCACCCAACAACTTAGTGTCAAGCAACAGATCAAGCCAGTATCTGCCACCATATAAGTTGACTCCAAAATTCCACCTCTTATTGCCTTGCTTAATGCAACTGTATATATTGTAATGTAATGTATTGTATTTATCTGTAACTGCCTACTGGTAACCTATGACTGTATTTCTATGTATCATTAACCCTAAAGCCTCCTTGTACTGCTTGCCCCTAGCGACCCGCTGGTTTGGTGCGCGATATAAAAACAATAAACAAAAAACAAACGGTGCACAAACTGATTGCTCATCGGAATCTGGGGAAACTGCTTTACTTGTTGCTATTGATGCTGGGGCAGCACCTAGCATTAGTAATGGCCCTGTTATTCTTGCAGCCGCAGAGGGCACACGTGAATCTGAAGAGGGGGGTTCTCAATCCTCTATTACCACTTCTGGGGCTGAAAAGAGGAGCTGAGGCTCAAAGAAATAGAGATCAAATACAACATATAGCAAAGATGGGTTATACAAGATGAAGAAAGAGAAGGACAAGGCATTCCAGTTAGAGTTGGCTAGGCCGAGTGATCCTTCAAGCTCCTGCAGAGGGTCTGGGAAGGCTCTGGGCCCTCCTCTGATTCAAGATTTCCTGGATCTGTTGAATGTTTGAGAAAAATTACATTATCGATTGGTTGACTGCATTTGTGTACGCTTGTGAAGTCCAAGACGTGAATGAGTCTAACCAGATTGCTTGGCTTTCAGCAGGCTTCCCAAGAATGGCTGCAGTGCTATTATGGGGTTGTTGAAGGCTTAGAGAAAAGATTTTGAAAAATTAGAGCAGGCTTTGCTTTTAAAGTTTGGGAAAACTCCTGCTCAATACTTAGAGTTTTAGAGACCACAAAATAAAAGAGAATAACATGTTGTTAGCCTGTGCAAATGATTATCTGCATAGCTTTAGTAGCTAAGCTGAAGGTCTAAAGTCACCCGTTTTGAAGGCATGATTAATCTTGTTCAGCTGGAACATATTTTTGCTTCTTGTTCCCCTGATCTGAAACTGTATTTGGAAGATGCTAAGGAGTTGGAACCAAAGCAAATGGCCATCAATGGGTGTCCCATAAGCAGAAAAGGGTTTTTCTTGTAAGCATGAGGGGAAAAACAAACAGATAGAGGGTGGGACTACTGAAAAAGCTGCATCCCATAAGGCCCACAAAAGGTTTGGTAAGGGCAATACGTCACAGAGAGCATGTTAAGGGTAATGGGACTTAACATCCCAAGCAAGAACCTGGCCACAGTAAGCCTCCCTACATACAAAGGTCCTCGGGCTCTTGTGTAACCTGTGGAGAAAGTGACTATGTAAAAGGGTACCCCAGATGTAACTGTACGGCTTTGGGGGTCCATTCCGTGAATGACATTTCCTAATGAAGAGGGAGAGATCCTGCCAGGACTATACTTCTCTTCTGACTCTTTGTAACTGGTACCCTAGTGTCCCTGGGGTCCTAGGGTCCAAGTGTTGCTGAAGGCTTTGCTTCCATCACTGACAATACCAAGTCTTATTTTAAGAATAGTGCACTGATAGCTGGTGTAGACACCTCTGCTATCAGGGGCACTGGGACCAGCTTGACTGCTCCTCGGCTGCCCATCATGTTAGCTGATGGGCCCCCTTCAAAGCTTCCTAGTCATGCCTGTCACTCTAGCAGTACATGGAGGAGTGGTCAGAATTCCTGTAAGGTTTCTGAGGCAAGTCCAAGGTAGAGTTCCGCTGGGGAACGATCTCAAGGACTTATAGGTGATGCAGCAAACAGACCATGTACAAGGTTTCAGACAAAGAAGGCTACCTAAGCAAAGCTGAAGAGGGCACCTATGCTCAAAGAGAAACCCAAGGCCAAGGAGTAAATGATTCCTAAAAAGGGGTAGAAGAGTTTCCTCCCATACAATACCTACAACTAAGGTTGAGGTATCTGACCGGAACCTGGCAAGGAGGAAGAGTTGTCTGAAGTATTCAATCCCCATGTTCACCCAGAGCTGCAAATTATACTTGCAGAAGAGGTGGACCACCTAGGGAAGCATTTATTCAGGGTCTTCAGAGATTGCCCATCTCCGGAAGGACTTAAGAGACGGGCCTGCTTCAAGTTGTAGGGTGAATCCCCTGGCAAACATAGGATCAATAGGGAAAGTGGGTTACTGTATAGTAAACCCATAGGCGACCATAGAGGGTTTGTGGTTCCTCAGTATGTGAGACCGTTCCTCACGCAGTTCGAGCTATAAGTCCCCCTTGGAGGTCATTGTAGGATTAAGAGTCTATCCATGCGTTTCTACTGGCCTGATATGCGGATCCAGGTTACTGCAGGTGTTGTAATACGTACTTGTCTGGCAAGAGTGAAACAATGAATGTGGTGGGCGGACCATTTTACATGATAGGGTTTGGCATTGTTGATCCCTTTGATTCTCTAAGATTTTCTGGCAGCAGGCTTATCCTGGTGGTGGTTGATCATGCCATCAGATAGCCAGAAGCCACGCCGCTCAAAACAGTGACTGGCACTCCAGCTGCTATTGCATTGTTTAGGCATCTTTACTAGGGTGGGCTTCCCTAAATAAGTTGTGTTTTACAGAGGCAGCTCTCGCTCTCCTTTGGGTCCCAATGGGAGTAAGAAATTCGAAATACTTTGAAAAACACTAATTGTTGAGTTGTGGGTAGTTCTCTATTAAATATGATGAACTCAAATAAAAGTTGTTGTGAATGATCACAAATGACACTTCGTAATTTCATAATAACCAATTTATATCCAAAGGTGAATTTTCCAGAAAGAAGGTCACTAATAACTTCTTAGTGAGGAAGCAAATATGTCACAGCATCCTAAAATATTGACTTTGTTTGTCATTTGCCAATGCATTTTGGAGAAAATCTCCTTCATCAGGGCGAGTCAAATACTGCATTGAGACAATTCATCAAAATACACACATGAACATGTAATTTGTCACCTGCCAGCAAAATCAAGTGCGCAAAATACAAGTACCAGAATCCTCAGAGCTAATTAACTTGTCACACCTGAAATGCAGACACGCCTGAAAAAACAAAGAAACTCAGCCTCCATGAAGATTGATGAAGTCATGAAAACGTGCGTTAGAAGGAGAAGCTAAAGACTGGTAACAGAGTGCCTGCCTTCACATCTTTAAACAGAAGTTAATAGTGACCTTCTTTCTGGGAAATTCACCTTTGCATATAAATTGTTTATTATGAAATTAGGAACAGTGTAATTTGTGATAATTCACAACAACTTTTATTTGAGTTCATCATATCTAATAGAGAACTACCCACAACTCAACGATTGGTGGTTTTCAAAGTATTTTGAATTTCTTACTCCCATTGGGACCCAAAGGAGAGGGACTACGTGGCTTGGCTTACTACCTAGCCTTCTGTTCTGTGAAATCTTAAGAGTTAGGGTGTCTCCAGGCTCTTCGCAGTCAGCTCCCACCAAGATTGTTTATGAAAGTGTGAACAGACTGTTTCTTACTCTTTTTTTTAACCAACATTTCTTTCAACGTGATTAAAACATTTGTGGTGTCCACTCATTTTTTGCTTTGCCATTAATGCTCATCCACAAACCAATGGTCTAGTGGAAAGATTCAATAGAACTCTCAAAAGCATGATTGAAGCTCTTGGGCAACCCCAGATTGGGAAGTAGGACCTTCTGCTCCCACGCTTACATTTTACCTACAGAGAGGTGCCTCAATAAGGGGTTGGCTTTAGCCCCTTTGAGCTTCTGTTTGTTCACCCTGCCAGGGGACCCTTACCCATAGTGAAGGATGGGTGAAAAGTCTCTTCTCCTTCTCTAACATTGAATGTGGTGGACTATGTGCTAGGACTGAGGAAGAGGATGACACATCTGATGGCTCAGGCCAGTGACAAGCTGAAGGCTGATCAAGCACTGGTTAAACACTGGTATGACCGGAAGTCTTCTCTTGTTCAGGGCAGTTCCTTATTGGGGAGGAGAACTATTCAGGAGACCTTGGAAGGCCTAACCAGTCTTTTAAAGTGTTCCATGTGAATATATTGAAGGCACGGATGTAAGGCACAATAACCCACACCATCTAAGGGCTGGACTCAAGTGTTGGGGAAACGTCTGTGATTATTCTAAAGTGTCTTTTTCTGAATTACATGCATCTGAGTACTTACCTGTATTGCACTAATTATTGAATCAAATGCTTTCTTTTCTAAAGAGTGACTGTATACATCTGTTTTATAGTACGTGTGTGACAATAGTGGCCTAGAGGTTTTACTTGCTTAGTGTGTATTTTAAAGGCCTAATAAATCATTGTACATGTGTGTTTTAATTAGCTGTCTAACTTGAATTATTGGTGTTGCTCTGTGTGGACTCGATATGGGCCGAGACCACTCACAGCCCACCTGAGTCTAAGCCTTGCTGGTCTGGTACCTTATCTGATTGGGTACCTTATCTGATTGGGTTTGACTATAAACTTCAGGGTCTCCCTGTTCACCATAGTAGGCTCCCGAAATTCACCTCCATGGTTGCTTTTGGAAGTCATCTTAATAGAATGGCCTTGGGATGTTTTCCTGCAGGGGAAGGCCTTATGACTTTGCCTCACTTAGCAAGCAGGAACTGACCTGCACCGGATGCCAAGGGACTGCATGGTAAACTGGAGGTTAACCCCACCTTTTAACCTTTCTTTCATTCAGTAGCTTGGTTTCCCTTTCCAAATTGACTCTCAAAGTTCGGTGAAAAGCCATGCCTATTACCTGGAGCTCATGGCAAAGGTAAATATCCCTCTCATAGATAAAGGCATATTTGCAAAACTAAGCTGTAAAGCTACATCGCTTAGGCCCTAGAGGAATCAGTTCTTTGAACAGATGGATGAAATTCGAAGAAAGCAATTTTTAGGGTAAGAATAGTTTGCACTAGGGATTTCCCACCACAGTCCTTAGAACTGTATGATTTTATGTATGTTGTTGATGGAATAAAAGAGCAATCACGCTCACAGATGCAGGGATCAGACTATATAGGAGCGTTGTAGCTCCTACTTGTAACTAAGAGCCTGGTTAGCACCACATCTACAGCTAGTAGGATCTATTTCTGGCTGCACAGGCCAACCTTTGCAATGCAAACATATCATGTGACATTACCTATGTGTATTTGGGATTGTGTCTAAAGGAGTGTTAGGAAACATCTAGAAGACACTTGCTGCATAAGGGATCATAGATAATGGACAGAGCTACCCAGGAACCACTTATAGCTCCTACTCATCAAATCTTTATTTCAAGTCCTGTAAATAGGAGTCAACATAATTGTTATTGTGCATTTTTGTTGTGAATTATTATGTGAACTACTGAAGGATTCTTTCAATTGGATTGTATTCTCCCACGCATTCCTCATCTTATGATGACTTCTTCCAGTGTGAGCTGCTTCAGAAATGTCTTTTGCGGTAGAGGGCATCTGTCATGGTCATGAAGTCAGGAGCACAGGTATGCAGGGGTCGCATGAACAGGAGACATGGGCGGACACTGCCCTGGCGCGTTTGGCACCAGGCTCATGAACAAAAGTAAACAAGGACCTCCATTTAACACCAAAAAGCTTTTATTATGGACATAGCACTTCAGATGCATTAACCTTGAACATTCCATCCATTAAGCAGGATGCATTAACCTTGAACATTCCATCCATTAAGCAGCCCCAAGTGTATTCTTGGGTGTGGCTGCTAATGGATTGCCTTCGCACGTGCTCACTCTCTAGGAGTGGCAGGGTGTGGCTGGTAAGCCGGCCCTAATGGGCGTGCCCACGATCTTCGCTATATAAGCTGCCCTGATCCTCAAGACAGACGCTTCGCGTTATTCTGCACTTGCAAGCAGCATAACGCTCACCGTCGCCTGAGGTCAGACTTACCTTTGAAGATCCTGCTTCCTGCCAGCATACTGGGGGAAGCTGTTCTTACCTGTACATCTCTTCGGCGAACCAAGTATTCATCTTTACACTTTCCGGAACTCCGAAATCTTCATCTTGGCACTGCAGCATGACACGTTCCATCGTCGAC
The DNA here is from genome assembly GCF_040938575.1 of Ambystoma mexicanum. NCBI lineage: Eukaryota > Metazoa > Chordata > Amphibia > Caudata > Ambystomatidae > Ambystoma > Ambystoma mexicanum. Next base: position 18,510,953 of record NC_090923.1, on the reverse strand, counting down.
AGCAGCGCCTGAAAGGAAAAACAGAAAACAAGGTTAGACATTGAAAAAACTGTCAGTTTAAGGTTGCACTTCGCCATACTTCGCACTTTCCTTAAACCATCCCTTACCTGCTGTCGGACATTGCAGTAGCATCCATCTTCTATCCGGCCGCGTCTCGCGTCTCACAGCTGCATTGAGGCCGCATTTCCTCAAAAAAGAAAAACAGAAGAGAGACATTATTGCGGGCATAAATAGGAGCAACAAATGAAGACATTAAACAGAATGAACAGCATCACAAGAGCTCAAGAAAGACTTACCAATCATAAGGAGAAGCATAGTCACAGCTGGACAGGACTTATCCTCATCAGGGATCAGGGAAGGAACTAGATCCCATTTGACGCACCCCTGCCAAAAGTAGCAGGACAGAGAGTTTATCTTCCATAATTCACATGTGAGCTTTATGGGCCGGCACATACTCAAAGAAACCGTCCTTTGGGGTGAAGGGTTCGAGAGGTACAACAATCACAGATTAGCGCACTCACACACACTTATCTCCGCGCAGGAGCAATATCACCACGTACCACCGCTCACAGCTTTTCTACTGAGGGAGAGGCCTGAAGGTGGTGATTCAAGTTCAGGGAGGGCTGCAACCATGCCCCAACACCTCTGAAGAGACCAGGTGAGCGTAACAGCATCGTTGTCGAGTCAATGTCCCTCGAAAGCCTCCGTCCTCTCTCGAGGCTGGCATCATCATCAGTAGTATACCTAGATCCAGTGTTAAAATTCTGCGTCGCTTCCCTTTTCCTTCGTCCTTCCCACCCTTCCTCCTCCCGGGACCTCTAATATGACCCCCCACCCCTTTACGAAGAGCCTCTCCTTCCCTCTTATGAGTCTTCCTCCCTTCTCAAGCTTCTGTTCACATATCATTCGAATAGTCATACCCTGCTGATGGTATGCCAGTCCCAAAAGTCTCATTGTCCTCGGGCACCAGGTTCCTCTGTAGTCCTTCTGAAGAAACGTTTCTTTATTACCAAGTCCCAGTCTGCTAGGTTTCCCACTCCAGAGCTACAAAACTTCACACCTTTCCCACCCACGCTTGTTCCATAGGTGGGTCTTTTTGTTTTCCACCTTTGTGCGACCACCAGAGCTCCTGCTATCATAAGAATCACATAACGCTTGCGTTGGGCTTTCCAAGGGTACTCCTCCAAAACCTCTCCCCATTCCCAAGATAGAGAGGCCTGCATTTCCCTTTACACCCAGAATCTCGCCCACTGTTACTTGGACATGGGACCAAAAGGGTCGGACCAACAGACAGTCCCACTAAATGTGACTCCATGTGCCTTCTTCTCCACACTCCCACCAACATGTGATAAGAACGTTGTCAGACATCTTATGAAGCTTTGTAGGCATGAGGTGTCACTGGACCATCCTCTTGACCCATATCTCCAGGATCTGTATAGATCTAATAAGTTTGGGTATATTTACCCACAATTGTGCCCAGTGCTCTTCATCAATCGGATGCCCCACCGATTCTTCCCATTTCACCATATATCACCTCGACCCTGGCTCCTCACCCTCTTTAATATATTTGTAAATTGCCCCCACCAGATGTTTTACCCCTGCGTTTGAGGTGAGGAATTTCTCCAAGGGTGTTAAGTCTCTCGTTGCAACCTTCCTAATTTTGGGGTTTAGTAGCCAATGCCTTAATTGTGTATCGAGGAACCTTTCCCCTTCGTCCACGCCAAAGTCACTTTTACATTGAGGGAAGGATTTGATCTTGTTCCCGTCAAACATGTCCTGTAATCTATGGCATCCACCAATCTGCCATTTCCTAAAGTCTAACCCCCCCCTGCCGAGAATTGGGGATTCCAAAATAACAGAGTGCACAGTGACAGAAAAGTAGACACCTTTGCATGTTCCACCATTTCATCCCAGGCATTACCAACAGGTACCCAATCTTACTACAATACATATTCTGTGATCTATCCCTCTTTAATTTCCAAAGGACCTCCTCAATTGATCCCTGATCACAGCTTTATCCATATCCCTCTAGACTTTATCGCAATCATCCTTTAACCAGTCCCTGTGATCGGGCTGTCCCACCCCCCCATCCCCCTTTTGTTTTGGTATCCTCATCAGACGCCTTGATATTCTAGGTTTTTTATGGTTCCAAATAAACAACCCTGTATATCTGTGGTGTGAGTGAAAAAAAGATTTGGGCACTGTAGTTGGGAGCGTCATAAAGTAGTACAAAAGATTTGAGAGAATAACCATCTTCAAAACATGTATACATCCCAGCCAAGATATTGTCAACAGGCCCCAGTCGCTTAACATCTTCCTAATATTTTCTAAAAGGGGGGTGGGGAGAGTTACCCACTAGGGAAGAATCCATATCAGTAGTGATTTTGACTCCTGGATATTGTATAGATTTATCTGCCCATCGATATGGAAGAGCTCCTCTAAGTACCCGTTCCTTTTCTTTTGGAAAAGTTACATTTAATACCTCTGATTTATGCATACTCTTTTTTCAGTCCTGCTACTTACCCGAATTGGTTTAGCACCCTGTCCAGCATGTGAAGGTACTGCTCCGGGTCTGTAAGAGTTAGCAGCATTTTGTCCGCAAAAGCAGCCACCTTATGTTCCCTTCCCCTGAAAGGGATACCTGATATTTCCCCTGTGGCCAGCAGTGGTGCCGGGAGGATCACATATAATAATGGAGATAATGGGAAACCCTGTTTTGTCCCTCTCGTCACCCTAATTGGGCTCGATAGTTGCCCATTAATCATTAGTCTGAGTGATGGATTAGCATAGTTCACCTTTATCATCGAGATACATTGGGCCTCATTACGACCCAGGCGGTAAGTTACCGCCTGGGTCGTACCTTTACCACCATGGCGTAAACTACGTTTACGCCATGATGGTTGGCGGACTTACCGCCCCATTCCGAGGTTGGCGGGGCGGTAAGTCCCCATTAACCCATTTACCCTTCCCCATTTTTGCCCCATAGGGCATAATGGGAGTGGGGAAGGCGTTAATTACGCCACCGTAAATTACGGTGGCGTAATTAACAACAAGGTCCCTTAGCGCCATGGATTTTAACACCTGCTAAAAGCAGGTGTTAAATCCTCCATGGCGCTAAGGGACCTCGGAATCAGGCGGTAAGGGTCGGCGCTGTTTACGCCGCCGTAAACCCATTACCGCCTGGGTCCTAATGAGGCCCATTTATTCCCAAACCTCATTTTTACCAAAGTGTAAAATGAAATGTGTGAAAAACGTAGTTACCATCTCATATAATATCTCACGGTAAGGAGCTGCAAAAAGTCCCAGGAAGGTCTGGGGAAAAAGAAAACCTGCAAGACACACCTTGGGACGAAGCCTCCCAAGTTGAGAAGATAGTCAACAATTGCTGTCCAGTCATTTGGTCGACAGACAAATGGTCGACGCAATTTGGTCGAAAGACAAATGGTCGAATTTTTTTATTTATTTATATATGTATTTTTCAGGTTTTCGTTTAGGAAAAAAAGGGTTTTTTAGCAAAAAAAGTGAAAATAAAAAAAATAAAAAAATCGACCATTTTGTCTTTCGACCAAATTGCGTCGACCATTTGTCCTGTCGACCATTTATTTTCGACCAAATGACCTGTAACCCAACAATTCAGTAGTTTACTAGTGAGCATGATCCACTTGATGATCTCTTGATGGAACTGTCCACGTACAAGTAGGATCAAGTTGAAATGGCTAATGATAGCAACCTTTATGAAGTGGAACCATCCTTGATGGAAGAAGAAGCTGTTCCACTTTCAGAAGCTTTACCTTTTCTAACGTTGGAACAAAAATGGACCTAACTCATTGATATGATCACTAAATCCTCATAAGTTAAAAACTGGTTGCCCAAGATGACCAAAAACTAGTGAACCCTCGCCAGTTGACAATTTGCTAACTAAATTGATTAAAAACTCTGTACCCACTGGACACAACAAGAGAGTTCACTCTGAGAACCATTATGCTAAAAATAACGCAATCGTAAACCCGAGCAAGCCATCTTCAAGAGCTCTGCTGACATCGTCCTCAACAGCAAATGTAGTGATCCTAGAACGGCTTTTGCGACCGGATGATGATCTCATCCTTAACAGACAAATCATGTGTCTTCTATATCATATCGCGAGTCATCCAATCCAGCAACATTAAAATCGTTGCTTTCTTCAATGAAGATGAAAATGACAGAGTGCTGTTTCATATGGCTTCGGACGGATTGGCCACACTATTGATGGAATCTCTCAATGACCTTCATTCACTTGGATTCAATGGAAAACATCAGCAACAAAATCGACGCGAGAGACGCTCCTAGTGGCAAACCCAGTCATCACTCAAACATAAACATCCATCAGATACAGATTCAAGCACAGAGCTGCCAGAATCAAAATCTGACTCCGACCACTGGGTAAGTGGAAATTAATTAACGCTCCCAAAAGATGCTAACACATTTAAAATCACGATTAACAGAAACCAAGCGCAAATCTTGCAGGATAGCAAAGATGAGAAAGCTGATTTTATTGGAATCCCTGACAATTATGATTGGAACTGGCTGCCACAAGCTTTGGAGACATACAAACAGCGGTAACGCCAGAAGGATGAGGATCAATAGAACCTGACAATCAGTTCTTGGAACAAACGAGGTTCCCAACATCTCAAACAAGGCCTCCCACCCTCACTGACTCCAGTTAACATCCTATGCATGCAAGAATCATGACTGATGGAGACTCCATTTTTGGATGGCTTTACTACATACTATACTAAAGCCTTGAAAGGGACTGCAGGAAGACCATCTGCTGGAGTTAGTACCTTTTGTGGAATGCTCACAAAATTTAGAGTTAGTGAAAGTAAATTATCCAAACCCTTTTATACAAATCTTAATCATAAGACTCTGACCTTGGGGAAACAAAAACCTTTGCAAACACTTTGCCCTATTTAACTTATACTGGAATCCTGATAATGTTGCCTGTACTGATTTCCTGGAGGTTGTTACGAACCAGATCAATGATATCAACACAACTTACAAAGAACCGATGTTTATCCTTTGCAGAGATCTAAACATTGATTGCTTGGCATACAGGGAAGAAACTAAATACACAGCTTCATCGAGAACTGCTAAGAAATATGTCTGTATAAAACACCTGGTAAAAGCAATGGACTTGAGACATCTTATGTTAAATGGCAATATGCAAGGAGACATTCCGGGTGCAAAAACCTCAAATATTGGCCCCCTCAAAGCCACACTGGACTATTTCTTTGTTTCTTCTCATTTACTGAGACTCATCACATCTATGAAGGTGATTCCAACGATGGCCAGTTATCATGAGCCCATCATATTATCAAGCTTGATGCGCGACAACAAAGCAGCACAAATCTGGCCTTATCCGATTGAAGGTGATTATACAGCTAAACGAGTATGTTTGAATTTACGTGACTCAAACAAACTCCCGGAGAAACTGAGTATCTGGATACAAAGTGAGAAAACTAGTACTGATTACACCCAAGCACTAGCTGCTCCCAAGAACCTAAAGAGAATAAGAACAAAACGCAGTTCCCTACCGAAAACACAGCTATGATGAACTGCTGATCGATCAAAGATGCATTATGTGCAAGGAGGTGACAGCACTTTGACACGCTCCTTTGTTGGTAAGAAGAGACCTTATCAGAAAAAGGAGACCGAAGTACTGAAATTGGGTACGCGCTCACAATGCTGTATTGCTTCAGAACGACACGGAAAACATGATGAAAGCGATGGAATAGAAGAATAACAGAAATGTGTGACTATTGCTGAATGGTAAACGCCTATTTATGTGCAGGCTTTTAACAAACCTTATCCCAGAATAGATACGAGTATCACATTTTACGCACTTATATAAGAACAAGGCGGAAAAAACGGCTATGCAAAATGCGAGGACTATCCGATAAAATGGAACCTCACCTTCGATGAAGAAGAAATTCTAACTTCCTGCGACGAGGAACGGGCAGCTTGGCAGTATGACAATGAACTGCCACCGAATCCTTTGGAGGCACCATGAGATTTGCCTCTGGAGGTCCGAAAGGACGGCCGTCGTTGATGAAGAATGCCTAGGGCACGGGCTGTCTCGGTGTCCGCTTTGATGGCCTGTAGCGACTCGTCCACCGCCTTACCGAACAGGTTGTTTCCATCGAAGGGCACATCCAGTACCCTGGTCCTGACGGAAGTCGGTGGCCCTGAGCCAACTGCGCCGGCGCAGGCAAACGCTGTTGCGCATCTGACGAAAACCGGTTTCTGTGATGTCCGTAGCTACAATGATGGCGTGATCTGACGCCACCTCGCCTTCTGGCAGGATTTCCAGGGCCTCCGCCCTCTTGACGTCCGTGAGGAAGCCCAGGATAGGGGCGACCTTGAACCACAGCTCCCTATCATAGCGGGCCACGATCGTGAGGGTGTTGGCCGCCTTAATGGTAGTCGCTGCCGACGATATGACTCAACGTCCCATGGCGTCTAGCTTCTTTCCCTAGATGTCCGGCGGTGAAGTGGAGGATGACACCGTCGCCCCTGCCGTTTTCTTCTTGGCTGCCGTGGAGACTACGGAATCCGGGGTCAGTTGCGCCCTGAGGCACATGGGAGAGGAATCCGGGACCCGGTACTCCTTCTCGTACCGGTTTCTCTTCGCAGGGGCCGTGGAAGGGTTCTTCAGAAGGGACAGACCCTCGTCCCATATGTCGTCCAACAGCGGGACCGAGAGTATGGTTTTCCTCTTTGCTTCCCGTCATTGGTAAAGAAATCCCACCTGGCGACCATGGCGTGAAAGGAGCCAATTTCATCGGGGGCGGGGGGAAACCTGGGCAGGAGGCGAAGGGAGAACCATCCATCGTTGCCACCATCGTCAGTCCCCGTCGTCCCCATCTCTGTCCCCTTCTCCGTCTGTCCCTCGGAGGAGGGGATGGGGGTGAAGGCTAGAAGGGAGGGGGAGGATGGACTCGCCTCCGCTTGCTTGGTGGGCTCCCCGACGGTCCAGGCACCGCTGGATCGTCCGCTGGGGGTAAGGGCAACCTTGTCCTTATCTCCGTACACAGGGTCTGCAAAGCCATCAAGATTGTTCCTGAATTGTCCTGTGGCGTAGGCATCGGTTGTGACGGCTGGGGCGTGGGGTCCTCCATTTCCTCCATTTCCTCCATGGCCCGCGGCTCCTTGTCGGCTCCACCTTTGCTCTCTATGTCTACCTCGTTTGGAATCCTTCCCGTAGGTCCTGACCTCCTCAAACTTCTTGTCCAGGATAGCTTTGATGCCAACCAACTCGTCCTCTGAGGTGGTATCTGTGTCTGTTAGGGCTACCGTGCCCCCCCACCCCTCTTTCTCATCCCAGGGTTTTACAGGGGTCTTCTCGATGGGCTGAAAAGATGTTTCCCTCTGGGGTGGCAGGGAAACTCTAGGCCCGGAAGTCGTCCCTACTGTGGTAGCCTGTGCAGGCTTCGCCAGGGCCGCCGCGACTCCTTCAATCGCACACTTCGCCGGGTGAATCGGGGCCTTCACGACCTTGGGCGCGTCTGAGGCCTTCACCTTAGGGGGAGGTTCACCACCTCGCCCCCCCCCCCCCTTGGCTTTATCGACGGCATCGACCGGGGCATAAAGCTTACCTCCTCCAGAGCATTGGCTCGTGGATGATGGGGTCAGTGACATCGCGCCCTGCCTGGCAGCCGAGGAGCCCGAACCAACGGCGCTCCCGGTGCCCGCCGACTCTCAGTGCTTTGCCTTTTGTTGGGCCCCTGTCACCGGAGCGCCCTCAATGGTCTTAGAAGACAGCTCAGACTTCTTCTTATCACCTGCTGCTGGGCTCTTCGCCTCCAGCCAGTCAGCGAGTCGTTTACGACGGTCCTTCATGGTCCGGACAGACATGTTTTTGCAGAACGCAGAGTCATCCTCCACGTGCGACCTGTCGGCGCGTAGACAGTTGAGACACCGGGAGTGCTCGTCCTCCTTAAAGACGTTATGCAGTCCACATCCTGGGCAGTTCCTAAACAGTTTGGATCCAGTAGGCGTTAAATCTCCTTTGTCCTAGACCATGTCCGAATCGGGGTAGGTCTCAAAGGTCTTCTGGAATCCTCCAAGAAGTGTATTCGTCAAAAACACGCAGTAAAAGCTCGAGAGCTACAGCACAAGGACTCCCAACACTTGAACGTGCGGTCAAAATCTGAAGATGGCTGCCACAGGAGGGGCTTAGGTAGAGGGCAGTCATTTGCTGGGGGCAGTATGACCCAGAGACCAGTTACTAGTAGAAAGACAGTTCAGAAACTAAACTGAAACTGATTTTCTTCTTTACCGAGGATTCCCAGCCTGACGACGGGGAATATTCATGAGCATGTGAATCCATGCCAGATCACATGCTGAAGAACTGTAACACTTTTGCTTGTGTATAAGCTACCTAGATTGATCTGGCTTGTCCAGTAGGTTCCCCTGTTTCACTAAACCGAGGGTGCCTCCTAAACATTTGCCCACCAGGTCAGATTTTAGAAATCCATTTTAATAACTGCATTTTGTAAATTAAATATTTGAGCAGGTTACTCTTATTAGGTATAGAGCTTAAGTTCACTTTTACTGATCACCCACAGGTGAACGAGATTTGCGAATGTTTAAACATTCTCCTTAAAGAAAGGATAGTTAAAGATCAAGAGTACTTTAAAGAAGGGGTGGTTACATTGCTTTCCTCTATTTTTTTATTTATTTTTATTTATTGGTGCATTTGGAAGAACATTGCCAACCTTTTACACTACACATGTACATAGTAAAACATTTAAAACAATCACACATTCAATTCATTTATCATCTCACATTTCCATAACCAATGTTAAAATACATAGCACACACATGCAGGGAGTGCCTAGCTTCTGAGATATTCAACTTTATCAAAGCCAGTTGCCAGATGTGCAATGTGGCAGAAACGATCACTAATGATTCTGCTCCCATGATCATGGCCAATAATTGGTCTGACACAAGCCTAACATTCTCAGAACTATTCTCATATTCCTCTGCAAGTACCCCACAGTTGGTGAGAATATGTCTTTGAGTCTCAACATGACACAAGCGTAATCTGCAAATCCGGAGTACCCATGGTATTCCTAGCCAAGTACCCGTATTTTCAATAACTGGGAGGAGATTAAGGCGTAACGCAAGACTAAATCTGGTCAGTATGGGGGTGCTTAATTTAATTAAATGGGTCCTCGGAGAGTCAATAGTAAAACTCTGCTGGGAGTATTTCTCATATCGGCAGAGCTTGGTGAGTGGTCAATTGCTTGTGACATAGCCAATTGCCTTGTTTTCTGCTCAAGCTTCAATAGATAAAAATCCTGCCATGATTTGGGAGGATTGTCTATACCTAATTCCTTAAAATGGGACATGACTAAATCAATCAGTTCTCTATACCACAGGCTTTTGGAGAATCGCCTAGCATGAAGAGGTGTTAGATTAAGCAACATCACCTCCTGCTGCCCGCTAAACTGAATCTTTGCCCAAAATGTACTTTACTTTTATTTTACGTTATTTGTAATGCGCACCTTGGACCCGAAGGCATTAGGGAGCAGACAAGGTAACAGACCAACATATAACAAGATGGTGCAGTTGTAAGACCGAATAGCTATGGCAGGGTGTAGTGGAAATCAATGTCTGAATTCAGGATAATAGCAGGGTTTTAAAATCTTTCTTAAATGCAATCAAGGAGCTTTGGCTTCTTAAGGCTGCAGGTAGCTGATTCTAAAGCTTGGGTGCCGCTAGAAAGAACGCTCCATTCTCGGCTTTCTTTGTTCTACTACGAGGGAGGAACAAGTAGTTCTGGCCACAGGACCTAAGTTCCCTTCAAGTGACCTTCTCAATGATATGATCCTGCATGTAGGAAGGCATAAGGCCAAGCCTGCATTTAAATGTTATAACCAATAACATGAACTTGGCCCGTGCCTCTACCGCGAGCCAATGCAGGGAGTGCCTAGCCTCCGAGACATGATTACGGTGGGATAAACCAACCACGACTCCGACAGTCCCATTTTGTACAATCTGGAGTCTGTTTACATCCCGCTAACAAAGACCGACCAAGAAACTACTGCAGTAGTCGATCTGAGCCCCTATTATGGCTCTAGCGATAGTTTCAGAGTTAGCCTGTGTAATAAGGGGTCTAAGGTGCGATAACAATTTGACATAGTAAACAGAGGCTGAGACCACACTGGCTACATGAGACCTCATGGAAAGTGTCTGGTCAAGGATCACCCCCAGGAGTTTTATTTTAGATAAGGGGGTGATGTCATGCCCTAGCCTAAAACATCTATATGCCAGATCCAGCTTGACTATTGAGACTGCATTGCCCACAATCATCAATTCAGTCTTCTCTTTCTTCAATGCATCCACTTCTCTATAAGAGTGAAAACTCTATTTTGTTCCTGTTCGTCCTGCTAGTGAGAGCCTGAAAGGGGGACTCCACACTGGGTGTCGTCAGCGTAGTTCGAAAACATACCCCCTTCCAACTTTAAAAAAGAGAAGAAAGGGGCCATGAAGATGTTATAAAGGCAAGGGGATGTACTCGCCACTTGCGGAACCCCAAAGAGGACAGGAATCGGGGTGGCCTCTGCTTTGTCGGAACATACTCTGTTAGGTCTATTCTCCAGAAAACAAGCAATCCAGGACACTGCCACAGGCGAGAAGTTAGCAACCTCCACCAGTCTAGACATCAAGATGGAATGTTGAACCAAGTCGAATGTAGCTGACTGGTCCAATGATATTAAGAGGGAAAGGGAGCCATTGTCCAGCCGACCCAGTAGTCTAGACTTCAGCTCGAGAAGCGAGGTCTCAGTACCAAAACCTTGTCTGAATCCAGATTGATGAGGGTTCAGAACGGGGTAATTTAGGTGCTGCGAGATCTGGCCGTAGGTGACCCTTTTGAGTATTTTTAACAAAAAAGGGCTATTAGATATGGGACGGTAGTTAAGAGGATTATCCCTTGGTAAACCTGTTTTTTTCAAAATAGGTGTAACCATGTGTTATGAGCCACCATGCCTTTAAGCGGTGGGCCTGCCCACCAAGAGGCATATGCGTCCTGGTTTTGTAAGCACCCGACCTAACCCGGGTTAACACTGGCGACGAGGCCTGTCCCCACACCCCAGGATCCTTCTGTCTTCCTCGCCGGTAGTCCGCCGTGCATCCTTCCTCCCACCCGCGCAGCCGGTGATCCCACCGGCTGGTCCTCCTTCAGCGCATGCGCTGGCAGTCTGCCAAGCGCCTTCATCCTCAAGCGGCTGGTGAACCCACCACGCCAGCCCTGCGCCTCCTTCCGCATCCACAGCTTGCCTTCACACGCGACCCATCCTGGGATGCAACGAAACGCCGGCCGAGGGCTAAGGCGCCCCGCCCCCAGAGGCTACACGAGGCCTGAAGCCTCATACATCACTCCGGACCTGACTCAAACTGTAGGGTGAGTCCACACACCACCAGGTGCACCTCTAACCATTTCCCAGCACACGCAGTGCAACACTAAACACCCTGGAGGGGCCAGGAGTCCAGCAGACCAAGATCAAAGGCACCCCTAGTGAGTGTTGCCACATCCACCGCTGGGCAACCCCCAAGACCTGGAAACCCCCCCCCCCCCCCCTACACGATGACCTAGTCACCTACCCCAAGGGTCCACGGCCACCGGGGCGCAGAACCGGAACCTCCTTCCACCCTGGGGGTGGCACAGCCCACAGTTCCACTACACAGAAGAGGGGCACTCAACGCCTACACCCCAGGCAGGCTCATCTTTCCATCACCATGAGCAACCCCAGCAATCCACCGTCACCCCAGCCAGTCTGCACCGCTAAATCCATACAACTGCGGATGCCTTTGCCTTTTACCACAACTCCACAAGCCACAAAGGGCCGTGATGGACTGAGTGGATGGAAGATTTTCACCACTTTGTAAAGGGATCAGGAGATGGCGACTCCCCACACATAAGAGACATCTTCCTTAACTTAGTGGGGGGGGGGAGATAAAGACTATTGTCAAAACCATCCCAGCAGCTGAGCAAAATAACTTTGCAGCCCTTATCAAAGCCCTAGACAAATTACTCATAATCAAACCCAACCGTGACTATGAGAGGTATCTATTCAACCAGTGCTCACAGAAACCACAAGAGACTGTAGACAAATATATAACTCGCTTAAGGGTGAAAGGAACCCACTGCCAATTTGATGCCTTCTCACTAGATGAAGCCATTCGTCTGAGGATCATTGAAGGCTGTCTGTCACCCACACTCGAGAAGCAATTACTGAAAAAGCCCCTCACAATCCCAGAGGTCAATGAGCTCGCCCGAATTTTTGAGAGGGTTCATGCTCAAGCCGCGTCCATGACAGGCGCCACCACACCAAAACACACCGCCATCCAACGTGAAAGATAACCAGGCCCATGCATGGAGGACATGATATTGCAACTGAACAACTCCTAGCAGCAATCCAACCACCCCGCGGCATGGCATTACCACACTTGGGATCCTGCCCAGCCTTATCACAAAGGTGCACAAACTGCGGAAGAGAAGGACATTTCCAATCGGTGTGCAGAGAAGGGAGACCATTTCCCACCATGCGGCCTCAAGCACCCATGAGGACACCTCTCCGCCCCCAACACCGCCCCAATATGGTCAACCAAGATACTATCAACCAAACCAACGTCGATATGTGAGTGCTGTCGACGAATACCAATTTCAAGACTACCTGCCAACTCATGATTTTACAGAACAACCACCATACCTATCAGACGAGTATGACAACCCACCGGAAGGCTATGCAGAAGGATGTATACTACCACTAGCCCGCAACAACACCTGAAGCTATGTATGATGACCCAACCCCAAACAACGAGTACGTCAATCTTGTGCTCGACAGCAAAGAAGCCAGAGAAGCCCCGAAAATACCAATCATAATGGGCAACTGCCTGTTTCACTTCATGGTAGACTCGGTTGCCACCGTGAACATTATGGGCGAGCATGAATATCTAAAACTCCTGAATCCGCTGGCGCTCGGACCGGCACAATCCAGTATCTTCCAGTGGGGGGCAGCCACTCCACTAAAGACCATCAGACACTTCGCGCGCCGCCTCCTCCTCAAAGGACGACAGGTGGACACCACCATCCATGTCATCAGGTCCCTTACCAAAGGTCGGTGCCTCTTCAGTTACTACACTGCCTCGCGCTTGGGGCTGATTTACATCCACGTGGAGGTTGGCGACATAATCACTTCAACCACGCTTAAACAGGACCCAAGGGAATGGATTGAGGCCATCCTCCACGGACACTCCCAAAACCTCATCACCAAAACAGACATTATGCAAAAATGTCCGCAACTGTGCACTGGGCTGGGAAAACTCAAAGGTCCCCCAATCAAACTGCACATAGATCCAACAGTGAGACCTGTTCTGCAACACCCGAGGAGAGTCGGATTTCACCTCCAAGAAGCTGTCTCCAATGAACTTGACCAACTACTCGCCGATGGCATAATCAAGCCCGCCACAGGGCCAACACCATGGGTCTCTTCCCCTAGTCATCGTACCAAAAGAAGGTGGCAGACTACGCTTATGTGTCGACATGAGAATGGCTAACACCGCCATCCAACGTGAAAGATAACCAGGCCCATGCATGGAGGACATGATAGTGCAACTGAACAACGCCCGCATGTTATCCAAACTCGACCTGATACAGGGTTATCACCAGCTGGAAATACACCCCGACTCAAGAGTAATAACGACATTTGCCACACACAATGGCCTATTCAGATACCGTAGGTTGAACTTCGGCATCTTGTCTGCGGCCGAAATTTTCCAGGAGGCCGCGAGACAGATCATCAGACCAATCCAGAAAGCCCTAAACTACAGCGATGATATCCTCATCTTCGGCTCGTCCAAAGAGACACATGATGCTGCTCCCCAGTACAAGCTGCCGGACTCACGCTCAATATCGTCAAATGTCGTTCCAGCAAGTCGGAACTAAAACATTTTTGGTCACATCTTTTCCAGTGAGGGGATGATGCCAGACCCCGAGAAAGTAGACGCCATCACTACATTGAAAGAACCACAAGTGGCTGACGTCCACTCCTTCCTTGGCATGGCCGGATATTGTGTAAGGTACATACCTCACTATGTCTCGATCACAGAACCGCTCAGGAGACTCGTACAGATGGACGTGAATTTCGAGTGGTCCCCCGGCATGCCCGCACACATTTGGAGCGATCAAACAAGCCCTCATGAAGGCTCACCGATTAGCCTATTTCAACCCATCCTGGCACACCGAAGTGATGGTGGACGCCAGCCTGGTTGGCCTGGGAGCCATTCTAGCACAGACGAGTGGCACTGACATCAACCTCAGACACATCGTGGCATATGCCAGCAGGGCGCAATCTGCCCCAGAGACAGCCTACTCGCAGGCTGAGAAGGAAAGCCTGGCCGCAGTCTGGGCATACGCACATTGTTATAACTTTGTGATCGGTAAAAGGTTCACCCTAATCACCGATCACCAGGCGTTGCTCTCTTTTTGGCAACCCACACACGAAAATGCCTCTGAGGATAGGGCGCTGGGACATCCGCCTCCAGGAGTACGACTATGACATTCTACACCGCTCTGGAGGCGACCTGAACCCCGCTATTTGTCGAGGCATCTGGTGGGACCCCCACTAACCTGGGGCGGTGATCGAATACATAGACTATATGGTGGCAAACTCAGTACCACCTGCACTATCGATGGAAATGGTGGCCACAACATTGGCGGCAGACCCTACCTCACTTGCAATCAGCCTCATGTCCGCCAATAAGTGGAAGGGCTACCGACGTGCAACTTTGGCCCACCGGGGGCTGTGTAAAGAGGAAATAGAAAGGCTAGCCAGAGTATACAATGAGCTGGCCGTGAAAGACCACAACATACTCCTCAGAGGCTGCCGCATTGTCATCCCCGCTGCCCTGAGAGCAGATGTTGTCCGCACCGCACATGAAGGACATCGTGGAGCCGGAAACACGAAAAAGCAACTACGGCGCCACATATCATTTCCATCCATGGACACAGCAGTGGACGAATGGATAAAGAACTGCCACGCCTGCCAGTGCACGTAGCCTGCTGAACCTCCGAGCCCACTGCAACACACACAAATACCAGACCGGCCCTGGTTCACTGCTACGGCCCAATGGAATCCGGCGAATACTTCCTTCTTCTAATTGATGAGTGTTAGGGAGAATTCTCATTTTATGCCTAATTTCCCTTACCTAAAGAGTCCCCCAGCAGCTTTGCTGGATTTGAAGGGTTTGTTTTTTACCTGCTAAGCGTGAGACTCTTTTTCCCACTCTTAGGCATTTTTGCTATGTGTGTTCTAGGCTATTTTTGTGTTTAATGCTTATGGGATCTTCTCAGCCCCATAGGAACCATCTTTATTCACATGTGTTACACAGCACCTTCAGTGCGGTGACACAGGGGTGTCGTAGTGATCACCAAACATAGACTCAATACCCTGGGACTGACCACTGTCTCCCAGGGCATGTAAAGTCCCCATTGACTTTACTAGTCAAATCCAATGAACTAAACCAGTACAACCCATCTTACTATGGAGGTACTGGAAGGGGTTAATAGTTTTTCCCCTATGTTCATTTTCGAGAGTGTACCCTACAGTACCTCCCTCAAAAGTTTCTGGCTGGTGGCAGTGGTTACTACCATAAATATTTGACCGCAAATATTTCTCTATGTGATTTTCCCATTGTTCGAGGCTACCACTTTTTCTGACAGCCTCTAACATACTGCCGGTGCATTTTAATATTAACTTTGCTCCGGTAGGTTTTATTTGCCAGAACTTTAATATAACTTCTTTCTCGTGTCTTTCTCTACAATCCTAACCCAGGTCGGCGATCCTTTGTTCGTCCGTTTGACGGGCTTCTGCCCAGAAGCCCTTCTTCCGGCGCCACCCAGTCTGGGGTGGGTCCATTGTGTGGGAGGGGGAGTAGGACCCCTGGACAGGGTTGCCTCAGCAACCCATGTCGCACTCTATCCTGATAGGCTGGAGGGTCTCCCGCCAAGATGACCACTCCACTGTGTGAGTGACAGCTAGGCTGTATGAATGGGAATCTATTTGCATAAAAGCAGGGTCCTGAGGGCTGGAAGAGCAAGACGTCGCAACTGGAACTAAGAAGCCGAAGAGTAGAGAAGCCAAAGACATCTGCTTCGACTGAACCACCGGTGAAGCCCTGCTGCAGCGTCTCACCACTTTTCTCCACGCGACGAGACAAGATCTTCACCTGCAAGAGCCTTCTTCCCTTGAGCTGGTGGGGCCAACCAGTTTGCCAATCGCCTTCCCGGACCTGCCTTGGTCGAATCTCCCGTACCTTGTACTCGGAGGCCAGATAGCCAGGCACCAGTGCACCCGGACCGCAATTTAAAGGAGCATACCTTTTATTCGTCGGGCAGCACTGCGGCTGGTTTCATCCCTGGGTAGTGCAGTAACTCGAACCTTCCTCCACAACGAGAGCATCTCTTCCTCTGCTGGATCACACGAACTGCCGGAACTACCAGGAACAACCGCCACCGCATGAGCCACTTCTCCATTTTAAGGTACATTGTTTCGCCAGACCGCCCTTTCTTCGTGGTAGTGCTAAAGGTGTTATAAATCCTTTACATACCTGTTGGGTTGGCCGCCCCTCTCTCATAACATTGTCTTTCCAACTTCTGCAACCACCTTTTCCAATATCGTTAACCAAAGACTTGACTGCAGCTATAAGAACATTTTCTCCTGGGCCCTTGCCCTGTACCACTAAGTCTGGCACAGGCCTACTGACTCTGGTTGCATTTGTTAGATCTGGCTTCTCGAGATTGATTCTCCATTCGAACTGTGTGGTGCACCCCCTTCTTATAATTACTTTCTTCCCACTGCATAATCATTGTGAAATGCCATTTTGCTCAGTTTTCATTTTAAGTATTGCTTACACTGATACACTGTCTTGCTGAACTGGTTCACAACTGATGGGAAGTGTTAGGGTGTATAAGAACCTATTTCTGAATAACATGTGCTTTCCCTCCCTTGTGAGGAATTGTTAGATGATCCCTTGTGTGTAGTTTTCACTGTGCCGTTTTGCTCAGTTTTCACTCTGGTTCACTTGGTCTACAATTCATATAGGGAGTGTGTATATTTTTTCCTTGCCTTAATTTAACTTGCTTGATACTTGTGATACATGTGTTTTATTAGAAGTGTATAAAATAAATATATATCTACTTTTGAACTACAAAGCTTTGGTCAGTGTTTCCTTGTTCCATAGTCTAATGGGCCTATTGTGTAAACCCTGAATACTGCTCATCTCCCTCTTGAGATAAGTCTGACTGCTCAGCCACAGCTACCAACTAAGGGGGTAATTCATAGAATTCAGTGCAAAAGTGGCACACGCGGCTGGCGCACAGTGTGCGCGTGCGGCAGTCTGCGCCAGTCGCGTGCACCAAAATCCATTTCCGCGCACAGCGTATTCGTGGATTTAAACATCCATAACCAGCCGTGGTGCAGAGTGGCGCAGTGACCCTGCAGCAGCGCCAGTTATGCCCCCAACCCCTCCCCGTGCGCCATGAACAGCGCACAAATCCCATACATGCTGCACAGGCCAGTGGACCAGCATACAGCCCCCAACCACGAATACGCCTGTAAAACTGCCCGCGCACCCCTCCGAATACACGTACCCTGCTGCGCAGGGAGAATCACACGCGATAGGCCCTGTGCGAGCGGGGTACGTGTATTTCGGGCGTGCGCAGGCAGTTTTACACACGATTGGCCCTGTGTGAGCAGGGTACGTGTATTTCGGGGATGCGCGGGCAGTTTCACACGCGATTGGCCCTGTGCGAGCGGGGTACGTGTATTACGGGGGTACGCAGGGAGAATCTCACGCGATTGGCCCTGTGCAAGTGGGGTACGTGTATTTCGGGGGTGCGTGGGCAGTTTTACATGCGATTGGCCCTGTGCGAGCGGGGTACGTGTATAACGGGGGTGCGTTGGAAGTTGCACACGCGATTGGCCCTGTGCGAGCGAGGTATGTGTATTTTGGGGGTGCGCTGGAAGTTTTACCCGCGATTGCCCCTATGCGAGCGGGGTACGTGTATTTCGGGGGTGCGCGGGAAGTTTTACCTGCGATTGGCCCTGTGCGAGTGGGTTATGTGTATTTCGGGGGTGCGCGGGCAGTTTTACACGCGATTGGCCCTGTGCGAGCGGGGTATGTGTATTACGGGGGTGCGCGGGCAGTTTTACACACGATTGGCCCTGTGCGAGCGGGGTACATGTATTTCGGGTGTGCCCCAAATAATTGGCAGTGTGTGTCCTCCCAGGTGTGCCCTCTCCCCCCTCCCCAGGGCCTGCAGGTAGACCACAACACAGGGGCACACACTGCATCCCTGGCCATGCCCCACAGGCAGCCCATCCACCCTGGCGAAGCCCCCCAGCCAGCCCACATGTCACCACACACACGTGAGCACTGACTCATGTCCCCCAGCACCCCCATCCACCCAGCATTGACGGGCACCTGCCAGCAGGCCCCGACTCATGTCCCCCAGCACCCCCATCCACCCAGCATTGACGGGCACCTGCCAGCAGGCCCCGACTCATGTCCCCCAGGACCCCCATCTGCTCACCATTGAGGGTCAGACCCCGACTCATGTCCCCCAGCACCCCATCCACTCAGCATTGAGGGTCAGACCCCGACTCATGTCCCCCAGCATCCCCATCCACCCAGCATTGACGGGCACCTGCCAGCAGGCCCCGTCTCATGTCCCCCAGCACCCCCATCCACCCAGCATTGACGGGCACCTGCCAGCAGGCCCTGACTCATGTCCCCCAGCACCCCCATCCACCCAGCATTGAGAGTCAGGCCCTGACTCATGTCTCCCAGCACCCCCATCCACCCAGCATTGACGGGCTCCTGCCAGCAGGCCCCGACTCATGTCCCCCAGCACCCCCATCCACCCAGCATTGACGGGCACCTGCCAGCAGGCCCCGACTCATGTCCCCCAGCACCCCCATCTGCTCACCATTGAGGGTCAGACCCCGACTCATGTCCCCCAGCACCCCATCCACTCAGCATTGAGGGTCAGACCCCGACTCATGTCCCCCAGCACCCCCATCCACCCAGCATTGACGGGCACCTGCCAGCAGGCCCCGACTCATGTCCCCCAGCACCCCCATCCACCCAGCATTGAGGGTCAGGCCCCGACTCATGTCCCCCAGCATCCCCATCTACCCAGCATTGACGGGCACCTGCCAGCAGGCCCCGACTCATGTCCCCCAACACCCCCATCCACCCAGCATTGAGGGTCAGGCCCCGACTCATGTCCCCCAGCACCCCATCCACCCGGCATTGAGGGTCAGGCCCCGACTCATGTCCCCCAGCACCCCCATCATCCAGCATTGAGGGTCAGGCCCCGACTCAGGCCCCCACACAACATGTCATGAAGATGCACATTCATGGGCCTCATGTCCAACAAAATCCCACTGCACACTACCCCAGTCTTCAGACAGAACCAAGTTTCCCATTCACCCCACACTGAAAGGCTTATTACTTGTCACTAACCAAAAGTCAAATATGCACATCAACACATGTCCGTCACACACACACACACTGGGTGCGAGTGATTGTGTAAACCCACATTGTGACATGCAGTAAACCAAAGAGCAAATACCACACATGGAAGTAAGAAATCAAAATGTATTGTGCACAAAAATAATAAAAAATATTCAAAGCATGTAAATCATAAACCAGAAAAAAGGCATGTCCAAAACAAAAAAAATAATAATGATGCCACAATCCAAATGAATCCAAAATAAAGTTTGTCAGAAATCCTTGTCCACCAAAGTAAATCCAAAGGAAACCAAAATCCATTGATCCATGGTGAGGGTAAATGATGCAATAAAAAAAATCCACTGTCCAACTATGTACAAATATTGAAACAAGGGTCCATGAGCCCCACAAATGAAATGAAACCTATATACAAAGCCCTACCTAATTTACAAATATATACAAAAACGTGGGGCATTGTCCAAGCGTCCCCAAATAAAAATTAAAAGAAAGGAAACCTATCACTAACTAACTATATACAATGGCGGCGGGCAAGTCCTGCGGCTCACTCTGTGATGTTGCGGGCCAGGGCATCATTGAACTCCATGTCTATCTCCTGGAGGCGGGACTCTGTCCTGGCCCCGAGGTCTCGCAGGGATGCACTCATGGCCTTTTCCAACTCCCTGCGAGTTGCCTCGAGGCACTCAGCCCGCCTCAACGCCCGACGCATGGAGAACTCCGCCCTGACCATGGTGAGCCGCGCCTCTTCCGCCTGCCGCTGCTCCGCATCTATACGCTGGCCCAACCGTAGCCACAAGGAAGATCCTCCCATTCCAGGGTTCTCCTGCCCTCAGGCCGATGACTGCCCCCCTGCGGTTGATGGCCCCGAGCCATCATGGCTCCCACCTAGAGCCTGCTGCTGCTGTCCATGTGCCCTGTCCGATGATGCCTGCACATCCTCCATCTGCTGGTCTCCAGTTGTTGGCGTGTCCACCCCTGCTGGACCGCCGACTCCCGACTGTGGAAGGGATGGGATCTCCACCAAGCTGGCTATGTTGGTCGGGCCAGGTCCACAGGGGGCCCTGGTGGAATCTGGGCCAGAAGACGGTAGGGAGAACGAATGGTGCATAGTCTCCACAGAGGAGGAGAGGTCCGCCAGAGTGCGCGACACATGTAGGAACCCACCGACCAGGGCCCCTCCCAACAGTGCCACGTTTCCACGCAGCTCTTTGTGATGGCGTGCGTGCTCTCCCCAGGAAGCACGCACGTCATCACGAATGTCAAGCGTGCGCAACGCGACTCCAATCAGGACGGAGCCCATACGGTCATGGGACCCCTCGTCCGCAGGTAGTGGAGAGCCAGATGACGTGGGCCTTCCCCCCTACCTGCGGACGGGCCTGGGACGGGGCATCCCTGCTGGTGCATGGTGGTGCAGTCACAGGGTCAGGGACAGCGACATGCACAGGCCCCTCCGCGGTGACATGTGCTACCTCCTGACCCTGGCCCTGGACTGCACCGCTTGCACCAGTGCTACTAACCCCACCAGGCCACATGTGCGGCTCAGTAGCTGGTTCCTCCTCCTCTGTGGAGACCAACAACCTGGATGTCTCTGCACCGTCTTCCGCCATTGCAAGCCCCTGTGGGGGCTCACCCGGCCCTTCCGCTACAGCCTCAGTGGCAGACGCAGCACCAGTCCCCTCGCTCCCGGATGATGGCAATTCCTGGGAGGGTGGCTGGGCCTTGCGTCGCCGCCCGGTGGAGGCATCTCCGCCGCTTGGCTCCACAGCGCCGTCTCTGCCCTCTTCTTCACTCGATGCTGCGTAGAAGGAGACATAGAACACACGCATCAGGGCACTGTACAATAGTCCCCTAGACAGGAAGCAATAACACATGAGTGGCACTGTCAATCGTCACTTCCATCCTGTCCCTTCAGAACACATGGGTCAAGCACGCAACACACATGCAGAAACAGGCATGGCGCATGCAATCAACATCAGCATCCATGTACAAGGCCCTCCATGGACATAAATGTTGCCTTCAAACTCGCATGCATCATGGCTCATACTGATCCCATGCACACACATCACCGGAGGGTCATGCATCATGGCTCGTACACCACAGACACAGTGGATACAACGGTGACCAGACTGCATGAGTGAATCTACACATCACGGACATGTGTCATGCATCCATGGCGTTTCAAAGTCACACACATGCTTCTCAGACACACAGACATGCACACCATACATGTACATGAGAGCAGCACCCATCTCTCACCCCCACCCATGTCCAAGAACAGGGACTGGCATGCATTCATGTGTGCATTCCGCATGCAGCTCCCCATGTCTCATTGGAACACATGCACCATCCATGTGGTTCACGCATTACTGGTCTCACATGCATTACCATGATGTCCCGGCGCACACACATCCATACATGGCTTATGTTACACATACTGGCAAGTAGCTGACTACCAGCACACTGCAACATGCCCTGTTTCACACAGCAATGCATGGCCACTTACCGCTCGACTCCAGACGGGCATGCATCCTGAGGATCTGGTGGCGAAGCACTGGGCGAATGCACTCCAGGACCCTCATCTGCTGGTTGGTAAGCTGGTCCTGGCGCCCCACTGCATCCTCTGCCTCTTAGAGGAACCAGGCCTTCCTGAGGGTCCTGGACTTGTAGTCCTCCCAGAGCTTCTGGATGTGTCTCAGGTCTCGGGGTGCCACCCCCTCTGTGGAGATGGCACCCACGATGTCCGTCCAGATCCTCCTCCGGCCTTCCTTGTCGGGGCGCGATGGTGTGAAGAGGGCATCATAATGCCCCAGGACATGCTCCACCAGGACACCAACTTCCTTCTCACTGAAGCTGGTGGCCCTCTGCCTCTCTGGCTGGGGGTCGCAAGTGGTCTCGGATGGTGTTTGCCCCGTCATAGCGACCCCCGAGGCAGGCGTAGGTAGGCAACTGGGTCCTGGGGCTGGGCTGTGGAGCGATGGTATCCCAGTCGGGAGTCTTCTGTTCCAGCAGCGGTGGACACAGCAACTGGACCCCTGCAGATGGCTGACATACAGGCACCAAATAGCAGGGCACGTGGGCAGCAGGCAGACAGCAGCAGATGGCAGGTGGGAGCGTGCTCTGGGTTCTTGGGGGCAGGAAAATGGTCTTTTGGGCAGGAGCGTGGTCTTCCGTGTGTTTTTGCGTGGCCAGCTTGATACGGAGTGATTTGGCACGTAAAAAAAGTGCACGTCAGCGTGTAATTCGAGGAAAGGCCCTTAGCGCGTAAGCGCGTCTGTGACCTGACGCGCGCGGGTGTTTCCCTCAACACGGGTTAAAAGTGAGTGGGTCCCGGCAGTTCGCTGTACGTGCCTTTTGTGGAGACCGACGTGTGTGTTGCTACTTCTTGTTGTTTTGCGCACCATCACTACTTCACAGCTATCAAGGACGTATCTCTTCTTTTGGCGGGCGTATTGGCTACGCGTGTTTTTCATTATCACGCTAGTCTGACGGTGAGTCGTGCACGCTATTTTTCCCACTGTGGGTGCCCCTGTGTATCGCGTACTCGTTTTCGAGGTCATAGTAGCCTGCGTGTCCCACGCGTATGTGTTTTTCGTGTCCCTGGGTGCCACCGTGTACTGCGGGAGGTTAATTCCACACACGTGGGCTACCGGGGTGCGTGCCCAGTTTTACTGCAGTTTTGGGGTGCCTGAGCGTTGCGTGACCCGTCACTTCATCACCGGGGTCACATACAGCCTTGCAGGTGCAGGGGTGCTTATAAAATCTTGTATCCCACCCCCTTCACCCCAATCGCCCAGGACAATTGTGGTGTACACCTCCCATTGGCACTTCTCCATCTGTGCCGGCACTACTCCATCTGTGCCATGGTTGGGAGGCCACCAAAGGTGAGGGGTGCCTCAGTTGGGCATACACCTCGTGGCAGGTGTGGTCAGGGACGTGTCCGGGGTGACCACGGAGTAGGGGGACTCCAGGGTGTCCAGGGTGGCTGCAGAGGGGAAGAGGCAGGGGTGCGCCAGCTCAGGGTGATGTTGAGCCACGTGTTGGTGTAGTCATGCCACCACCCCCTGCGGCTCCGGTAGATGCAGTTCTTGCATCTGGTACTGGCTCCCGTGTGACCCGGCAGTCCGTTTCATCGACTGCCACGGGCCCAAGGGTAGTGGTAGCTGCAGGTGCAGCTGTGGACACCACCAGCCAGGCTCAGGGTCTGCCAGCGCAGGCTGCGTTGGCACTTGAAGAGTCACTGGAAGATTTCCAGCAGGTTAGGAGGAACACCGTAGGTGCACGCAGGTCTGCCCTGACCGAGACACGTGTCCCTGGGGCAGCAATGTCATCTGCTGCCCCGAACAGCCGGGTGTTGGCAAGTGCAGGGGCAGATGCTGCCAACAACACCCCGGTTGTGAGTCTACCAACCAGGACTGTCGCGGTCAATGACCCTGGCACAGCGGATGTTGCTGCGCAGGGTCCATTCCAGGGCACCCAGCAGCCACTGACGCAAGTCAGGCCTTCGGTCGCCTTCAACCTGCCACTCCCTTGGTACAATCCACCGGTCCCACTGGCCATACTGATCAGGGCGGCATTCGCCAGCCATGGTCCACGCCACCATCCAAGAGGAGGAAGGTTGCATCTGCAGCACAGACTGGGACCCCAGACACAGCCACGACCTCCTGCACGTCAAGAAAGAAGCCTTTCTGCAACCAGGAACTGGGTTCCCTTGTGTACTACGTGCAGGCCCACAGATGTGACATGCTAGTGTGGCCGAGTTGTCAAACTACGGTTGCCCATCGGAATACCCACTGGAAGCATGTCGCGGATAATGTGAGTGCATTCGGCCATGAGGTGCGCACAGCTGCCAAGTGCAAGAAGCGTTGGAATGACCTAAAACGCAGCGCTAAGGCCAAGCATGCCTCTAATTACAGCATGACTCTGGTGACTGGCGGTGGGCCACCACCTGAGGAGGATCACCTCACTCTGCATGAGGCACTCGTTGCGGAGTTCATACCACAAGAATCGGTCGAAGGAGTGGGAGAGATGCAGGACTTTAATGCCCAGTCCAGTGAGTGTTGTTGCCCTTCTGGCCCCCTTCCACTTCTCTAAGGTCATCAGCTTTCTGCGCCTCATCAATTTCCTTTCTTCTCCTGCTGTCCCCTCCTCCCTTTCTGTGGCTACCTCGCCTCCCTCTTCTGCCTCCAGCTTGGCTACCTTGCCTTCACCTTCTCTCTCTGCCCTCTCTCGGGCCCCTTCTACACCTCCGAAGGACGTACCTCTGAGCTGTACTCCTCCTCGGAAGTCCCTCAAGGATGGCAACCTTCTCCATATTGCCACTCTAAACTCTCGCTCTGCTGTCAAACTCCCCTCTAATATCTGCCGCTTCCTGGAAGAACTTTACCTCGATGTCCTCGGTCTCACCGAGTGTTACGCTCACCTGGCTCCCACAAGGGCATCGATCTGAACTGGACAGCTGCGGTCTCCACCAATGTGACGCGTAGTGCCGAGATGACGGACTGGACTGGCCCACCTAGCTTCGTTTGCTTGGCCCGTAGAAATATTCTTCTGCAAATGGAGAAAGGGAATTAACCACCCGTGGGGTTGAGCATTAACCCCCCCCCCCACTCCCGCTGATCTCCCCACTGATCACCTTTGATGTTCCCTCTTATAGTCTCACCTGATGTTGTGAAAAGATGAGCTCTCCATCCTGCATTGAGCGCAGGGGCGCGTAGATAACCAGTTGTTTCACTGGTTCGAAGGAATTGGTGAGTTCCAGAACAATATTGACTCTGAGATTCCCGGCAAGACCCCGTAAGTATGTAGTTCGTAAGAGTTCAAATGTCTGACTTTCATTCTGTCCGATTCCTTGCCGGTTGCAGCTTGACCCTAGCGAAGAGTTCCTTGTGGCAACCGGTAATATTCAGGTAAGGATTTGTATTATCCAACACAGTTCGATAAAATAATGTCAATATGTAACCTGTTGCTTTCTCCCTTATTCAGGCACTGAAAGAAAGTATGAAGTCTCGGGGAATAATGCCTCCGGCGGTAAAATCAGGTAAGTCTATTGTTGTGATGAGGTTTCCCCTTGTTTGTCCCTTTGTTTCACCTTGCTGTCCTTTTGTTTCCCCTTAGGGGCCGGGGGTTCGGCGAGAATGCAGTGGAAGCTGCGCCGACCGGTGAAGAGGAATAGTACCCCTGGTGGTAAAATCAGGTAAGTCTATGGGGGGTAACTAATATTGCCTCTGTGTATTCCCTTGGCTCACCTTGCTGTTCTCGTCTTCCCCTTAGGTGCCGCAGTGCGGCGGGAACATGCAGAAGGATGCGGTGGAATGTGAAGATGCTGCGAAGGCCAGTGAATTCAGCGCGGCGCTGCAGCAGTCGAGGCGACGTGCATAAAATAACTTCTTTCTTACAGCTCGAAGGCGCGATGGATCGGGAATTCAGGTAAGGATCAATGGTATTGCTCTTGTTCTAACCTTTTCTCCTTCTTTCTCCCTTTTTCTAGGAGCTCCGAACTCGAGGCGGGCGTGGCAGAAGACTGGATGCAGACTTGCAGGCACAGTGAGCGTTACGCGTGCTGCTCTTCGGGCGTGGTTTAAATAGCCTCCAAAGTAGTGGTAAGTATTCCTCCCCAGCCCCACCCGAGTAAAAAATAGTCCCTAAGGTAAGTAGTCCCTTCCAAGCCTCTTTTGGCTTGGAGCTCTTGCAGCATGGTCTGCATCAGGTAAGTTTTCAGCATGGTCTGCATCAGGTAAGTTTTAATCTATGAGCCTGACTCTCCATATGAGCCTGGTGCCAGGACTGCACCCAAATAGCCCCTAGCAGGGGTTGTTGGGCTTGCTTGGAATGACTTGATGCCTGCTTCCGGGGTTGCTGGACTTGGTCTGGGTCCCCAGGGGAAGCCATCATGACACCGAGACATGGTTTACGACCAGTTCTGTCACTAGCTTTGACACGCTCCTACCTCTTGGCTACAAGATCCTTTCTGCGCCTAGGCCCAACCGTCCTGGAGGGGGTGTAGCCCTGATCTTCCCTGAGTGGATTCCTGCCTCTGTCACTCCCACGCAGGTCTATTCTTCCTTTGAATGCCTCGTCTGCAGGCTCTCTCTCTCCCCTAGCCATTGCCTTACTGTGGTTACTATCTATCGGCCACCTGGTCAGATCTCCTCCTTCCTCGCTGAGTGGGTGGACCTCTCCTCCTCACTCCTGGCCTCAACCACTCAACTCCTCCTTCCTGGAGACTTCAACATCCACCTGGATGCCCCCTGTCCTCCCTCTGGACTCTTTTGCGACCTTTGGGACTCTCTCGCACTCACTATTCTCCCCTCTGGCCCAACTCATTCTGCAGGACACACTCTGGATGTCCTGATCTCCTCAGACCTTCCCCTCTCTATCCCTCTCTCCACCCCTCTCCTGGAGTGATAACTTTCTCCTCTCCTCCCACCTCACCCTCCCTACCCTCCAGGCCAAGCCACCTCCAGCACTGCCACCCACCTTCTTGGTCATTCGACCCATGAAGCGCGTGTCAGTTGAGGCTTTCGCCGCCACCTTCTCACCTCCTGCTCCCCCTTTGGCTGACTCTCACCCTGACACAGCCCTCTCAATGCTCCACTCTGCTATATCTGATACTCTTGATATCCTTGCCCCGTCATGAGAATCCGCCTGAAGTCCAAAGCCAAGTGCAACTCATGGTACGACTCAGACCTCGTCACCCTAAAACGGAAGTGCAGGGTGGCCGAGAGGAAATGGCATGCTTCGTGTTCATCCTCTGACAAACTGGCCTGCCGCCTGCTCTAAAGACAATACCGGCTCTCTGTCCTAACCAAGAAGAGAGCTCATATCCAAGCCCGCGTCTCTGCTGCATCAAACAACTCGGCCGAACTCTTAAAAATCTGCAAGGAACTGGCCAATCCTGCCGCAGTCTCTATCTCCCCTGTCCCCTCCCAGGCCCTCTGTACAGCACTGGCTTCTCACTTCATCTCTAAAACTCAGGACATCCTGTCCTCTCTCTCCTCCTATCCCGTGCCTCCCCCCACTCTCTGCTCCTCCCCTGGCCTCTCTGCAGCCACCTGACCTCCCTCCTTCTCTGCCTTTCCCCTGTTCTCCGCAGACAAGGTTTCTAGACAAGTCCGATCTATGAAAGTGTTGTCGAAACAGGTTCACCCCTGTTCCTCCAAAACTATCAAGGACCACATCGACTCCCTTGCTCCTGCCCTGGCTGATTCCTGCAATCACTCCTTCACCACTGGAGTCTTCCCGTCCCCCGTGAAGCACTCCCTTGTGCACCCTGTTCTTAAGAAACCCTCTGTCGACCCCTCCTGCCCGGCTAACTATCGCCCAATCTCCATCACCCCCCTTCCTGGGCAAGCTCCTGGAGAAACTGGCCATCTCCCAGCTCAATCACCACCCTGAATCTGTTGGTTGTCTTCATGACCATCAGTCTGGCTTCAGAGCTGCCAGAAGCACGGAAACTGCTCTCCTGAACATCCGTGAAGACCTGCTCTACAACCTTGACTCTAACACCCCTTGTGTTCTCATATTACTTGATCTCCCCTCTGCCTTTGACACTGTCAACCATGCCATCCTGCTCAACCGTCTACGTGATAACCTGGGTATCTGACTTCCTTCCTCTCCAACCGACCCTCCCAGGTTCAGCTGGGGTCTTTCCTCTCTGATATCTTTGTTCTACCTGTGGTGTCCCCCAGGGATCTAACCTCTCTCCCTGGTTGTTCAACCAATACCTGGCACTCCTTGCCCACCGCATTGCCGCTCTCTGCCCCAACTTTCAGTGCTATGCGGACGATACTCCGCTCATTTGCAGGCTACCCTCAGCCTCCGCCTCACCTTCCCTCATCTCTGACTGTTTGTCTGCCATCCAGGAGTGGTGTGCCGCCAATGACCTCTGCCTTAATGCCAGTAAGACTGAGATTCTGCGCATTGGCACATCCACTCCCTCCTTCCCTGCAGCTCTCTGACCGGCCTCCCTTGGCCCTCTTCCCGCTCCCAGCTGCATGGCTAAAAACCTCGGGGTCATCTTCGATTCCACACTCTCCTTCTCTCCTCACATCTCTGATTAAGAAGTCTAATTACCAGCTGTACCTCCTCAGAGGTATTCTTCCTTTCCTCTCCTTCCCCCAGAAGCTCACTGTCCCCAGAGCCCTGGTTCTCTCTAAGCTGGAATATTGTAACAGCCTCTAACTAACTAAATCTGCCTGCTTCTACTCTCCGCCCTCTGCAACTCATCCAGAACAGGACTGCAAGACTTGTCCTTGGCCTCAAGCCCAGGGATCGTATCTCTACAGGACTGAAATCTCTGCACTGGCACCCAGTGGCTGTGAGGATTAAGTTCAAAACCCTCTGCATTGTCTACAAGGCCTTCTGGGGCCGAAATACCTTCAACTCTCTCCTCCTAAATATCTTCCTTCTCGACCTCTCCGCTCTTCCTGCTACAACTCCCTCAGGGTCAGTCACTTCTTCAAGCAACGAGTCGGTGGTATATCTCTCTCTTCGGTAGGGGCCTCCCTCTGGAACAGCCTTCCTGCCTCCCTGAAACTTGAGGAGAACCATCTCCATTTCCGGGAGCACCTCAAAACCTTCCTCTTTGCTTCTGCTTTCACTCCCCCTCTCCCCTGTTGATTTTCCTGACAGATACTGCACTGGATACCTGGCCTCCCTTCTGATCTTGGGCCAGGCCCGCCAGTTGCCCACCTGCACTGCCTCCCTGGCAACCCCAGCACCTGGGGACTGTTTTTCTGTATCCTTACAGCCCCCCTTACCAGCACTTATGTTCTACATTTACCATACACTGCCACCTACTGGCCGTTTTGTTTATCTTATTTTATTGTACTATCTCTTGTACTGCACTTCCCCCCCCCTCTCCCTTCCCTCCCGCACTTCTCCCTCTCCCCTTCCCATGCACTTGCGCGATCTGAATGTCACCTGGCCTAGTAGGATCGTTCTCTGTCTTCCCTATGTTCCCCTTCCCTTGCCTCGTCGAGCCTTGAAACACTTGTGTATAGGCGGGTTATGAATACCATATCATATGTCCAGCCCATGTGTGTGTTGCCTGTGTGATGTGTTGTGCTTGACTGCCACTACATGCTATGTGTACATGGTTTTCATGTGCAAGTCATGCAATGCATCACTGATGCGTGCCTGCTGTGCAGGATGGTGGACATGTAGAGCATACGGGGACTGTCCTCATCACCACACTTGCATCCTACTCACATGCTAGTCACCCGGCTGCCCCTCCGGTCCATGTTCCAGCTCACTGGCCCTTCTGCATGTAGCCTGGGGTGTCTTTCCTCTCAGCACTGGGACTATGTCATTGCATGACTGACGTGCATGTGTCCTCTGCCTGCATGCGGGTACTCCACGTAGGCATGCTCCCTTGCCCCTCCACCCCCCCTGCATCCCAATTACAGCATTGCACTGTTGTGCATCATTTTGGCGTACTGCAATGGCCTATTCAAGCCTCCTGTGTACATCCTAACTTCCAACAGCCAACCTGCCAGACACATGCAGTGGGGTACATCCTCTGCCCTTCATGCAGGGTGTATCACTTGGACTGTGCAGATGGCAGATGCTCCGCAGGGACAAGAGTGCCCATTCATGCTCCACGTGCATTCCATGCATGTCCCTATATGTCCTTGCCTGGATGATCATTGTAGTACGTGTCTTGTATGAGCAACAATTAATGGGATTTCTTCAGCCATCCCATGGCCACTCTGGCCCTGTCCTGCATCACACACATGTTTAGGGTGTGTCAGTCTGTGTGTGGCACAGTCCTTCCCCAGTTTCTGGCCCACTGACTCTGTCCAACTGCTGTAGTGGCTTTTGCACACTTATGTGTACTACTGAGGGTTCGTCATGTGTCCTGCTTACTGTCCCGTCATCATCTGCTGTGTTGTCAGTTGACTCAGATGATGCAATTGATGCTAGTCAACACTGTCTGCCAATACACAGGTCTCTGGTCAGCCTTTTGCTACCATGCAAGGCATCCCTGCATTTCGACTTAGGGGGTGGCTTTGCTTGTAGCCATGCAACCCATTGCATGCACATTGCACGTGATGCCTGAACTAGCCCTTCCACTGCCTTCATGTTTTTGATACACATCATGAAATACTTGTTCATGTAGATAGTGGGTAATGTACACATGTTCTGCACTGCAACAACTCACTTCTGAGCCGTGTAACACCATTCTACATGCCTACTCACTGATGCAATGTCAAATTGACCAGGCATGCATGGCAGGTTCTGTTTTGTGTATGACATGTCTGCTTCATGTGTTGGCTGTCTGTGTGATGTCTATGTGTATGTGTGTCATGTGTTTCTGACATGTGTACTAATTTGTTTTTCTCTCCACATTTCAGGTGATGTCGCAATGGAGCCAGAGGATGGTGTTGTCATGCCAGGCACAGGGTTGTCATCACAACCACAAACCGGCACTAGTGGGGGTCGTGGGGTGGTAGACCACGAGAACCCACGTGTGCTTCAGTCCTTCTTGTCTTTGGCTGGCTATGATTCCAGCCCAGATGACCACTCTGACAGCCATGTTGATTTGGACGTGCATCAGGTCCATACGTCAGGGGTGAGTGATTCTGATGTGGGCACTTCTCTGTCCGCGACACCTGCACTGAGGGGCCGGACAGTGGTGGAACCTCCGCCTGTGGTGGATCGGGAAGCAGGGTCACCCTCCACACCAGTCGCTGATGTGCCTGGGGCATCACGTAGACGGGTCATGTAGGCGTGCAGCCGTGGGCGGTGCCAACCCAACGAGGACGCACGGTCCTTGGGTCCCGCAGGTGTCAAGCCCAGCAACGCGGTGGCCGTGCGCCACCGAGGTATACTGAGTGGGAGCAAGACATGACTGCCAATTCAGAACGTCAGGGGGCAGCACTTGATGACATCGCTGCGAGCATGGAATGTGTGGCCCAATCCGTGCTCCCCCTGCTAGGCAGGTGCTTCTCCAGCGGCAGGCGGTGCAGTCCATGGCCCGCTCGCTCCGGCTGGGCATGGCGGCCTCTGACAGGGCACGCCAGGCTGAAATGTTTTCTCTGCGTCAAGCAATTACTGCTCACGCAGAGGCACACATGGCGGCACTGAGGGCTGAGTCTCAGTCCCTCAGATCCACTCTGGATACCCTCTTGACATCCCAGAGGGTGCGGTCAGAGGAGAGGTTTGAGCAGCTTGAGCGTACCATCTCGGCTGAGCTACATGCTTGCCGGGAGGTGCATCGGTTGTCCAGCCAGACCACGCAGGAAGAACTCCGTGTTACCTTGCAAGAGGAAGCATGTGTATCACGGGAGGTTCTGCATGCAGACCTGTGTGTCATTGCCGCACAGAACCAAGCTCACCCGTCCGGCAGACTTGCTGCCGACGAGGGGCAAGCTGCGCCTAGGCGTGGTCAGGCTCCTGTGCCACGTCGTCCTTTACAGGATGAGGCAGACTCGGACGACTGATTATCTTCCACATAGCTCCCAATAGAGGTCCCCCCCAAGATAAGCAAAGCACTTCAGAACGATCGGACCGCTTTCATATGGCACAAAAAGAAAGCTAGAATACAACGGAAAATCCCAACGAGGCAGCTAGGCCTGGGAGGGCTGGGGGTACCTGATGTGGAGCGATATGCTCTTGCCGCGCAAATAGCTCCAATGCTAGCATGGGGAAGAGAGGACATGGCGAAGGGGTGGGTGGGAGTAGAGCAGGGGGTGACCACTATACCTTTGAGAATACTGCACGGGCTGAGGGCGGTGGATAGGGAGCCCAAAGGTGACCTGCTTCAAGCAACTAAGATCACACTGAAAGGTTGGGATCGAGCAATGAAAAAACAAAGCATTATCCCGGGGCTAGGTCCTTTTACCCCAATGGCCCACAACCAAAACTTCACACCAGGCATGCGGCCCAACTTCTGGAAACATCTGGGGACAAGGACAAATTCTATACTTGAAAGACTTCTTTCAGGAGGGAAATCCACTACAGTTGGAAGAGTGCAAACGGAAATTTGGGATAGGGGAAGCAGACAGGTACACTTATATCCAAATTCGCCACTGGATAACACATAAAGAAGTTAAGAAAGCAGCCACCAGGGCACCAATAGGACTTGAGATTACGCTACATGAAGGAGTTGAGTCGGGTGCCATTTCTAAATTATATAAATTGCTGGACAATGCACAAGTGAGTGACACCTTCGCATATATAGACAATTGGGGCAAAGACATGCGTGACCCCATCACTGAGGAGGAGTGAACACAGATCTGGAGAACACAAAGATCCTCCAGATGAACAGCCATTAGAGAGCCTGCGCTCAAGATCTGCTTTAGGTGGTACCTGACCCCCCAGAGATTGCACAAGATGAATCCCAGGTACTCATCCATGTGCTGGAGAAACTGCGGGAGCACTGGAGATCTGTTCCACATGTGGTGATCCTGCCCTAAAGCGACCATGTATTGGAAGGAAGTCCTGGGGCACATAAAAGAAATCACTGGGAAACAGCTGCCAGTTGCGCCAAAAGTTATTCTTTTGGGTACAACAGTTGAAGATACATACGCGGCTTCGGGCAATAATGCAACACTCATCACTCACCTACTAATGGCAGCAAAGATGACCTTGGCACAAGCATGGAAAAATCCAGAAGGACCGATAACAGCATGGTGGTGGGTGAAAACCTGGAACGTGATGGCTATGGCGAGAGTGGGGGCCTTAAGGGAGGGCAAATATCTGAAATTCCGGGCAATCTGGGACCCCTTTTTTCGATTATGTCAGGGATAGAGAAGCATACTTATTTAGACCAACGCTGTTGGGAGCGTTCCAAAACGGAACATTAATAAACTGTGCGCTAAGCCTTGACTTAGCACAGAAGCCATCTAACGGGACTATAGACTCCCAACAGGAAGCAGAAGGAATGGACCATGCCACTGAGAGGTCGGGAGGGATGGGGGGGGGGTGAGGAAAGGGTTGTTGAATGATTATAGTTAAAGTTAAGTTAATGCAAACGCTGGCTCTAATAATTGCAAATTAAAAGGTGTCAGATGGCCCCATCCAATGATAAAGGGAAAAATTACTTGAACTCTGGGCCAAAACAGTACCTACACTTAAAGATTTCTGGATAAATAAAGTTGATTAAAAACAACCGAGAGCCAGTCCAGAGTGTGACCGAGCAAGTGGGTAGGCGCGAAGACTTACTGTTCAAAGCCTAAGTCAAATAATGACTGTTGTAACTCAAGAGCATAGTGATCGTCAGCATCACCTAACCAATAGTTAAAATCTCCAAGAATGATGAAACGCATATAAGGTTTCAAGAGGGGTAACAAGTAATTATTAAGAGCCTCTACAAGGATTACGTTCTGTGAGGGAGGGCGAAATAGCAGAAGAATGTTAATTGTCGACTTCACGTTCATGCCGACTTTAATGTGTAAAGATTAAATTCCCTCTAGAATTTACATGCTGCCATTCTCCAAAGAAACATTATTGAAGGAAACCCAAGTTCCAACCGTATGGCTTCAACTGGAGCCCTTACTGGTAAACCCAGCAGGGAACGTAGGATCCTTGCCTCCAGTTTTGGTAACCAGTTGATCAATCTTGGAGGGAGAGCCTCTAATGAATACCAAATGCTCGGTACTATGGAAGACCTGTATGCCCTAATCTTTGCCTCCTCAGAATGCCCCCCATACGAATCGATAGTTTTCTTTAAAACCATTAATTTCCGCCATGCTTTACCAGAAAAGGCTTCAAATACATGTGCCAAAATCATCTTTGGTCTAATATTCACCCCCAGGTATTTGTTCTCTACCTGTTCCAATTGGGCCCCACCTAGGCTCCACTGGAAAGATGGAGCACCGTATGCCCCCTGCCAACAATCATTACCTTGGTTTTTGTAGCATTAGGACTCAAACCCAAATCTTTAGCAAAGACATGTAAAGCCTCCAGAGAGCGTTGTAGTCCTGTAGGCGTGCGGTCCAAGATAACCGTATCATCCACATATGTTATACAATGAAGAGGCTGATAGACATAATGTGGCGGAAATGTATGTACTGCACTAAGTGCAACTACTAACTGATGCATATAAATTGTAAAGCAAAGGGGCCAAGGGCACCCCTGCTTGAGCCCTCTTTTGGTGTAAAAGGCCTCAGTGAGAGCTCTTTCCTATGATGTTCTGACCCACACTTCTGTGTCAGAGTAAAGTGCTCTTATAAAATGTTAGGGAGAATTCTCTGTTAAGGCTAATTTCCCAAACCTAGTGAGTCCCCCAGCAGCTTTGCTGGATTTTTGGGGTTTTATTTTTTTCTCCTGCTAAGAGTGAGACTCTTTTCCTTCCACTCTTAGACATGATTTGAGATATCCTTTGACTTTGAATGTGTTTTGTGGGCTATGGGCTCTTTTACTCCATAGGGCTTGATGTGTTTTTGGTATGTGTGTTACACAGCACCCTCCGTGCCGTAACACTGGGGTGTCATAGTGACCCCCAAACATAGACTCCATACCCTGGGACTGACTACTGTCTCCCAGGGCATGTAAAGTCACCATTGGCTTTACCAGTCCTAAATTGTGAACAGAACCAGTACAAACCATCATATTGTGGGCGTACTGGTAGGGGCAATTCGATTGCCCCTGGGTCTGTTGTTCGAGCGGGCACTGTCCAGTCCCCGCTGAGCGAGTTTTGGCTGGTGGCAGTGGATACTACTTTTTATATTCAACCGCAAATATATTCCTATGGGATTTTCCCATTTTTCGAGGCTAATACTTTTGAACATAGCCTCAAACATACCGCTGGTTTATTTATTTAATATTGATTCACTGGTTGGTATTTTTTGCCAGAACTCGGTTCAAAAATGGCGTTTGTGTTCTCCTCTGTGACTCCAACACAAGTCGAGCCCTTTGTTCCACTTTTTGGCGGGCTTCTCCACAGAAGCCTCCAAAAGTGGTGCCACTCTGTCTGGATACCACAGGGGGTTTGGGAGGGGGTTTAGGCACCCTGTACTGAGTTGCCTCGGCAACTCAAGTCGCACTCTTGTGTGATTGGCCCAGTGGTGAGCCGCCCGGCTCACCACTTAGCATGTTTGAGTGACAGCTAGGATTGATGAATGGGGGTTTTCTGCATAAAAGCAGGGCTTTGGGGACTGGGACTTCAGACGTCGCCACAGGACAAAAGAATCCGAAGAGGGAGAAGCTGAGTTGACCTGCAATGACGACACCACCGGTGGAGCCCTGCTGAACCGACTCACCACTTCCTCCAACGACAGAAGAGATCTTCATCCCGAAGACTCTTCTTCCTTTGACTGGTGGGGATAACCAGTTTGCCCGCCTTTTCGCCTTCCTGTATCATCTCGTGGCTGCCTTGCCTGTGCCAAGCACCCGGGCAACTGGGATACCACGTTTTTCCAATACCGCGAATAAAAGGGTACTACCTTTTTACCGGAGAACTCCGCGGCTGGTTTCTTCCCTGGCAGTGCAATGACCTTCAGCTTTCCTCCACGTCGAGACCATCTCTTCCTCTGGACGACGCCGCGACTTGCACCCGCTGCCAGGAACAACTGCCCCTGCTGGAGGATTCTCTCCACTTTCAAGGTACTGTGTCCACCTGGCCTCCCTCGCAACGGTCTGTGTGGGGGTGTCTCTTAAATCCTCAACTTACCACTTGGGCTGGCCCTAGGCTGGCTAACTGAACTTTTCTGAGCTGAACTGATTCCTTTTTAAACTCTCTGCAAGACTCTCCAAGCCTTTTAAACTGTGTGATCTTGGGCGCATTGGTGTTCTACTCTCTCCGAGAGGGAGCCTGGCCTCTGAACAATTTGCTCACAAGTAGACTTTGACTTTCCTGACTTGCTGAGTGCTTCTAAAGTATTGTGTTGTGTGCTGTTTCTAATTTCTGCCTTTTCCCTCCCTTTCTCTTAACTTATTGGAGTGCCATCTTTAGTTAAGCGCTCACCTCTGTCTGGAAATAAGTGGTGTTAACTAAGACTTGTCTAATAAGGAATAAAGGGATGTATTAAGGAATAAGGGATAATTCCCATTCTTGTATTCACATGCACTGCGCCCGATTGGCAATCTCTAAGAAATGTTTTAACCAAGCTGTCTGTAACATCGCCGTGGTACCCAAGGGTTTGGGCGATTAATAAATGCAATAAATAAAATAAGTATATATATTAATAGTGACTGTGTTTTTGAACTTGCTTACAATAATAGTGCTAGAGTATTTCTAAGTGTGTCTTTAAATAAATAATTATATATTTGATACCAAAACCTCTGGTCAGTGTTTGCTTGTGCTACTGTATTTTGGTACCTAATGTGTATACTCTATATACTGCCTAACTCTTCTTGAGAGAAGTCTGGCTACTCAGCCACAGCTACCATGTAAATCTGGGTGGTACAGACTGCTACCAGTTGGGTTTACTGTCAACACCTGTAGTCTTAAGTTTTTTGCATTGGTCCCTAAGGGAACTGCACAGGTTTCTGCCTAACATAAAATACAGCAAAGAAGGCTTGATACCCCACCTTTCCAGCTTCTCCCACAGCCTTGATCTGGTTACACTATCAAAGGAGGCATAGAAGTCTACAAAGGCGAGGTACAAAGCATCTCCAGTTTAGGAATGAGCATTTGACATTAAGCTCAGGAGTATCCTAATAGGGTCAATTGTACCACTCCCGTTCCTAAAACCTGTCTGATGAAATCAAAGTAGACCGTCCCTCTTAACCCAATATCAACATTGAAAGGAGAATGGAGGTCAGCAGTTTAGCACTGGAGTCTAACATCGCCAGTAGTCTGAAATTAGCCGGCAGGTTGTGAGGGCCTTTCTTGTGGACAGGGATATTAAACTTCTCCATGTACAAGAGATCCTCCCCTTCTCACAAATGTGGAGGAAAATAGGTTTACCTCTTGCTTTGTTTGCACTGGGAAACCAGCCTGGTTCAGATCACCACCCGACTTCTCATGAGTTGGTGACTGGACATTGCATTTGAATATCCCTTGCTCCTCCTACTAGGACAGAAACTGATGCCCATTGTATAGCGAAGGCTTTAGGTGATAAGATGCGTGATTAACTGCCAAATATGACCGCTAGTGTTTCTTTTATTTCTCAAGCATCAGAGAGAAGGGTTGAAGGAGATTAAAGAAGATAGCCCAACTGGTTATCCCAGTAAACTATTAAGGCAGCCTAGCTTGTACCCAGGGGATCCGGTACTAGCGCAAACCTTCGTGTGCACTTGGAATAAGCCCCGTTTTGAAGGACCATACCTAGTAGAGGAAGTCACACCCACAGCTGTTTACAAGTGTAGGAGAGCCTGGCTACACCTGAATGACATGATGCTCTACAAAGGAGAGACCCCAACCCCTCCGACATGAGTTTACTGCGAAGCAGGAGAAGAAGTTCTGCGCATGCAGACCAGATCGGGTACCAAGGGCAAGGAGAAAGAATCTATGGATTAAAAACAATCTGGAACAAAATGGACATTTCCTAAATCTAATAAGGAATGAATGGAATGGCACTATTTTAGACCATGCATTAACGTAGCGGACTCAAGGAAAAGGGCACGCTGCATCTAGTGTGCTGTCAATCACAACATTGCACACGTTTTTGTATGCTACTTACATATTGCAGTCTTATCCAACTTTAGTAAGACGACATGGGGATATTGTGACATTTCTTGGCAAACCTAAAAATGTTTGCGATTATCCTGCAGTTTTTTTTATATAAAAGTGTGATTTGCAAAAAATAACATGTTCAATTAAAATAAAATGGGAATCTGCCAGTATATAAAATGCTCACCATCACTTATAATTGTTTGGCAGGACAATATCTCAGATCACATGACTCTAAATTGTTAGAGGTGCCAAGATCTAATTTGACCATGGCCAAAAGAAGTGCCTTCTGGGTGGCAGCATCTGTGAGCTGGAATGCCACGCATGTCGATCTGGTTTGTGTCATTGGAGAGTTAAGAAAAAAATAAAAGCCTGTCCGTTTAGATAAGCTTCCTCCAGTAGACCCGATAGTCATCTTTAGACCTCTTTGTTTGTATTGTCCTTTCCATCTTTGTTTGGGACTCTAGTCCTGTGCGCCCGTATGCCTCCAGGCCATTTTTGGTAGCACTTACATAAATGAATAAAGTAAATGTACATAAGCAGAAACGCAAGGAAGATGAGACATATAGAAGCTTGCCGTAGAAGGAAACATAACGTGACTAAAGCAGTCAAGCTACCTCAGAGACAGACCAGGGCTGCAGAGTCAGGAGTCGCTGGAAAAACAGCTTCATGTGAGGAAGAAAGAGGAGTCTATTGGCCAGAGATCAAGGATGCCACATCAAGGAATAAGTGCAAGGCACAAAGGGAGTCAAGAGGGTAAGTTGTGTATGTAAGACATATTTCTTTAGATTAAGCATAGAACAAAACATCTGCACGTGCCAAGTATTGGACAATCAAGGGTGCAAAAAGCATATGTAAGATGGAGTGATCAAGTTTCCAGAGGCCAAGAGCAGTAATCGCACCCATCTAAATTGAATCAAATAGCAGTAAATAAAAGGATGAAAATCGTGGCCTCTTCACAAGTGACTCAGAAGGCGAAAACAAGGGCTATTCATTAAGCTCCCAGTGAAGATAACGGTGCACCTACACTCCAAAGTCCCAGAGCAGAGACGAGGCTGCAAGGTCCGATGAGAGATGATAGACTAATTGGGCAAGTGAGTAATAGTCTGACGTTGTTCTCTGCACAGGAGTTTCGTGTTGCTAAGACCCAAAAGTCCAAGGTTGGGAGATAATGCAAACCAATCATAGGGATCTATGTAGCAACCTGCTATAGTGTTGGCAAGGCCAATTGGCTGCTGTTATCTGCTATAATCTGTATTATACGTATTTAGAGGTAGTTTGTGGCGTGCCTACCAGATAAGAGGCATCCGGTAATGTTACTAATACTTATGATATATAGTTACATATGCTCCCTTAACCAATCCCTCCCTTCAATAGGTTTTTAAGTTTTCTATGCAGGTTGCCATCATAGATGACGCACATTGAGGTATAAAACCTTTGTGTAAACGAAACTTAAGTGTGAGTGCGTGGACTACAATTTGATGTTCGCCAGATTGCCCTACTTTGTTGAGCTGATAATAAAGTCCTACTTTGCTATTTCGTTTGAGTCTGTCTGGTTATTTGGGTCTAAGATCATTATTGGTAATTCCATCGAGCACATGAGATGCTTCAAGGTGTTACTGCACATCAATAACACTTTAGAGAGTTGTAGCCTCCGCTTTAGTATTAGCATTGAGTGTATATTTCTGGTTTCATCCCAGAATAGTCATGACAGGACATTTAAGGAAGGACTAGTGAACATGGTAGTAATCCCGTTCACCCAAGAGTTGTTAAACACTGTACCATTAGGCTAGCTGAGGTTACACCGCTATTTTCAGTACAGAAGGTTTTTATATCAAACTTGTATTTCTTCTTTGTTAATGTGTACACCCTATACACTTGCACATTAGCTCTACAACAATTCTGAATGTATCTGCAGATTTGGGCCATAGGGAATTTGTCAGTCCAGCGGGTCAAGAGCAGAGCGTTCATGAAGATCTACGCGAGTCCCATTTGGAAACAAAACTTTGAGCGGGATTCAAAATTGCCCGAGATACACCAGTTCTTGCTAATATTTTGGATATTGGGGTCATGATCACTGTATGTATGTATTTTATTTTTGTATAGCGCCGGTAGCCCGAAGGCATCAGGGCGCTTAAACTTACAACACAACAGCTACATAAAAGACAATAAATAGCGGTTACTGCGGCCGTATGAGTGCCCCTGAGCACTACCATCCCCCAGTTCCTCATCTAAAGAGGTGTGTCTTCAGCTGCTTCCTGAAAACAAGATGATTTGCTTCGGACCTGAGAGTTTCAGGAGCTCTATTCCACAATTTAGGGGCCATCACCAGAAAAGATCTGCCCAACCCGGATTTCAATTTCAACTTAGGTACATTCAGGAGGCACTTTCCCCCCGAGCGTAGACTTCTACAGGGAATGTAGGGCACTAAGCTCTTTTTCAAGTAGGCCGGGGCTGAGCCATAAAGGCACTTGTGTACCAGGCAAAGAGCTTTGAACTTTATGCGTTCCTCTACTCTAAGCCAATGCAGAGATATCCTATCTGCAGTGACATGATCTTTCTTCTTCAGATTCTTAACTAACCTGACCACATTGTTCTGGATCACCTGGCAGCTGGATAGGTCCTTGGATGAGTCCCCTAACAACAAGGCATTCCCGTAATCCAGCCGTGATAAGATGATGGCTCTGGCTATCGTAGCCATGTTTCCTTCCTTGAGGAACGGCTTGATGGCTTTCATAAGCCTGAGATAATACGCCGTGTTTTTTTTAAGATAGCTGGTCTGGGCATGAGAATCGACCGCTGAGTCGACCACCATACCCAGGGTCTTCACCTTAGGGACCACCTGAATAGTGGTATTCTTAATTTGGAAGGAGTTGTACTCTGCCCCCAAATTGGCCAACTGACGACTGGAGCCAAACAACATCAGTTCGGTTTTTGAATCGTTCAGGCACATCCAATTTGCCTGCATCCAGTCATCTATTATCTTATAAACCCTAGCAATCACTTTGCTGTCCGTGGCGTGATGACTACCTCCCAATTCCAGAATGAGTTGGGTGTCGTCTGCGTAGTTCGTAAACAACACTCCTGCTTTCACCAGTAAGCTGCACAGTGTGCGCATATAAATGTTAAACAGCATCGGTGACAGGCTGGCCCCTTGGGGGACTCCAAATAAGATGTCGCAGGGATCAGAGAAACTGCTACACCAATGGACTCTCGCTTGGCGGTTGGATAGGAATGACAGAAGCCAGTCAATGGCTCCTGCGGAACATCCCACGTTCTCTCTAAGTGCCTTGATGAGAAGATGGTGATCCACCAGATCAAAGGCGGCACTTAGGTCTAGGAGCTTCAACATCCCTAATGTATTCTTATCTAGCAGCTCCGCATCTGATTCTGCAAATCCAGCATGGCTGTCTCAGTACTAATGGATGCTCTGAAGCCTGATTGTTGCTGCTGCAGAATCTCCTGGTTCTCTACAAAGTGCTGAAGTTGCTGTGTTGCTACCTTGTCTAATAGTTTAAGAACAAAATTCGAGTTGGTTATAGGGCGAAGGTTTGAAGGGTCTTTAGGATGGAAAATCATACAGGGGAGGAAGGATAGCTCAGGGGCAACACGTTTGTCTTGAAAGCAAGACAATGCAGCACAACACAGGTTTGAAACCTGATCCTTCGCTTAGAAACCACTCGCTGATCTTAAGCGCATTATAAATGAACAATAAAGTAAATGAAATATACATGTTTTGATTAAGGAGAAGTAATGTTCAGAGAAATGTGTTTTGAATTAAATATTGATATGTACTATGTTGTGGAAGGTTCCCTTATCTGGGCATTATTTACTTTATGGTCATGAGGAAGACACAAATAGCTAAGATGGCTGCCATGTGGGTGTTGAAGCATGTCGATTAAACTCTTGACCGAGTACTTGACCGAGTACTTGACCGAGTACTTGGGGCTCACAGTAAGGATTCATTTGTTTTAACGAGACATGTATTGTTTAGCATTCAATGCTTTGTCACAGAGTCTTCCTTCTGCTATTTTAGATGCTGTGAGTATGGTGCGCCTAGTTACTATTTTAATATTTGCATCCCAACAGATTTTACAAAACCACTGTCACAGTATGTATGTCCGAATGAACTTTCTATCCAGAGATATTTTCAGAATTTAAAAAATACTTTCATTTATTTTTAAAAAGTACATTTTTCTGTTATATTAAAAGTGGGGTGTAACAAATGTTTTTAAAATAGTTTACCGGTAATCATGTATATGTAGATTGCATGATCACTCCCACGGAGGTATCTTGGCGCTATAAACAGATGATAACTAAACGGCACTCATTTTATTCACCTGAGAAGATGAAGGGCTGAGGATTCAAACCTGTGACAATGAAGTCAAACACAGAGTGGGTCTGGGTGTGTTTGACACAGAGCGGGTCTGGGTGTGTTTGACACAGAGTGGGTCTGGGTGTGTTTGACACAGAGTGGGTCTGGGTGTGTTTGACACAGGGTGGGTCTGGGTGTGTTTGACACAGAGTGGGTCTGGGTGTGTTTGACACAGAGTGGGTCTGGGTGTGTTTGACACAGGGTGGGTCTGGGTGTGTTTGACACAGAGTGGGTCTGGGTGTGTTTGACACAGAGTGGGTCTGGGTGTGTTTGACACAGAGTGGGTCTGGGTGTGTTTGACACAGGGTGGGTCTGGGTGTGTTTGACACAGAGTGGGTCTGGGTGTGTTTGACACAGAGTGGGTCTGGGTGTGTTTGTCCACTGGGCCACATACCCATTAGGATTGCTTGAAATGGAGTAGTTTACATTTTTATTGTGTCCTGATGGCAAAATGATTTTTGCAAGTCCTCTTGCCCTCCCCCGCCCCTTTCTCTGTTGACTACTGTGTTCTGCACATGGACAAACCATTTAAATAAGAGCAAATAAATTCTGGTTCTAAACTCAAACAATATAAAGCATTATTTCAATAAACATTCAAAATCAAGTATTACAACTTTAATGTACATATTTCATAGAAACAGTGTGTTAACAATTCTAGGCAGTCTTATGAACATTACATGTCTAACCGTACATATCTCTATACATATCAGTGCATGACTGCTATCCCTTAATACATATTATAAAGTGTAATATGTTCATGCCTTTCTTTTGTGAATCAGTAATGTGGTGCGTTACTTCAAGCACTCATCATGGGACTGCGCCCATGACGCACCTTGCCCCCGGGTTACGCTGGGCCACCATTGAGAACCCAATGTCTCGGCAGGACCCATTTACTCCAACAGCGGGACCGAGAGTA
Organism: Ambystoma mexicanum; assembly: GCF_040938575.1. Lineage (NCBI taxonomy): Eukaryota > Metazoa > Chordata > Amphibia > Caudata > Ambystomatidae > Ambystoma > Ambystoma mexicanum. The sequence goes on along the minus strand of NC_090923.1, from coordinate 18,467,525 downwards.
TGGTTTTCCTCTTTGCTTCCCGTCATTGGTAAAGAAATCCCACCTGGCGACCATGGCGTGAAAAGAGCCAATTTCATCGGGGGCGGGGGGGAAACCTGGGCAGGAGGCGAAGGGAGAACCATCCATCGTTGCCACCATCATCAGTCCCCGTCGTCCCCATCTCTGTCCCCTTCTCCGTCTGTCCCTCGGAGGAGGGGATGGGGTGAAGGCTAGAAGGGAGGGGGAGGATGGACTCGCCTCCGCTTGCTCGGTGGGCTCCCCGACGGTCCAGGCACCGCTGGATCGTCCGCTGGGGGTAAGGGCAACCTTGTCCTTATCTCCGTACACAGGGTCTGCAAAGCCATCAAGATTGTTCCTGAATTGTCCTGTGGCGTAGGCATCGGTTGTGACGGCTGGGGCGTGGGGTCCTCCATTTCCTCCTTGTCGGCTCCACCTTTGCTCTCTATGTCTGCCTCGTTTGGAATCCTTCCCGTAGGTCCTGACCTCCTCAAACTTCTTGTCCAGGATAGCTTTGATGCCAACCAACTCGTCCTCTGAGGTGGTATCTGTGTCTGTTAGGGCTACCGTGCCCCCCACCCCTCTTTCTCATCCCAGGGTTTCACGGGGGTCTTCTCGATGGGCTGAAAAGATGTTTCCCTCCGGGGTGGCAGGGAAACTCTAGGCCCGGAAGTCGTCCCTACGGTGGTAGCCTGTGCAGGCTTCGCCAGGGCCGCCGCGACTCCTTCAATCGCACACTTCGCCGGGTGAATCGGGGCCTTCACGACCTTGGGTGCATCTGAGGCCTTCACCTTAGGGGGAGGTTCACCACCTCGCCCCCCCCTTGGCTTTATCGACGGCATCGACCGGGGCTTAAAGCTTACCTCCTCCAGAGCATTGGCTCGTGGATGATGGGGTCAGTGACATCGCGCCCTGCCTGGCAGCCGAGGAGCCCGAACCAACGGCGCTCCCGGTGCCCGCCGACTCTCAGTGCTTTGCCTTTTGTGGGGCCCCTGTCACCGGAGCGCCCTCAATGGTCTTAGAAGACGGCTCAGACTTCTTCTTATCACCTGCTGCTGGGCTCTTCGCCTCCAGCCAGTCAGCGAGTCGTTTACGACGGTCCTTCATGGTCCGGACAGACATGTTTTTGCAGAACGCAGAGTCGTCCTCCACGTGCGACCTGTCGGCGCGTAGGCAGTAGAGACACCGGGAGTGCTCGTCCTCCTTAAAGACGTTATGCAGTCCACATCCTGGGCAGTTCCTAAACAGTTTGGATCCAGTAGGCGTTGAATCTCCTTTGTCCTAGGCCATGTCCGAATCGGGGTAGGCCTCAAAGGTCTTCTGGAATCCTCCAAGAAGTGTATTCGTCAAAAACACGCAGTAAAAGCTCGAGAGCAACAGCACAAGGACTCCCAACACTTGAACGTGCGGTCAAAATCTGAAGATGGCTGCCACAGGAGGGGCTTAGGTAGAGGGCAGTCATTTGCTGGGGGCAGTATGACCCAGAGACCAGTTACTAGTAGAAAGACAGTTCAGAAACTAAACTGAAACTGATTTTCTTCTTTACCGAGGATTCCCAGCCTGACGACGGGGAATATTCATGAGCATGTGAATCCATGCCAGATCACATGCTGAAGAACTGTAACACTTTTGCTTGTGTATAAGCTACCTAGATTGATCTGGCTTGTCTAGTAGGTTCCCCTGTTTCACTAAACCGAGGGTGCCTCCTAAACATTTGCCCACCAGGTCAGAGTTTAGAAATCCATTTTAATAACTGCATTTTGTAAATTAAATATTTGAGCAGGTTACTCTTATTAGGTATAGAGCTTAAGTTCTCTTTTACTGATCACCCACAGGTGAACGAGATTTGCGAATGTTTAAACATTCTCCTTAAAGAAAGGATAGTTAAAGATCAAGAGTACTTTAAAGAAGGGGTGGTTACATTGCTTTCCTCTATTTGTTTATTTATTTTTATTTATTAGTGCATTTGGAAGAACATTGCCACCTTTTACACTACACATGTACATAGTAAAACATTTAAAACAATCACACATTCAATTCATTTATCATCTCACATTTCCATAACCAATGTTAAAATACATAGCACACACATGCAGGGAGTGCCTAGCTTCTGAGATATTCAACTTTATCAAAGCCAGTTGCCAGATGTGCAATGTGGCAGAAACGATCACTAATGATTCTGCTCCCATGATCATGGCCAATAATTGGTCTGACACAAGCCTAACATTCTCAGAACTATTCTCATATTCCTCTGCAAATACCCCACAGTTGGTGAGAATATGTCTTTGAGTCTCAACATGACACAAGCGTAATCTGCAAATCCGGAGTACCCATGGTATTCCTAGCCAAGTACCCGTATTTTCAAAAACTGGGAGGAGATTAAGGCGTAACGCAAGACTAAATCTGGTCAGTATGGGGGTGCTTAATTTAATTAAATAGGTCCTCGGAGAGTCAATAGTAAAACTCTGCTGGGAGTATTTCTCATATCGGCAGAGCTTGGTGAGTGGTCAATTGCTTGTGACATAGCCAATTGCCTTGTTTTCTGCTCAAGCTTCAATAGATAAAAATCCTGCCATGATTTGGGAGGATTGTCTATACCTAATTCCTTAAAATGGGACATGACTAAATCAATCAGTTCTCTATACCACAGGCTTTTGGAGAATCGCCTAGCATGAAGAGGTGTTAGATTAAGCAACGTCACCTCCTGCTGCCCGCTAAACTGAATCTTTGCCCAAAATGTACTTTACTTTTATTTTACATTATTTGTAATGCGCACCTTGGACCCGAAGGCATTAGGGAGCAGACAAGGTAACAGACCAACATATAACAAGATGGTGCAGTTGTAAGACCGAATAGCTATGGCAGGGTGTAGTGGAAATCAGTGTCTGAATTCAGGAGAATAGCAGGGTTTTAAAATCTTTCTTAAATGCAATCAAAGAGCTTTGGCTTCTTAAGGCTGCAGGTAGCTGATTCTAAAGCTTGGGTGCCGCTAGAAAGAACGCTCCATTCTCGGCTTTCTTTGTTCTACTACGAGGGAGGAACAAGTAGTTCTGGCCACAGGACCTAAGTTCCCTTCAAGTGACTTTCTCAATGATATGATCCTGCATGTAGGAAGGCATAAGGCCAAGCCTGCATTTAAATGTTATAACCAATAACATGAACTTGGCCCGTGCCTCTACTGCGAGCCAATGCAGGGAATGCCTAGCTTCCGAGACATGATTACGGTGGGATAAACCAACCACGACTCCGACAGTCCCATTTTGTACAATCTGGAGTCTGTTTACATCCCGCTAACAAAGACCGACCAAGAAACGACTGCAGTAGTCGATCTTAGCCCTTATTATGGCTCTAGCGATAGTTGCAGAGTTAGCCTGTGTAATAAGGGGTCTAAGGTGCGATAACAATTTGACATAGTAAACAGAGGCTGAGACCACACTGGCTACATGAGACCTCATGGAAAGTGTCTGGTCAAGGATCACCCCCAGGAGTTTTATTTTAGATAAGGGTGATGTCATCCCCTAGCCTAAAACATCTATATGCCAGATCCAGCTTGACTATTGAGACTGCATTGCCCACAATCATCAATTCAGTCTTCTCTTTCTTCAATGCATCCACTTCTCTATAAGAGTGAAAACTCTATTTTGTTCCTGTTCGTCCTGCTAGTGAGAGCCTGAAAGGGGGACACCACACTGGGTGTCGTCAGCGTAGTTCGAAAACATACCCCCTTCCAACTTTAAAAAAGAGAAGAAAGGGGCCATGAAGATGTTATAAAGGCAAGGGGATGTACTCGCCACTTGCGGAACCACAAAGAGGACAGGAATCGGGGTGGCCTCTGCTTTGTCGGAACATACTCTGTTAGGTCTATTCTCCAGAAAAGAAGCAATCCAGGACACTGCCACAGGCGAGAAGTTAGCAACCTCCACCAGTCTAGACATCAAGATGGAATGTTGAACCAAGTCGAATGTAGCTGACTGGTCCAATGATATTAAGAGGGAAAGGGAGCCATTGTCCAGCCGACCCAGTAGTCTAGACTTCAGCTCGAGAAGCGAGGTCTCAGTACCAAAACCTTGTCTGAATCCAGATTGATGAGGGTTCAGAACGGGGTGATTTGGGTGCTGCGAGATCTGGCCGTAGGTGACCCTTTTGAGTATTTTTAACAAAAAAGGGCTATTAGATATGGGACGGTAGTTAAGAGGATTATCCCTTGGTAAACCTGTTTTTTTCAAAATAGGTGTAACCATGTGTTATGAGCCACCATGCCTTTAAGCGGTGGGCCTGCCCACCAAGAGGCATGTGCGTCCTGGTTTTGTAAGCACCCGACCTAACCCGGGTTAACACTGGCGACGAGGCCTGTCCCCACACCCCAGGATCCTTCTGTCTTCCTCGCCGGTAGTCCACCGTGCATCCTTCCTCCCACCCGCGCAGCCGGTGATCCCACCGGCTGGTCCTCCTTCAGCGCATGAGCTGGCAGTCTGCCAAGCGCCTTCATCCTCAAGCGGCTGGTGAACCCACCACGCCAGCCCTGCGCCTCCTTCCGCATCCACAGCTTGCCTTCACACGCGACCCATCCTGGGATGCAACGAAACGCCGGCCAAGGGCTAAGGCGCCCCGCCCCCACAGGCTACACGACGCCTGAAGCCTCATACATCACTCCGGACCTGACTCAAACTGTAGGGTGAGTCCACACACCACCAGGTGCACCTCTAACCATTTCCCAGCACACGCAGTGCAACACTAAACACCCTGGAGGGGCCAGGAGTCCAGCAGACCAAGATCAAAGGCACCCCTAGTGAGTGTTGCCACATCCACCGCTGGGCAACCCCCAAGACCTGGAAACCCCTCCCCCCCCTACACGATGACCTAGTCACCTACCCCAAGGGTCCACGACCACCGGGGCGCAGAACCGGAACCTCCTTCCACCCTGGGGGTGGCATAGCCCACAGTTCCACTACACAGAAGAGGGGCACTCAACGCCTACACCCCAGGCAGGCTCATCTTTCCATCACCATGAGCAACCCCAGCAATCCACCGTCACCCCAGCCAGTCTGCACCGCTAAATCCATACAACTGCGGATGCCTTTGCCTTTTACCACAACTCCACAAGCCACAAAGGACCGTGATGGACTGAGTGGATGGAAGATTTTCACCACTTTGTAAAGGGATCAGGAGATGGCGACTCCCCACACATAAGAGACATCTTCCTTAACTTAGTGGGGGGGGGGGGGGGGGAGATAAAGACTATTGTCAAAACCATCCCAGCAGCTGAGCAAAATAACTTTGCAGCCCTTATCAAAGCCCTAGACAAATTACTCATAATCGAACCCAACCGTGACTATGAGAGGTATCTATTCAACCAGTGCTCACAGAAACCACAAGAGACTGTAGACAAATATATAACTCGCTTAAGGGTGAAAGGAACCCACTGCCAATTTGATGCCTTCTCACTAGATGAAGCCATACGTCTGAGGATCATTGAAGGCTGTCTGTCACCCACACTCGAGAAGCAATTACTGAAAAAGCCCCTCACAATCCCAGAGGTCAATGAGCTCGCCCGAATTTTTTAGAGGGTGGATGCTCAAGCCGCGTCCATGACAGGCGCCACCACACCAAAACACAATACCACCGAACTCCTAGCAGCCATCCAACCACCCCGCGGCATGGCATTACCACACTTGGGATCCTGCCCAGCCTTATCACAAAGGTGCACAAACTGCGGAAGAGAAGGACATTTCCAATCGGTGTGCAGAGAAGGGAGACCATTTTCCACCATGCGGCCTCAAGCACCCATGAGGACACCTCTCCGCCCCCAACACCGCCCCAATATGGTCAACCAAGATACTATCAACCAAACCAACGTCCATATGTGAGTGCTGTCGACGAATACCAATTTCAAGACTACCTGCCAACTCAGAACAACCACCATACCTATCAGACGAGTATGACAACCCACCGGAAGGCTATGGAGAAGGATGTATACTACCACTAGCCCGCAACAACACCTGAAGCTATGTATTATGACCCAACCACAAACCACGAGTACGTCAATCTTGTGCTCGACAACAAAGAAGCCAGAGAAGCCCCGAAAATACCAATCATAATGGGCAACTGCCTGTTTCACTTCATGGTAGACTCGGTTGCCACCGTGAACATTATGGGCGAGCATGAATATCTAAAACTCCTGAATCCGCTGGCGCTCGGACCGGCACAATCCAGAATCTTCCAGTGGGGGGCAGCCACTCCACTAAAGACCATCGGACACTTTGCGCGCCGCCTCCTCCTCAAAGGACGACAGGTGGACACCACCATCCATGTCATCAGGTCCCTTACCAAAGGTCGGTGCCTCTTCAGTTACTACACTGCCTCACGCGTGGGGCTGATTTACATCCACGTGGAGGTTGGCGACATAATCACTTCAACCACGCTTAAACAGGACCCAAGGGAATGGATTGAGGCCATCCTCCACGGACACTCCCAAAACCTCATCACCAAAACAGACATTATGCAAAAATGTCCGCAACTGTGCACTGGGCTGGGAAAACTCAAAGGTCCCCCAATCAAACTGCACATAGATCCAACAGTGAGACCTGTTCTGCAACACCCGAGGAGAGTCGGATTTCACCTCCAAGAAGCTGTCTCCAATGAACTTGACCAACTACTCGCCGATGGCATAATCGAGCCCGCCACAGGGCCAACACCATGGGTCTCTTCCCCTAGTCATCGTACCAAAAGAAGGTGGCAGACTACGCTTATGTGTCGACATGAGAGTGGCTAACACCGCCATCCAACGTGAAAGATAACCAGGCCCATGCATGGAGGACATGATAGTGCAACTGAACAACGCCCGCATGTTATCCAAACTCGACCTGATACAGGGTTATCACCAGCTGGAAATACACCCCGACTCAAGAGTAATAACGACATTTGCCACACACAATGGCCTACTCAGATACCGTAGGTTGAACTTCGGCATCTTGTCTGCGGCCGAAATTTTCCAGGAGGCCGCGAGACAGATCATCAGACCAATCCAGAAAGCCCTAAACTACAGCGATGATATCCTCATCTTCGGCTCGTCCAAAGAGACACATGATGCTGCTCCCCAGTACAAGCTGCCAGACTCACGCTCAATATCGTCAAATGTCGTTTCAGCAAGTCAAAACTAAAACATTTTTGGTCACATCTTTTTCCAGTGAGGGGATGATACCATACCCCGAGAAAGTAGACGCCATCACTACATTGAAAGAACCACAAGTGGCTGACGTCCACTCCTTCCTTGGCATGGCCGGATATTGTGTAAGGTACATACCTCACTATGTCTCGATCACAGAACCGCTCAGGAGTCTCGTACAGATGGACGTGAATTTCGAGTGGTCCCCGGCATGCCCGCACACATTTGGAGCGATCAAACAAGCCCTCATGAAGGCTCACCGATTAGCCTATTTCAACCCATCCTGGCACACCGAAGTGATGGTGGACGCCAGCCTGGTTGGCCTGGGAGCCATTCTAGCACAGACGAGTGGCACTGACGTCAACCTCAGACACATCGTGGCATATGCCAGCAGGGCGCAATCCGCCCCAGAGACAGCCTACTCGCAGGCTGAGAAGGAAAGCCTGGCCGCAGTCTGGGCATACGCACATTGTTATAACTTTGTGATCGGTAAAAGGTTCACCCTAATCACCGATCACCAGGCGTTGCTCTCTTTTTGGCAACCAACACACGAAAATGCCTCTGAGGATAGAGCGCTGGGACATCCGCCTCCAGGAGTACGACTATGACATTCTACACCGCTCTGGAGGCGACCTGAACCCCGCTATTTGTCGAGGCATCTGGTGGGACCCCCACTAACCTGGGGCGGTGACGTCGAATACATAGACTATATGGTGGCAAACTCAGTACCACCTGCACTATCGATGGAAATGGTGGCCGCAACATTGGCGGCAGACCCTACGACCTCACTTGCAATCAGCCTCATGTCCGCCAATAAGTGGAAGGGCTACCGACGTGCAGCTTTGGCCCACCGGGGGCTGTGTAAAGAGGAAATAGAAAGGCAAGCCAGAGTATACAATGAGCTGGCCGTGAAAGACCACAACATACTCCTCAGAGGCTGCCGCATTGTCATCCCCGCTGCCCTGAGAGCAGATGTTGTCCGCACCGCACATGAAGGACATCGTGGAGCCGGAAACACGAAAAAGCAACTACGGCGCCACATATCGTTTCCATCCATGGACACAGTAGTGGACGAATGGATAAAGAACTGCCACTCCTGCCAGTGCACGTAGCCTGCTGAACCTCCGAGCCCACTGCAACACACACAAATACCAGACCGGCCCTGGTTCACTGCTACGGCCCAATGGAATCCGGCGAATACTTCCTTCTTCTAATTGATGAGTGTTAGGGAGAATTCTCATTTTATGGCTAATTTCCCTTACCTAAAGAGTCCCCCAGCAGCTTTGCTGGATTTGAAGGGTTTGTTTTTTACCTGCTAAGCGTGAGACTCTTTTTCCCACTCTTAGGCATTTTTGCTATGTGTGTTCTAGGCTATTTTTGTGTTTAATGCTTATGGGATCTTCTCAGCCCCATAGGAACCATCTTTATCCACATGTGTTACACAGCACCTTCAGTGCAGTGACACAGGGGTGTCGTAGCGATCACCAAACATAGACTCAATACCCTGGGACTGACCACTGTCTCCCAGGGCATGTAAAGTCCCCATTGACTTTACTAGTCAAATCCAATGAACTAAACCAGTACAACCCATCTTACTATGGAGGTACTGGAAGGGGTTAATAGTTTTTCCCCTATGTTCATTTTCGAGAGTGTACCCTACAGTACCTCCCTCAAAAGTTTCTGACTGGTGGCAGTGGTTACTACCATAAATATTTGACCGCAAATATTTCTCTATGTGATTTTCCCATTGTTCGAGGCTACCACTTTTTCTGACAGCCTCTAACATACTGCCGGTGCATTTTAATATTAACTTTGCTCCGGTAGGTTTTATTTGCCAGAACTTTAATATAACTTCTTTCTCGTGTCTTTCTCTACAATCCTAACCCAGGTCGGGGATCCTTTGTTCGTCCGTTTGGCGGGCTTCTGCCCAGAAGCCCTTCTTCCGGCACCACTGAGTCTGGGGTGGGCCCATTGTGTGGGAGGGGGAGTAGGACCCCTGGATAGGGTTGCCTCAGCAACCCATGTCGCACTCTATCCTGATAGGCTGGAGGGTCTCCCGCCAAGATGACCACTCCACTGTGTGAGTGACAGCTAGGCTGTATGAATGGGAATCTTTTTGCATAAAAGCAGGGTCCTGAGGGCTGGAAGAGCAAGACGTCGCCTCTGGAACTAAGAAGCCGAAGAGTAGAGAAGCCAAAGACATCTGCTTCGACTGAACCACCGGTTAAGCCCTGCTGCAGCGTCTCACCACTTTTCTCCACGCGACGAGACAAGATCTTCACCTGCAAGAGCCTTCTTCCCTTGAGCTGGTGGGGCCAACCAGTTTGCCAATCGCCTTCCCGGACCTGCCTTGGTCGAATCTCCCGTACCTTGTACTCGGAGGCCAGATAGCCAGGCACCAGTGCACCCGGACCGCAATTTAAAGGAGCGTACCTTTTATTCTTCGGGCAGCACTGCGGCTGGTTTCATCCCTGCGTAGTGCAGTAACTCGAACCTTCCTCCACGACGAGAGCATCTCTTCCTCTGCTGGATCACCCGAACTGCCGGAACTACCAGGAACAACCGCCACCGCAGGAGCCACTTCTCCATTTTAAGGTACATTTTTTCGCCAGGCCGCCCTTTCTTCGTGGTAGTGCTAAAGGTGTTTTAAATCCTTTACCTACCTGTTGGGTTGGCCGCCCCTCTCTCATAACATTGTCTTTCCAACTTCTGCAACCACCTTTTCCAATATCGTTAACCAAAGACTTGACTGCAGCTATAAGAACATTTTTCTCCTGGGCCCTTGCCCTGTACCACTAAGTCTGGCACAGGCCTACTGACTCTGGTTGCATTTGTTAGATCTGGCTTCTCGAGATTGATTCTCCATTCGAACTGTGTGGTGCACCCCCTTCTTATAATTACTTTCTTCCCACTGCATAATCATTGTGAAATGCCATTTTGCTCAGTTTTCATTTTAAGTATTGCTTACACTGATACACTGTCTTGCTGAACTGGTTCAGAACTGATGGGAAGTGTTAGGGTGTATAAGAACCTATTTCTGAATAACATGTGCTTTCCCTCCCTTGTGAGGAATTGTTAGATGATCCCTTGTGTGTAGTTTTCACTGTGCCGTTTTGCTCAGTTTTCACTCTGGTTCACTTGGTCTACAATTCATATAGGGAGTGTGTATATTTTTTCCTTGCCTTAATTTAACTTGCTTGATACTTGTGATACATGTGTTTTATTAGAAGTGTATAAAATAAATATATATCTACTTTTGAACTACAAAGCTTTGGTCAGTGTTTCCTTGTTCCATAGTCTAATGGGCCTAATGTGTAAACCCTGAATACTGCTCATCTCCCTCTTGAGATAAGTCTGACTGCTCAGCCACAGCTACCAACTAAGGGGGTAATTCATAGAATTCAGTGCAAAAGTGGCACACGCGGCTGGCGCACAGTGTGTGCGTGCGGCAGTCTGCACCAGTTGCGTGCACCAAAATCCATTTCCGCGCACAGAGTATTCGTGGATTTAAACATCCATAACCAGCCGTGGTGCAGAGTGGCGCAGTGACCCTGCAGCAGCGCCAGTTACGCCCCTAACCCCTCCCCGTGCGCCATGAACAGCGCACAAATCCCGTACATGCGGCACAGGCCAGTGGACCAGCATACAGCCCCCAACCACGAATACGCCTGTAAAACTGCCCGCGCACCCCTCCGAATACACGTACCCTGCTGCGCAGGGAGAATCACACGCGATAGGCCCTGTGCGAGCGGGGTACGTGTATTTCAGGGGTACGCGGGCAGTTTTACACGCGATAGGCCCTGTGCGAGCGGGGTAAGTGTATTTCGGGCGTGCGCGGGCAGTTTTACACACGATTGGCCCTGTGTGAGCAGGGTACGTGTATTTCGGGGATGCGCGGGCAGTTTCACACGCGATTGGCCCTGTGCGAGCGGGGTACGTGTATTACGGGGGTGCGCAGGGAGAATCTCACGCGATTGGCCCTGTGCAAGTGGGGTACGTGTATTTCGGGGGTGCGTGGGCAGTTTTACATGCGATTGGCCCTGTGCGAGCGGGGTACGTGTATAACGGGGGTGCGTTGGAAGTTGCACACGTGATTGGCCCTGTGCGAGCGAGGTATGTGTATTTTGGGGGTGCGCGGGAAGTTTTACCCGCGATTGCCCCTATGCGAGCGGGGTACGTGTATTTCGGGGGTGCGCGGGAAGTTTTACCCGCGATTGGCCCTGTGCGAGTGGGTTATGTGTATTTCGGGGGTGCGCAGGCAGTTTTACACGCGATTGGCCCTGTGCGAGCGGGGTATGTGTATTACGGGGGTGCGCGGGCAGTTTTACACACGATTGGCCCTGTGCGAGCGGGGTACATGTATTTCGGGTGTGCCCCAACTAATTGGCAGTGTGTGTCCTCCCAGGTGTGCCCTCTCCCCCCTCCCCAGGACCTGCAGGCAGACCACAACACAGGGGCACACACTGCATCCCTGGCCATGCCCCACAGGCAGCCCATCCACCCTGGCGAAGCCCCCCAGCCAGCCCACATGTCACCACACACACGTGAGCACTGACTCATGTCCCCCAGCACCCCCATCCACCCAGCACTGACGGGCACCTGCCAGCAGGCCCCGACTCATGTCCCCCAGCACCCCCATCCACCCAGCATTGACAGGCACCTGCCAGCAGGCCCCGACTCATGTCCCCCAGCACCCCCATCTGCTCACCATTGAGGGTCAGACCCCGACTCATGTCCCCCAGCACCCCATCCACTCAGCATTGAGGGTCAGACCCCGACTCATGTCCCCCAGCATCCCCATCCACCCAGCATTGACGGGCACCTGCCAGCAGGCCCCGACTCATGTCCCCCAGCACCCCCATCCACCCAGCATTGACGGGCACCTGCCAGCAGGCCCTGATCATGTCCCCCAGCACCCCCATCCACCCAGCATTGAGAGTCAGGCCCTGACTCATGTCCCCCAGCACCCCCATCCACCCAGCATTGAGAGTCAGGCCTCGACTCATGATCCCCAGCACCCCCATCCACCCAGCATTGACGGGCACCTGCCAGCAGGCCCGGACTCATGTCCCCCAGCACCCCCATCCACCCAGCATTGAGGGTCAGGCCCCGACTCATGTCCCCCAGCATCCCCATCTACCCAGCATTGACGGGCACCTGCCAGCAGGCCCCGACTCATGTCCCCCAACACCCCCATCCACCCAGCATTGAGGGTCAGGCCCCGACTCATGTCCCCCAGCACCCCATCCACCCGGCATTGAGGGTCAGGCCCCGACTCATGTCCCCCAGCACCCCCATCACCCAGCATTGAGGGTCAGGCCCCGACTCAGGCCCCCACCCAACATGTCATGAAGATGCACATTCATGGGCATCATGTCCAACAAAATCCCACTGCACACTACCCCAGTCTTCAGACAGAACCAAGTTTCCCATTCACCCCACACTGAAAGGCTTATTACTTGTCACTAACCAAAAGTCAAATATGCACATCAACACATGTCCGTCACACACACACACACTGGGTGCGAGTGATTGTGTAAACCCACATTGTGACATGCAGTAAACCAAAGAGCAAATACCACACATGGAAGTAAGAAATCAAAATGTATTGTGCACAAAAATAATAAAAAATATTCAAAGCATGTAAATCATAAACCAGAAAAAAGGCATGTCCAAAACAAAAAAAATAATAATGATGCCACAATCCAAATGAATCCAAAATAAAGTTTGTCAGAAATCCTTGTCCACTAAAGTAAATCCAAAGGAAACCAAAATCCATTGATCCATGGTGAGGGTAAATGATGCAATAAAAAAAATCCACTGTCCAACTATGTACAAATATTGAAACAAGGGTCCATGAGCCCCACAAATGAAATGAAACCTATATACAAAGCCCTACCTAATTTACAACTATATACAAAAACGTGGGGCATTGTCCAAGCGTCCCCAAATAAAAATTAAAAGAAAGGAAACCTATCACTAACTAACTATATACAATGGCGGCGGGCAAGTCCTGCGGCTCACTCTGTGATGTTGCGGGCCAGGGCATCATTGAACTCCATGTCTATCTCCTAGAGACGGGACTCTGTCCTGGCCCGAGGTCTCGCAGGGATGCACTCATGGCCTTTTCCAACTCCCTGCGAGTTGCCTCGAGGCACTCAGCCCGCCTCAACGCCCGACGCATGGAGAACTCCGCCCTGACCATGGTGACCCGCGCCTCTTCCGCCTGCCGCTGCTCCGCATCCATACGCTGGCCCAACCGTAGCCACAAGGAAGACCCTCCCATTCCAGGGTTCTTCTGCCCTCAGGCCGATGACTGCCCCCCTGATGTTGATGGCCCCGAGCCATCATGGCTCCCACCTAGAGCCTGCTGCTGCTGTCCATGTGCCCTGTCCGATGATGCCTGCACATCCTCCATCTGCTGGTCTCCAGTTGTTGGCGTGTCCACCCCTGCTCGACCACCGAATCCCGACTGTGGAAGGGATGGGATCTCCACCAAGCTGGCTATGTTGCTCGGGCCAGGTCCACAGGGGGCCCTGGTGGAATCTGGGCCGGAAGACGGTAGGGAGAACGAATGGTGCATAGTCTCCACAGAGGAGGAGAGGTCCGCCAGAGTGCGCGACACATGTAGGAACCCACCGACCAGGGCCCCTCCCAACAGTGCCACGTTTCCACGCAGCTCTTTGTGATGGCGTGCGTGCTCTCCCCAGGAAGCACGCACGTCATCACGAATGTCAAGCGTGCGCAACGCGACTCCAATCAGGACGGAGCCCATACGGTCATGGGACCCCTCGTCCGCAGGTAGTGGAGAGCCAGATGACGTGGGCCTCCCCCCCTACCTGCGGACGGGCCTGGGACGGGGCATCCCTGCTGGGGCATGGTGGTGCAGTCACAGGGCCAGGGACAGCGACATGCACAGGCCCCTCCGCGGTGACATGTGCTACCTCCTGGCCCTGGACTGCACCGCTTGCACCAGTGCTAATAACCTCACCAGGCCCCATGTGCGGCTCAGTAGCTGGTTCCTCCTCCTCTGTGGAGACCAACAACCTGGATGTCTCTGCACCGTCTTCCGCCATTGCAAGCCCCTGTGGGGGCTCACCCGGCCCTTCCGCTACAGCCGTAGTGGCAGACGCAGCACCAGTCCCCTCGCTCCCGGATGATGGCAATTCCTGGGAGGGTGGCTGGGCCTTGCGTCGCCGCCCGGTGGAGGCATCTCTGCCGCTTGGCCCCACAGCGCCGTCTCTGCCCTCTTCTTCACTCGATGCTGCGTAGAAGGAGACATAGAACACAAGCATCAGGGCACTGTACAATAGTCCCCTAGACAGGAAGCAATAACACATGAGTGGCACTGTCAAACGTCACTTCCATCCTGTCCCTTCAGAACACATGGGTCAAGCACGCAACACACATGCAGAAACAGGCATGGCGCATGCAATCAACATCAGCATCCATGTACAAGGCCCTCCATGGACATAAATGTTGCCTTCAAACTCGCATGCATCATGGCTCATACTGATCCCATGCACACACATCACCGGAGGGTCATGCATCATGGCTCGTACACCACAGACAGTGGATACAACGGTGACCAGACTGCATGAGTGAATCTACACATCACGGACATGTGTCATGCATCCATGGCGTTCCAAAGTCACACACATGCTTCTCAGACACTCAGACATGCACACCATACATGTACATGAGAGCAGCACCCATCTCTCACCCCCACCCATGTCCAAGAACAGGGACTGGCATGCATTCATGTGTGCATTCCGCATGCAGCTCCCCATGTCTCATTGGAACACATGCACCATCCATGTGGTTCACGCATTACTGGTCTCACATGCATTACCATGATGTCCCGGCGCACACACATCCATACATGGCCTATGTTACACATACTGGCAAGTGACTGACTACCAGCACACTGCAACATGCCCTGTTTCACACAGCAATGCATGGCCACTTACCGCTCGACTTCAGACGGGCCTGCATCCTGAGGATCTGGTGGCGAAGCACTGGGCGAATGCACTCCAGGACCCTCATCTGCTGGTTGGTAAACTGGTCCTGGCGCCCCACTGCATCCTCTGCCTCTAAGAGGCACCGGGCCTTCCTGAGGGTCCTGGACTTGTAGTCCTCCCAGCGCTTCTGGACGTGTCTCAGGTCTCGGGGTGCCACCCCCTCTGCGGAGATGGCACCCACGATGTCCGTCCAGATCCTCCTCCGGCCTTCCTTGTCGGCGTGCAATGGTGTGAAGAGGGCATCATAATGCCCCAGGACATGCTCCACCAGGACACCAACTTCCTTCTCACTGAAGCTGGTGGCCCTCTGCCTCTCTGGCTGGGGGTCGCAAGTGGTCTCGGATGGTGTTTGCCCAGTCATAGCGACCCCCGAGGCAGGCGTAGGTAGGCAACTGGGTCCTGCGGCTGGGCTGTGGAGCGATGGTATCCCAGTCGGGAGTCTTCTGTTCCAGCAGCGGTGGACACAGCAACTGGACCCCTGCAGATGGCTGACATACAGGCACCAAATAGCAGGGCACGTGGGCAGCAGGCAGACAGCAGCAGATGGCAGGTGGGAGCGTGCTCTGGGTTCTTGGGGGCAGGAAAATGGTCTTTTGGGCACGAGCGTGGTCTTCCGTGTGTTTTTGCGTGGCCAGCTTGATACGGAGTGATTTGGCACGTAAAAAAAGTGCACGTCAGCGTGTAATTCGAGGAAAGGCCCTTAGCGCGTAAGCGCGTCTGTGACGTGACACGCGCGGGTGTTTCCCTCAGCACGGGTTAAAGGTGAGTAGGTCCCGGCAGTTCGCTGTACGTGCCTTTTGTGGAGACCGACGTGTGTTTTGCTACTTCTTGTTTTGCGCACCATCACTACTTCACAGCTATCAAGGACGTATCTCTTCTTTTGGCGGGCGTATTGGCTACGCGTGTTTTTCATTATCACGCTAGTCTGACGGTGAGCCGTGCACGCTATTTTTCCCACTGTGGGTGCCCCTGTGTATCGCGTACTCGTTTTCGCGGTCATAGTAGCCTGCGTGTCCCACGCGTATGTGTTTTTCGTGTCCCTGGGTGCCACTGTGTACTGCGGGAGGTTAATTCCACACACGTGGGCTACCGGGGTGCGTGCACAGTTTTACTGCAGTTTTGGGGTGCCTGAGCGTTGCGTGACCCGTCACTTCATCACCGGGGTCACATACAGCCTTGCAGGTGCAGGGGTGCTTATAAAATCTTGTATCCCACCCCCTTCACCCCAATTGCCCAGGTCAATTGTGGTGTACACCTCCCATTGGCACTTCCCCATCTGTGCCGGCACTACTCCCTCTGTGCCATGGTTGGGAGGCCACCAAAGGTGAGGGGTGCCTCAGTTGGGCATACTCCTCGTGGCAGGTGTGGTCAGGGATGACCAGGGAGTAGGGGGACTCCAGGGTGTCCAGGGTGGCTGCAGAGGGGAAGAGGCAGGGGTGCGCCAGCTCAGGGTGACGTTGAGCCACGTGTTGGTGTAGTCATGCCACCACCCCCTGCGGCTCCGGTAGATGCAGTTCTTGCATCTGGTACTGGCTCCTGTGTGACCCGGCAGTCCGTTTCATCGACTGCCACGGGCCCAAGGGTAGTGGTAGCTGCAGGTGCAGCTGTGGACACCACCACCCAGGCTCAGGTTCTGCCAGCGCAGGCTGCGTTGGCACTTGAAGAGTCACTGGAATATTTCCAGCAGGTTAGGAGGAACACCGTAGGTGCACGCAGGTCTGCCCTGACCGAGACACGTGTCCATGGGGCAGCAATGTCATCTGCTGCCCCGAACAGCCGGGTGTTGGCAAGTGCAGGGGCAGATGCAGCCAACAAAACCCCGGTTGTGAGTCTACCAACCAGGACTGTCGCGGTCAATGACCCTGGCACAGCGGATGTTGCTGCGCAGGGTCCATTCCAGGGCACCCAGCAGCCACTGACGCAAGTCAGGCCTTCGGTCGCCTTCAACCTGCCACTCCCTTGGTACAATCCACCGGTCCCGCTGGCCATACTGATCAGGGCGGCATTCGCCAGCCATGGTCCACGCCACCATCCAAGAGGAGGAAGGTTGCATCTGCAGCACAGACTGGGACCCCAGACACAGCCACGACCTCCTGCACTTCAAGAAAGAAGCCTTTCTGCAACCAGGAACTGGACTCCCTTGTGTACTACGTGCAGGCTCACAGATGTGACATGCTAGTGTGGCCGAGTTGTCAAACTACGGTTGCCCATCGGAATACCCACTGGAAGCATGTCGCGGATAATGTGAGTGCATTCGGCCATGAGGTGCGCACAGCTGCCAAGTGCAAGAAGCGTTGGAATGACCTAAAACGCAGCGCTAAGGCCAAGCATGCCTCTAATTACAGCATGACTCTGGTGACTGGCGGTGGGCCACCACCTGAGGAGGATCACCTCACTCTGCATGAGGCACTCGTTGCGAAGTTCATACCACAAGAATCGGTCGAAGGAGTGGGAGAGATGCAGGACTTTAATGCCCAGTCCAGTGAGTGTTGTTGCCCTTCTGGCCCCCTTCCACTCCTCTAAGGTCATCAGCTTTCCGCGCCTCATCAATTTCCTTTCTTCTCCTGCTGTCCCCTCCTCCCTTTCTGTGGCTACCTCGCCTCCCTCTTCTGCCTCCAGCTTGGCTACCTTGCCTTCACCTTCTCTCTCTGCCCTCTCTCGGGCCCCTTCTACAACTCCGAAGTCCCTCAAGGATGGCAACCTTCTCCATATTGCCACTCTAAACTCTCGCTCTGCTGTCAAACTCCCCTCTAATATCTGCTGCCTCCTGGAAGAACTTGACCTCGATGTCCTCGGTCTCACCGAGTGTTACGCTCACCTGGCTCCCACAGGGGCATCGATCTGAACTGGACAGCTGCGGTCTCCACCAATGTGACGCGTAGTGCCGAGATGACGGACTGAACTGGCCCACCTAGCTTCGTTTGCTTGGCCCGTAGAAATATTCTTCTGCAAATGGAGAAAGGAAATTAACCACCCGTGGGGTTGAGCGTTAACCCCCCCCCACTCCCGCTGATCTCCCCACTGATCACCTTTGATGTTCCCTCTTATAGTCTCACCTGATGTTGTGAAAAGATGAGCTCTCCATCCTGCATTGAGCGCAGGGGCGCGTAGATAACCAGTTGTTTCACTGGTTCGAAGGAATTGGTGAGTTCCAGAACAATATTGACTCTGAGATTCCCGGCAAGACCCCGTAAGTATGTAGTTCGTAAGAGTTCAAATGTCTGACTTTCATTCTGTCCGATTCCTTGCCGGTTGCAGCTTGACCCTAGCGAAGAGTTCCTTGTGGCAACCGGTAATATTCAGGTAAGGATTTGTATTATCCAACACAGTTCGATAAAATAATGTCAATATGTAACCTGTTGCTTTCTCCCTTATTCAGGCACTGAGAGAAAGTATGAAGTCTCGGGGAATAATGCCTCCGGCGGTAAAATCAGGTAAGTCTATTGTGGTGATGAGGTTTCACCTTGCTGTCCTTTTGTTTCCCCTTAGGGGCCGGGGGTTCGGCGAGAATGCAGTGGAAGCTGCGCCGACCGGTGAAGAGGAATAGTACCCCTGGTGGTAAAATCAGGTAAGTCTATGGCGGGTAGCTAATATTGCCTCTGTGTATTCCCTTGGCTCACCTTGCTGTTCTCGTCTTCCCCTTAGGTGCCGCAGTGCTGCGGGAACATGCAGAAGGATGCGGTGGAATGTGAAGATGCTGCGAAGGCCAGTGAATTCAGCGCAGCGCTGCAGCAGTCGAGGCAACATGCGTAAAATAACTTCTTTCTTCCAGCTCGAAGGCGCGATGGATCGGGAATTCAGGTAAGGATCAATGGTATTGCTCTTGTTCTAACCTTTTCTCCTTCTTTCTCCCTTTTTCTAGGAGCTCCGAACTCGAGGCGGGCGTGGCAGAAGACTGGATGCAGACTTGCAGGCACAGTGAGCGTTAAGCTGCTGCATGCAGAATAAGCAAAGCGTGTGCTGCTCTTCGGGCGTGGTTTAAAAAGCCTCCAAAGTAGTCCCAGGTAAGTATTCCTCCCCATCCCCACCCGAGTAAAAAATAGTCCCTAAGGTTAGTAGTCCCTTCCAAGCCTCTTTTGGCTTGGAGCTCTTGCGGCATGGTCTGCATCAGGTAAGTTTGCAGCATGGTCTGCATCAGGTAAGTTTTAATCTATGAGCCCGACTCTCCATATGAGCCTGGTGCCAGGACTGCACCCAAATAGCCCCTAGCAGGGGTTGTTGGGCTTGGTCTGGGTCCCTGGGGGTAGGCATCATGACACCGAGACATGGTTTATGACCAGTTCTGTCACTAGCTTTGACACGCTCCTACCTCTTGGCTACAAGATCCTTTCTGCACCTAGGCCCAACCGCCCTGGAGGGGGTGTAGCCCTGATCTTCCCTGCCTCTGTCACTCCCACGCAGGTCTATTCCTCCTTTGAATGCCTCGTCTGCAGGCTCTCTCTCTCCCCTAGCCATTCCCTTACTGTGGCTACTATCTATCGGCCACCTGGTCAGATCTCATCCTTACTCTCTGAGTGGGTGGACCTCTCCTCCTCACTCCTGGCCTCAACTCCTCCTTCCTGGAGACTTCAACATCCACCTGGATGCCCCCCTGTCCTCCCTCTGTACTCTTTTGCGACCTTTGCGACTCTCTCTCACTCACTATTCTCCCCTCTGGCCCAACTCATTCTGCAGGGCACACTCTGGATGTCCTGATCTCCTCAGACCTTCCCCTCTCTGTCCCTCTCTCCACCCCTCTCCTGGAGTGATCACTTTCTCCTCTCCTCCCACCTCACCCTCCCTACTCTCCTGGCCAAGCCACCTCCAGCACTGCCACCCACCTTCTTGGTCATTCGACCCATGAAGCGCGTGTCAGTTGAGGCTTTCGCCGCCACCTTCTCACCTCCTGCTCCCCCTTTGGCTGACTCTCACCCTGACACAGGCCTCTCAATGCTCCACTCTGCTATATCTGATACTCTTGATATCCTTGCCCCGTCATGAGAATCCGCCTGAAGTCCAAAGCCAAGTGCAACTCATGGTACGACTCGGACCTCGTCACCCTAAAACGTAAGTGCAGGGTGGCCGAGAGGAAATGGCATGCTTCGTGTTCATCCTCTGACAAACTGGCCTGCCGCCTGCTCTAAAGACAATACCGGCTCTCTGTCCTAACCAAGAAGAGAGCCCATATCCAAGCCCGCGTCTCTGCTGCATCAAACAACTCGGCCGAACTCTTAAAAATCTGCAAGGAACTGGCCAATCCTGCCGCAGTCTCTATCTCCCCTGTCCCCTCCCAGGCCCTCTGTACAGCACTGGCTTCTCACTTCATCTCTAAAACTCAGGACATCCTGTCCTCTCTCTCCTCCTATCCCACGCCTCCCCCCACTCTCTGCTCCTCCCCTGGCCTCTCTGCAGCCACCTGACCTCCCTCCTTCTCTGCCTTTCCCCTGTTCTCCACAGACAAGGTTTCTAGACAAGTCCGATCTATGAAAGTGTTGTCGAAACAGGTTCACCCCTATTCCTCTAAAACTATCAAGGACCACATCGACTCCCTAGCTCCTGCCCTGGCTGATTCCTGCAATCACTCCTTCACCACTGGAGTCTTCCCGTCCCCCCTGAAGCACTCCCTTGTGCACCCTATTCTTAAGAAACCCTCTGCCGACCCCTCCTGCCCGGCTAACTATCGCCCAATCTCCATCACCCCCTTCCTGGGCAAGCTCCTGGAGAAACTGGCCATCTCCCAGCTCAATCACCAGAATGAATCTGTTGGTTGTCTTCATGACCATCAGTCTGGCTTCAGAGCTGCCAGAAGCACGGAAACTGCTCTCCTGAACATCCGTGAAGACCTGCTCTACAACCTTGACTCTAACACCCCTTGTGTTCTCATATTACTTGATCTCTCCTCTGCCTTTGACACTGTCAACCATGCCATCCTGCTCAACCGTCTACGTGATAACCTGGGTATCTGACTTCCTTCCTCTCCAACCGACCCTCCCAGGTTCAGCTGGGGTCTTTCCTCTCTGATATCTTTGTTCTACCTGTGGTGTCCCCCAGGGATCTAACCTCTCTCCCTGGTTGTTCAACCAATACCTGGCACTCCTTGCTCACCGCATTGCCGCTCTCTGCCCCAACTTTCAGTGCTATGCGGACGATACTCAGCTCATTTGCAGGCTACCCTCGGCCTCCGCCTCACCTTCCCTCATCTCTGACTGTTTGTCTGCCATCCAGGAGTGGTGTGCCGCCAATGACCTCTGCCTTAATGCCAGTAAGACTGAGATTCTGCGCATTGGCACATCCACTCCCTCCTTCCCTGCAGCTCTCTGACCGGCCTCCCTTGGCCCTCTTCCCGCTCCCACCTGCATGGCTAAAAACCTCGGGGTCATCTTCGATTCCACACTCTCCTTCTCTCCTCACATCTCTGATTAAGAAGTCTAATTACCAGCTGTACCTCCTCAGAGGTATTCTTCCTTTCCTCTCCTTCCCCCAGAAGCTCACTGTCCCCAGAGCCCTGGTTCTCTCTAAGCTGGACTATTGTAACAGCCTCTAACTAACTAAATCTGCCTGCTTCTACTATCCGCCCTCTGCAACTCATCCAGAACAGGACTGCAAGACTTGTCCTTGGCCTCAAGCCCAGGGATCGTATCTTTACAGGACTGAAATCTCTGCACTGGCACCCAGTGGCTGCGAGGATTAAGTTCAAAACCCTCTGCATTGTCTACAAGGCCTTCTGGGGCCGAAATACCTTCAACTCTCTCCTCCTAAATATCTTCCTTCTCGACCTCTCCGCTCTTCCTGCTACAACTCCCTCAGGGTCAGTCACTTCTCCAAGCAACAAGTCGGTGGTATATCTCTCTCTTCGGTAGGGGCCTCCCTCTGGAACAGCCTTCCTGCCTCCCTGAAACTTGAGGAGAACCATCTCCATTTCCGGGAGCACCTCAAAACCTTCCTCTTTGCTTCTGCTTTCACTCCCCCTCTCCCCTGTTGATTTTCCTGACAGATACTGCACTGGATACCTGGCCTCCCTTCTGATCTTGGGCCAGGCCCGCCAGT
This sequence comes from Ambystoma mexicanum, assembly GCF_040938575.1. NCBI lineage: Eukaryota > Metazoa > Chordata > Amphibia > Caudata > Ambystomatidae > Ambystoma > Ambystoma mexicanum. The sequence goes on along the minus strand of NC_090923.1, from coordinate 18,445,316 downwards.
TGCCCACCTGCACTGCCTCCCTGGCAACCCCAGCACCTGGGGACTGTTTTTCTGTATCCTTACCAGCACTTATGTTCTACATTTACCATACACTGCCACCTACTGGCCGTTTTGTTTATCTTATTTTATTGTACTATCTCTTGTACTGCACTCCCCCCCCCCTCTCCCTTCCCTCCCGCACTTCTCCCTCTCCCCTTCCCATGCACTTGCGCGATCTGAATGTCACCTGGCCTAGTAGGATCGTTCTCTGTCTTCCCTATGTTCCCCTTCCCTTGCCTCGTCGAGCCTTGAAACACTTGTGTATAGGCGGGTTATGAATACCATATCATATGTCCAGCCCATGTGTGTGTTGCCTGTGTGATGTGTTGTGCTTGACTGCCACTACATGCTATGTGTACATGGTTTTCATGTGCAAGTCATGCAATGCATCACTGATGCGTGCCTGCTGTGCAGGATGGTGGACATGTAGAGCATACGGGGACTGTCCTCATCACCACACTTGCATCCTACTCACATGCTAGTCACCCGGCTGCCCCTCCGGTCCATGTTCCAGCTCACTGGCCCTTCTGCATGTAGCCTGGGGTGTCTTTCCTCTCAGCACTGGGACTATGTCATTGCATGACTGACGTGCATGTGTCCTCTGCCTGCATGCGGGTACTCCACGTAGGCATGCTCCCTTGCCCCTCCACCCCCCTGCATCCCAATTACAGCATTGCACTGTTGTGCATCATTTTGGCGTACTGCAATGGCCTATTCAAGCCTCCTGTGTACATGCTAACTTCCACCAGCCAACCTGCCAGACACATGCAGTGGGGGGTACATCCTCTGCCCTTCATGCAGGGTGTATCACTTGGACTGTGCAGATGGCAGATGCTCCGCAGGGACAAGAGTGCCCATTCATGCTCCATGTGCATTCCATGCATGTCCCTATATGTCCTTGCCTGGATGATCATTGTAGTACGTGTCTTGTATGAGCAACAATTAATGGGATTTCTTCAGCCATCCCATGGCCACTCTGGCCCTGTCCTGCATCACACACATGTTTAGGGTGTGTCAGTCTGTGTGTGGCACAGTCCTTCCCCAGTTTCTGGCCCACTGACTCTGTCCAACTGCTGTAGTGGCTTTTGCACACTTATGTGTACTACTGAGGGTTCGTCATGTGTCCTGCTTACTGTCCCGTCATCATCTGCTGTGTTGTCAGTTGACTCAGATGATGCAATTGATGCTAGTCAACACTGTCTGCCAATACACAGGTCTCTGGTCAGCCTTTTGCTACCATGCAAGGCATCCCTGCATTTTCACTGAGGGGGTGGCTTTGCTTGTAGCCATGCAACCCATTGCATGCACATTGCACGTGATGCCTGAACTAGCCCTTCCACTGCCTTCATGTTTTTGATACACATCATGAAATACTTGTTCATGTAGATAGTGGGTAATGTACACATGTTCTGCACTGCAACAACTCACTTCTGAGCCGTGTAACACCATTCTACATGCCTACTCACTGATGCAATGTCAAATTGACCAGGCATGCATGGCAGGTTCTGTTTTGCGTATGACATGTCTGCTTCATGTGTTGGCTGTCTGTGTGATGTCTATGTGTATGTGTGTCATGTGTTTCTGACATGTGTACTAATTTGTTGTTCTCTCCACATTTCAGGTGATGACGCAATGGAGCCAGAGGATGGTGTTGTCATGCCAGGCACAGGGTTGTCATCACAACCACAAACCGGCACTAGTGGGGGTCGTGGGGTGGTAGACCACGAGAACCCACGTGTGCTTCAGTCCTTCTTGTCTTTGGCTGGCTATGATTCCAGCCCAGATGACCACTCTGACAGCCATGTTGAGTTGGACGTGCATCAGGTCCATACGTCAGGGGTGAGTGATTCTGATGTGGGCACTTCTCTGTCCGCGACACCTGCACTGAGGGGCCGGACAGTGGTGGGACCTCCGCCTGTGGTGGATCGGGAAGCAGGGTCACCCTCCACACCAGTCGCTGATGTGCCTGGGGCATCACGTAGACGGGTCATGTAGGCGTGCAGCCGTGGGCGGTGCCAACCCAACGAGGACGCACGGTCCTTGGGCCCCACAGGTGTCAAGCCCAGCAATGCGGTGGCCGTGCGCCACCGAGGTATACTGAGTGGGAGCAAGACATGACTGCCAATTCAGAACGTCAGGGGGCAGCACTTGATGACATCGCTGCGAGCATGGAATGTGTGACCCAATCCGTGCTCCCCCTGCTAGGCAGGTGCTTCTCCAGCGGCAGGCGGCGCAGTCCACGGCCCGCTCGCTCCGGCTGGGCATGGCGGCCTCTGACAGGGCACGCCAGGCTGAAATGTTGTCTGTGCGTCAAGCAATTACTGCTCACGCAGAGGCACACATGGCGTCCCTGAGGGCTGAGTCTCAGTCCCTCAGATCCACTCTGGATACCCTCTTGACATCCCAGAGGGTGCGGTCAGAGGAGAGGTTTGAGCAGCTTGAGCGTACCATCTCGGCTGAGCTACCTGCTTGCCGGGAGGTGCATCGGTTGTCCAGCCAGACCACGCAGGAAGAACTCCGTGTTACCTTGCAAGAGGAAGCATGTGTATCACGGGAGGTTCTGCATGCAGACCTGTGTGTCATTGCCGCACAGAACCAAGCTCACCCGTCTGGCAGACTTGCTGCAGACGAGGGGCAAGCTGCGCCTAGGCGTGGTCAGGCTCCTGTGCCACGTCGTCCTTTACAGGATGAGGCAGACTCGGACGACTGATTATATTCCACATAGCTCCCAATAGAGGTCCCCCCCAAGATAAGCAAAGCACTTCAGAACGATCTGACCGCTTTCATATGGCACAAAAAGAAAGCTAGAATACAACGGAAAATCCCAACGAGGCAGCTAGGCCTGGGAGGGCTGGGGGTACCTGATGTGGAGCGATATGCTCTTGCCGCGCAAATAGCTCCAATGCTAGCATGGGGAAGAGAGGACATGGCGAAGGGGTGGGTGGGAGTAGAGCAGGGGGTGACCACTATACCTTTGAGAATACTGCACGGGCTGAGGGCAGTGGATAGGGAGCCCGAAGGTGACCTGCTTCAAGCAACTAAGATCACACTGAAAGGTTGGGATCGAGCAATGAAAAAACAAAGCATTATCCCGGGGCTAGGTCCTTTTACCCCAATGGCCCACAACCAAAACTTCACACCAGGCATGCGGCCCAACTTCTGGAAACACTGGGGACAAGGACAAATTCTATACTTGAAAGACTTCTTTCAGGAGGGAAATCCACTACAGTTGGAAGAGTGCAAACGGAAATTTGGGATAGGGGAAGCAGACAGGTACACTTATATCCAAATTCGCCACTGGAAAACACATAAAGAAGTTAAGAAAGCAGCCACCAGGGCACCAATAGGACTTGAGATTACGCTACATGAAGGAGTTGAGTCAGGTGCCATTTCTAAATTATATAAATTGCTGGACAATGCACAAGTGAGTGACACCTTCGCATATATGGACAAAGACATGCGTGACCCCATCACTGAGGAGGAGTGAACACAGATCTGGAGAACACAAAGATCCTCCAGATGTACAGCCATTAGAGAGCCTGCGCTCAAGATCTGCTTTAGGTGGTACCTGACCCCCCAGAGATTGCACAAGATGAATCCCAGGTACTCATCCATGTGCTGGAGAAACTGCGGGAGCACTGGAGATCTGTTCCACATGTGGTGATCCTGACCTAAAGCGACCATGTATTGGAAGGAAGTCCTGGGGCACATAAAAGAAATCACTGGGAAACAGCTGCCAGTTGCGCCAAAAGTTATTCTTTTGGGTACAACGGTTGAAGATACATACGCGGCTTCGGGCAATAATGCAACACTCATCACTCACCTACTAATGGCAGCAAAGATGACCTTGGCACAAGCATGGAAAAATCCAGAAGGACCGATAACAGCATGGTGGTGGGTGAAAACCTGGAACGTGATGGCTATGGCGAGAGTGGGGGCCTTAAGGGAGGGCAAATATCTGAAATTCCGGGCAATCTGGGACCCCTTTTTTCGATTATGTCAGGGATAGAGAAGCATACTTATTTAGACCAACGCTGTTGGGAGCGTTCCAAAACGGAACATTAATAAACTGTGCGCTAAGCCTTGACTTAGCACAGAAGCCATCTAACGGGACTATAGACTCCCAACAGGAAGCAGAAGTAATGGACCATGCCACTGAGAGGTCGGGAGGGATGGGGGGGGTGAGGAAAGGGTTGTTGAATGATTATAGTTAAAGTTAAGTTAATGCAAAAGCTGGCTCTAATAATTGAAAATTAAAAGGTGTCAGATGGCCCCATCCAATGATAAAGGGAAAAATTACTTGAACTCTGGGCCAAAACAGTACCTACACTTAAAGATTTCTGGATAAATAAAGTTGATTAAAAACAACCGAGAGCCAGTCCAGAGTGTGACCGAGCAAGTGGGTAGGCGCGAAGACTTACTGTTCAAAGCCTAAGTCAAATAATGACTGTTGTAACTCAAGAGCATAGTGATCGTCAGCATCACCTAACCAATAGTTAAAATCTCCAAGAATGATGAAACGCATATAAGGTTTCAAGAGGGGTAACAAGTAATTATTAAGAGCCTCTACAAGGATTACGTTCTGTGAGGGAGGGCGAAATAGCAGAAGAATGTTAATTGTCGACTTCACGTTCATGCCGACTTTAATGTGTAAAGATTAAATTCCCTCTAGAATTTACATGCTGCCATTCTCCAAAGAAACATTATTGAAGGAAACCCAAGTTCCAACCGTATGGCTTCAACTGGAGCCCTTACTGGTAAACCCAGCAGGGAACGTAGGATCCTTGCCTCCAGTTTTGGTAACCAGTTGATCAATCTTGGAGGGAGAGCCTCTAATGAATACCAAATGCTCGGTACTATGGAAGACCTGTATGCCCTAATCTTTGCCTCCTCAGAATGCCCCCCATACGAATCGATAGTTTTCTTTAAAACCATTAATTTCCGCCATGCTTTACCAGAAAAGGCTTCAAATACATGTGCCAAAATCATCTTTGGTCTAATATTCACCCCCAGGTATTTGTTCTCTACCTGTTCCAATTGGGCCCCACCTAGGCTCCACTGGAAAGATGGAGCACCGTATGCCCCCTGCCAACAATCATTACCTTGGTTTTTGTAGCATTAGGACTCAAACCCAAATCTTTAGCAAAGACATGTAAAGCCTCCAGAGAGCGTTGTAGTCCTGTAGGCGTGCGGTCCAAGATAACCGTATCATCCACATATGTTATACAATGAAGAGGCTGATAGACATAATGTGGCGGAAATGTATGTACTGCACTAAGTGCAACTACTAACTGATGCATATACATTGTAAAGCAAAGGGGCCAAGGGCACCCCTGCTTGAGCCCTCTTTTGGTGTAAAAGGCCTCAGTGAGAGCTCTTTCCTATGATGTTCTGACCCACACTTCTGTGTCAGAGTAAAGTGCTCTTATAAAATGTTAGGGAGAATTCTCTGTTAAGGCTAATTTCCCAAACCTAGTGAGTCCCCCAGCAGCTTTGCTGGATTTTTGGGGTTTATTTTTTTTCTCCTGCTAAGAGTGAGACTCTTTTTCTCCCACTCTTAGACATGATTTGAGATATCCTTTGACTTTGAATGTGTTTTGTGGGCTATGGGCTCTTTTACTCCATAGGGCTTGATGTGTTTTTGGTATGTGTGTTACACAGCACCCTCTGTGCCGTAACACTGGGGTGTCATAGTGACCCCCAAACATAGACTCCATACCCTGGGACTGACTACTGTCTCCCAGGGCATGTAAAGTCACCATTGGCCTTACTAGTCCTAAATTGTGAACAGAACCAGTACAAACCATCATATTGTGGGCGTACTGGTAGGGGCAATTCGATTGCCCCTGGGTCTGTTGTTCGAGCGGGCACTGTCCAGTCCCCCCTGAGCGAGTTTTGGCTGGTGGCAGTGGATACTACTTTTTATATTCAACCGCAAATATATTCCTATGGGATTTTCCCATTTTTCGAGGCTAATACTTTGGAACATAGCCTCAAACATACCGCTGGTTTATTTATTTAATATTAATTCACCGGTTGGTATTTTTTGCCAGAACTCGGTTCAAAAATGGCGTTTGTGTTCTCCTCTGTGACTCCAACACAAGTCGAGCTCTTTGTTCCACTTTTTGGCGGGCTTCTCCACAGAAGCCTCCAAAAGTGGTGCCACTCTGTCTGGGTACCACAGGGGGTGTGGGAGGGGGTTTAGGCACCCTGTACTGAGTTGCCTTGGCAACTCAAGTCGCACTCTTGTGTGATTGGCCCAGTGGTGAGCCGCCCGGCTCACCACTTAGCATGTTTGAGTGACAGCTAGGATTGATGAATGGGGGTTTTCTGCATAAAAGCAGGGCTTTGGGGACTGGGACTTCAGACGTCGCCACAGGACCAAAGAATCCGAAGAGGGAGAAGCTGAGCCGACCTGCAATGACGACACCACCGGTGGAGCCCTGCTGAACCGACTCACCACTTCCTCCAACGACAGAAGAGATCTTCATCCCGAAGAGTCTTCTTCCTTTGACTGGTGGGGATAACCAGTTTGCCCGCCTTTTCGCCTTCCCGTATCATCTCGTGGCTGCCTTGCCTGTGCCAAGCACCCGGGCAACTGGGATACCACGTTTTTCCAATACCGTGAATAAAAGGGTACTACCTTTTTACCGGAGAACTCCGCGGCTGGTTTCTTCCCTGGCAGTGCAATGACCTTCAGCTTTCCTCCACGTCGAGACCATCTCTTCCTCTGGACGACGCCGCGACTTGCACTCGCTGCCAGGAACAACTGTCCCCGCTGGAGGATTCTCTCCACTTTCAAGGTACTGTGTCCACCTGGCCTCCCTCGCAACGGTCTGTGTGGGGGTGTCTCTTAAATCCTCAATTTACCACTTGGGCTGGCCCTAGGCTGGCTAACTGAACTTTTCTGAGCTGAACTGATTCCTTTTTAAACTCTCTGCAAGACTCTCCAAGCCTTTTAAACTGTGTGATCTTGGGCGCATTGGTGTTCTACTCTCTCCGAGAGGGAGCCTGGCCTCTGAACAATTTGCTCACAA